>NC_139010.1:43994460-44589989 GCF_964374135.1 Grampus griseus
TATTGAAAAAGAAATTTATTACAATGAAAAGGAAGGGCTAGTAGATAATCAGTTAATTCTAATAGTCTAATAATATTGTATATCTCTTGTATAGAAGAAAAACTAAAACTGGGATTTCATGTGCCTGAAATTTGTTTTATATCTAAATAAGATAATTTTGGGGGGTGGGGTGGGATATTGCACAACAGTGTTATTGGTATGTCACGGTACATGTAATTTAGCAATCACATTGTCTAACTCAAACAAGTGGCACAGTCTGGCAGATGGTAGTAAGGATTTGTTTATAAGGCTCACAGTTTCTTGCAAATGTCTTGCCTTGTTCTTCTAAAATTTTGTGTGTTTGTGTGCAGATACCTAATCATATTCATATAAGGTGTGCTATTTTATATTTTGACACTAAGTTGTTGATTACATATAGATTTGTTACCCTGATAATTTTTTCTATTAGTATTCATTCAATGCCTAAACAGCAAACTTTTCTGAGTACCTATATGCCAGGTAGTATTCTATTTCTTTTATTAAAATATATTTCACATATAACATTGTATAAATTTAAGATGTACAACATGTTAATTTGATAGGTTTATGCATTGTAATGTGATTGTCATTGTAGCAATAATTTGTACTTCTGTCATGTTATATAATTAATCATTTACTTTTAGTGGTTACAATAATTAAGCTCTAGTTTCCTAGTAAATTTGATGATTATAATACAATATTGTTGTCTATATTCTCTATTTTGTGCATTAGCTCTCTAGGGCTTGTTTACTACTTATTACAATTTGTACCCTTTAAACAAGGTACAAACTATTTCTCTACCCCATATCCCCTGGAAACCACCATTCTACTCTCTGTATTTACCAGTTCAGCTTTTTAGAGTCCATGTATGACTGATATAGTACAGTATTTGGCTTTCTCTGTCTGAGTTATCACTTCACATGATGCCCTCAAGGTCCATCTGTGTTGTTGCAAATGGCAGGGTGTCCTTCTTCTTCACAGCTGAATAATACTCCAGTTTGTGTGTGTGTGTATCACATCTTCTTTATCCATTCATCCACTGATGGGCACTAAAATTGTTTCCATATTTTGTCGATTGTGAATAATGCTACAATAAATATGGGGTGCATATATCTCTTTAATATCCTGTTTTCATTTCCTGTGGGTATATACCCAGAAGTGAAATTGCTGGATCATATGGTAGATCTGTTTTTAATTTTTTGAGGAACCTCCATATTGTTTTACACATTGGCTGAAACAATTTACATTCCCACCAACAATGTACAAGGATTCCCTTTTCTCTACATCCTCACCAACACTTGTTATCTCTTGTCTTTTTAATTATAGCCATTCTAACAGTTGTGAGGTTATATCTCATTGTGGTTTTAATTTGTATTTCCCTGATGATTGGTGATGTTGAGCATCTTTTCATGTACCTGTTGGCCGTCTTTGGAAAAATGTCTATTTAATTCCTCTGCCCATTTTTTAAACACTTTTTTTTTTATTGAGTTGTATGAGTTTTTTTTTTAAATATATTTTGGATATTAACCCATTATCAGATATATTGTTTGCCAAAATTTTCTCCCATCCTGTAGGTTGCCTTTTCATTTTGTTAATTGTTTCTTTTCCAGTATAGAAGCTTTTACATTTGATGTAGTCCCATTTGTTGATTTTTGCTTTGTTGTTTGTGGTTTTGGTGCCATAACCAAAAAATCATTGCCAAATCAAGTATCAAGGTGCTTCTTCCATACATTTTCTTCTAGGTTTTGAATTACTTTTTGTGAGTACTGTAAGGTAGGGGTCCAGTTTCATTGTTCTGTATGTGTTTATCCAGTATTCCCAGCACCATTTGTTGAAGAGATTCTTTTTTCCCCATTAGATGTTTTGGGCTCTTTTGTCAAATATTAGTTGACCTTATATGTTGGTGCTTAATTCTGGACTTTCTATTCTGTTCCATTGGTCTGTGTGCCTATTTTTATACCAGCACCTGCTGTTTTTAGTTGCTGTAGCTTTATAGTATAGTTTGAAATCAGGAAGTATGATACTCCAGCTTTTTTCTTCTTCCTCAGGATTACTTTGGCTATTTAGGGTCCTTTATTGTTCTGTACAAATTTTAGAATTGTTTTTTCTATTTCAGTGAAGTATGCCATTGGAATATTTTTCTTTTTGATTTTGGTTTTTATAACAATTTGCATAGCTAATTAAATTTGAGAAAATATTTCTCTTTTAATTTGATCACATGATCTCACTTTGGAATTTTGATGAGGAAATTGTGTTGAATTTATAGATGGCTTTGGAAACATGGACATTTTAACAATATTAATTCCCCTGATTCATAAACACATAATGTCTTTCCATTTGTTTTTGTCTTCTTCAGTTTCTTTCAGCAAAGTCACATATTTCTCATTGTGCAGTTTTTTCACTTTGATTAAATTTAGTCCTAGGTATTTATTGTTTTTGATGCTCTTGTGAATGAGATAGTTTCTTTATCTCTTTTTCAGATGTTTCATCATTAGTATGTAGAAATGCAACCGATTATTGTATGTTGATTTTATAGCTTGCAACTTTACTGAAAGTTTCTATAGTTTTTTGATTGACTCTTTGGGATTTTGTGTATAGAAAGTTGTATCATCTGTAAACAGCAAAAATTTACTTCTTCCTTTTTGATTTAGATGCATTTTATTTTCTTTCCTTGCCTAATTGCTCTAGCTAAGACTTCCCCTAATATATTGAATAAGAGTGGTGAGAGTGGGCATCCTTGTCTTGTTCCTCATCTTTGTGGAAAAGTTTTCAGTTTTTCTCCATTGAGTATAGTGTTAGCTCTGGGTTTGTTGTATATGACCTTTATTATGTTGAGGTATGTTCCTTCTGTACCCAATCTGTTGAGAGTTTTTATCATGAAATGATGTTGTGTTTTGTCAAAAGCCTTTTCTGCATCCATTGTAATGATCATATGGTTTTTATCTTTCATTCTATTAATGTGATATATTTATTGATTTGCATGTGTTGAACCATCCCCACATCCCAGGGATAAATCCCACTTGGTCATGATGTATAATCCTTGCAATGTTTTCTTAAATTCAGTTTGCTAATATTTTTTGGAGATTTTTGCATCTGTATCATCAGGGATATTGGTCTATAGTTTTCTTATAGTGTCCTTACCTGGCCTTGGTATTAGGCTAAAGCTGGCCTCATAGCAGGAGTTTGGATGTGTTTCCTCCTCTTCAACTTTTTGGAAAAATTTGAGAAGGATTGGTGTTAGTTCTTTAAATGTTTAGTAGCATTTTCCAATAAATCCATCTGGTCCTGGACTTTTAATCTTAGGAGGTTTTTTGATTACTGATATAGTCTGTTTACTAGTTATTGGTCTGTTTAGATTTTCGATTTTTTTCCTTATTCAGTCTTGGTAGGTAGGTTGTGTGTTTCTAGAAGTGTATCCACTTCTTCCCAGTAATTTAATTTGTTGGCATGTAATTGTTTATAGTAATCTCTTATGATCATATATATTTCTGTAATATCGGTTGAAATGTCTCCTTTTTCATTTCTAATTTTATTTATTTGAGTTTTCACTTTTTCTTAGTGAGTCTAGCTTATGGTTTGTAGATTTTGTTTATCTTTTTGAAAAAACAGATTTTAGTTTCATTCATCCTTCCATTGTTTTTCTGGCCTATATTTCATTTATTTCTACTCTGATCATTATTTCCTTCTAACTTTGGGCTTAATTTTTTTCTTCTTTTTCTATTTCCTTCAGGTGTACCGTTGTTTCAATTTCTTAATATATGCATTTATTGCTATAAACTTTCCTCTCAGAACTACTTTTGCAGCATCCCATAAGGTTTTATATGATACAGTTCCATTTTCACTTGTTTTGAGATAATTTTTTTTTTGTGGTACGCGGGCCTCTCACTGTTGTGGCCTCTCCTG
The DNA here is from genome assembly GCF_964374135.1 of Grampus griseus. Lineage (NCBI taxonomy): Eukaryota > Metazoa > Chordata > Mammalia > Artiodactyla > Delphinidae > Grampus > Grampus griseus. The sequence goes on from NC_139010.1 coordinate 43,998,382, forward strand.
TTGCGGAGCACAGGCTCCAGATGCGCAGGCTCAGCAGCCATGGCTCACGGGCCTAGCCGCTCCGTGGCATGTGGGATCCTCCCGGACCGGGGCACGAACCCGTGTCCCCTGCATCGGCAGGCAGACTCTCAACCACTGCGCCACCAGGGAAGCCCGAGATAATTTTTTATTTCTCTTTTGATTTCTTCTTTGATCCAATAGCTGTTTAGTTTCTACCTATTTGTAGATTTTTCCAACTTTCCTCTTGTTGATTTCTAGTTTCATACTGTTGTGGTCAGAAAAAGTAGTTATTATGATTTCAGTCTTCTTAAAATTGCTAAAATGTTTTTTATGTCCAGTCATATTGTCTATCCTGGAGAATGTTCTGTGTGCACTTGAGAAGAAGTGTGTGCTGCGTGGAATGTTCTATATATGTATGCTACGTCCATTTGTTGTAAAGTATGGTACAGTTCCAACATTTCTATGTTGATTTTCTGTTTGTGTGATCTATCCATTGCTGATTGGGGTATTGAATTCCCCTACTATTTTTGTATTGTCTGTTTTTCCCTTCAAATTTGTTAATATTTGCTTAATATATATAGGTGATCCAATCTTGGATGTGTGTATATTTGCAATTGTTATGTCTTCTTAATTTATTGACCTCTTTATTATCATATAATGACGTTCTTTGTCTCTTACTCTTTTGGGCTTGAAGTCTATTTTGTCTGGTATAAGTATGGCTGCCCCTGCTTTCTTTTGATTTGCATGGAATATTTTCTTCCATTCCTTCACTTTGAACTTATGTGTATCTTTTTTTTCAATTGAACTTTAGTTGATTTACAATGTTATGTTAGTTTCATGTGTATAGCGAAGTGATTCAGTTATATATTATTTTTTAGATTCTTTTCCATTATAGATTATTACAAGTTATTGACTATAGTTCCCTGTGCTATACAGTAGGTCCTTGTTGTTTAGCTATTTTAAATATAGTAATCTGTATCTGTTAATCTCAAACTCCTAATTTATCTCTTCCCCCGTTTCCTTTTTGGTAACCAAAAGTTTGTTTTCTATGTCTATGAGCCTCTTTCTGTTTTGTAAATTAGTTCATTTGTATCATTTTTTAGATTCTACGTATAAGTGATATATGATATTTGTCTTTCTCTGCCTGACTTACGTCACTTCGTGTGATAATCTCTGGGTCCATCCATGATGCTGCAAATGGCATTATTTCATTCTTTTTTATGGCTGAGTAATATTCCTGTGTGTGTGTGTGTGTGTGTGTGTGTGTGTGTGTGTGTGTGTGTACCATATCTTCCTTATCCATTCATCTGTCAATGGACATTTAGGTTGCTTCCATGTCTTGGCTATTGTAAATAGTATTACTATGAACATCCGGGTCCTATGTGTGTCTTTAGATCTGAATAAGTCCTCTGTAGGCAGCATATAGTTGGGTCTTATTTTTTTTTAATCCATTTTATCATTTACCTTCATGTTGTTTTGTAACTCCATTGTTTTTTTTCTCTCTGTTTCTGTCCACCTTTGTAAATTGGTGGTTTTCTGTCGTAGTATGCTCAGTATCACCTTTTTTAATGTTTTATGAATATATTTTATAGTTACCATGAGGCTTACATAAAATATCTCATAAATAAAATAATCCATTTTGTACTAAAAACAAGTTATCTTCACTCTCCTATAAAGGCTCCACCCTTCTACTGCTCCTCTTTTAGGTTTTGGGTTTGTTGGACATATAATTAACATATATTACATTATATTAGTTTCAGGTGTACAACATAAAGATTGCAAATTGATCACCATAATAAGTCTAGTTAACATCTGTCACCATACATAGTTACAAAAAATTTTTCTTCTCTCTTGCAATGAGGACTTTTAAGATGTATTATCTTAGCAACTTTAAAATATGTAATACAGTATTATTAAGTATATTTTACGTTTCTGTGTTTTTGATGTCCCAATTTACCTCTTTTATTTTTTAAAGATTTTTTTGACGTGGACCATTTTTAAAGTCTTTATTGAATTTGTTACAATATTACTTTTGTTTTATGTTTTGGTTTTTTGGCCACAAGGCATTCCCCAACCAGGGATCAAACCTGCACCCTCTGCATTGGAAGGCAAAGTCTTAACCATTGGACTGCCAGGGGAGTACCTGGCTTGCAGTATCTTAGTTCCCCGACCAGGGATTAATCCAGGCCACCACAGTGAAAGCACTGAGTCCTAACCACTGGACCGCCAGGGAATTCCCCCAATATAGGTCTTTTTATGCTGTGAATTAGTTAACAATTAGCTAGTTTTAATATTCTTTTCCCTTAACCTTATAATATAGTTAACTGGTTAAAACACCATTCTAATATAGACTTACAGTTTTCTAATTCTGACTGTTTTCTTTCTCCCCACTGGTACCAGTGTGTTATGTACTTTTATATGTTTTTGTGTCACTGATTGACATATTTTCATTCCAGGTTAAAGAACTTTAAGTATTTCTTGCAAATTAGGTCTAATGGTGCTAAATTCCTTCAGCTTCTGTTTGTCTTGGAAAGCATTTATTTCTCCTTCATCTCTGAAGGATAACTTTGCCAGATAAAGCATTCTTGGCTGGTAATTTTTATATTTCAACAACTGAATATGTCATTTTACTCTCCTCTGGCCTATAAAGTTTCTACTGAGAAATCTGCTGATACCCTAACGGGGGTTTCTTAGTAGGTTACTTTGGTTATTCTTTTTTTCCCTGCCTGCCTTCAAGATTCTTTCTGTGTCATTGATTTTTGACAGTTTCTTTATAATGTGTCTTGGAGAAGAAGGTCTTTTTGCACTGAGATAATAAGGTGACTCTGTTACCTTCCTGGACTTGTATGTCCAATTCTTTCCCCAGGTTGGGAAATTCTCAACTTTTGTTTTTTAAATAAATATTCTGCTCCCTTCTCCCTCTTTTCTCCTTCTGGAACACCAGTTATTCCTATATTTGCTTTTCTGATTGAAAATGATAGCTCTCACGGAGTTTCTTCACTATTTATTTAAATTTATTTTTTATTGAAGTATAGTTGAATTACAATGTTGTGTTAATTACTGCTGTACAGATGACTCAGTTATACATATATATATATATATATATACATTATTTTTCATATTCTTTTCCATTATGGTTTATCACAGGCTATTGAATATAGTTCCCTGTGCTATACGGTAGGACCTTTTTGTTTATCCATTCTATATATACCAGTTTGCATCTGCTAATCCCAAACTCCCCCTCCTACCCTTCCCACCACCCTCCCCCTTGGCAACCACCAGTCTATTCTCTATATTCCTGATTTTGTTTCTGTTTCATATATAGGTTCATTTGTGTCATATTTTAGATTCCACATGTAAGTGATATCATATGGAATTTGTCTTTGTCTTTCTGACTTACTGATAATCTCTAGTTGCATCCATGTTGCAAATGGCATTATTTCGTTCTTTTTTATGACTGAGTAGTATTCAAGTTTCTTCACTATTTTAAAATCTCAGTTCTCTCTCCTCTTCTAATTGAATTATTTCTATATTCCTATCCTCCAAGTCACTTATTTTTTCTTTTTCCTGTCTCTCATGTTATCAGTGCTTTCTACTGCATTCTTCATCTCATTCACTGAATTTTTCAGTTCCAGAACTTCTGTTTTGTTTTTTAATTTCAGTCTCTTTGGTAAAGAACTCTTTATGTTCATTATTTTTAATCCTAAGTTCATGGAATTGCTTTTTAGGTTTTCTTGTAGCTCATTGAATTTCTTCATGACAACTATTTAGAATTCTTTATTAGTTAGATTGCAATATTCTGTGCCTTTGAATTTCGTTGCTGGAGAATTATCATTTTCTTTTGGTGGTACCATCTTTCCTTGATTTTTCGTAGTGTTTGAAGGTATGCATTTCTCCTTTCGCATTTGAAGTAGCAGACATTTTACTAAACTAAGGCTTTCTGTTTACTTTGAGTCTTATGTCTCAACAGGCTGGCTATTAGAAACCTTTTTTATTCCAGAAGGTGGCGCTCTAGCTCAAGTTTGTGGTTTCTTCTATAGGCACTGGCTCTTAAATATGCACTAGGCAGTGGGCACAAGGAGTCCGCAGCGGAGTTGGGGAGGTGGGGACTTAGCAAAATCTTAGGGTTTTGGGGGTGTCCACAGGGTCAGTGGGGGATCCTCAAGTGGGGCACACCCAGAGGCAGTGGGCAGTTTTCCTTTGAAATACCAAAGCAGACAGCAGGAAACATGACACTTTGATATTCTTGTCAGCTTCCTTTCCTTTTCTCTACCTCTCCCCAGTCACAGAGGTCCTTCCTTAGAAATCCAGGTGCTGCTGGAGATAAATGGGTCCCTCCAGCCACGGCCTGCACAACTGATGTTGACATCACTCTCTGAGGAATGAATGAAATGATTTTGGCCTTGTGTTATAGTCTTGTGGGTTTTTTTTGGTTTTTTGTGGGGTTTTTTTGCGGTACGTGGGCCTCTCACTGTTGTGGCCTCTCCCGCTGCAGAGCACAGGCTCTGGACGCGCAGGCCCAGCGGCCATGGCTCACGGGCCCAGCCGCTCCGCGGCATGTGGGATCCTCCCGGACCGGGGCACGAACCCGCGTCCCCTGCATCGGCAGGCAGACTCTCAACCACCGCGCCACCAGGGAAGCCCTAACTCTGTGATTTTAATAGATGTTAGCGCAATAAGGACAGCCATGAAGAAACTGGATTATAGGCAAATAACATTGGGCCAAGTTAAATGGAACAAAATAGTAGTGGGCATTCAGTATTTTCTTACTATGGATCTTTGATTTGGCCAGAAATACTTTAGGGTTGGACAGAAATGAATTTAGATATTATTCATACAAATATAATGGAGGCAGATTCTTATTCTGTCTGTTTTTTCTTCTGTAAAATGTTCAGTTGTGAAGATTGAGATAAGGATAACATATTCTGAAAAATACTAGGCACTTAGTCAATGGTACTTATTTTTATTAAAGATAAAGAGAAAATATATATGAAGAGAGATGCAAATATTTATATATGTGCAGTTTTGAGATACCTTTAAATAAACATTTTAGATGACATACATGTTAAATTATTCTTAGAAAATAGTATCATTTAAAAATGTAATATGTGAAATTATATAAAACTACAGAAAATAATTTTTGAATGAATTTATTAAGTGATATTCTTGAGACACAAAATTATTTCCTTTACAGGAAATACTTTTTAGACAATCTTATATGTTTTTGAATTAATTATAGCATAAATATCAAAGCACAAACATGATCTACACGTGAAAAAGAACAATTAGTTTCAACTACAGTTAAGGTCTGAACCCTGAGAATCTGATAATACATTCACAAAATTTTATTTCTGTTTAAATTTTTAATGTCAAAGTTTTTTTAATAGAGTCCCATTATCTTTATAAAAGAGCTAAAGAGTTTTAGATTATTTAGATTCACGTTGTAAAGTGTTTAGTAGGTAAATACTATTCTATTATGAACTAAAACCCATGTTTTTAAAAAATTTTGCTGAAGTACAGTTGATTTACAATGTTCTTTTAGTTTCAGGTGTACAGCAAAGTGATTCAGTTTTATATATATATGTATACATATAATATACATGTAATTTTATATATATATATATATATATATATATACTTTTCAGATTCTCTTCCATTATAGGTTATTACAAGAGATTGAATATAGTTCCCTGTGCTAGATAGTAGGCCCTTGTTGTTTAGCTATTTTATACATAGTAGTGTGTATCTGTTAATCCCAAACTTCTAATTTATCCCTCCCCTGCCTTCCTTTTTGGTAACCATAGATTGTTTTCTATGTCTGTGAATCTATATTTGTCTTTCTTCCTCTGACTCACTTCACTTACTATGATAATCTCTAGGTCCCTCCATGTTGCTGTGAATGGCATTATTTCATTATTTTTAATGGCTAATACTCCATTATATATATATATATATATATATATATATATATATATATATATATATATATACACCACTTCTTTATCTATTAAAAATCTGTCCATGGACACAGGTTGCTTCCATGTCTTGGCTGTTGTAAATAGTGCTGCTGTGAACCTTGGGGTGCATATATCTTTTCTAATTAGAGTTTTTGTCTTTTCTGGATATATGCCCAGGAGCAGAATTGCTGGATCGTATGGTAGCTCTATTTTTATTTTTTTAAGGAACCTCCATAATGTTCTCCATTATTATTCAATGGCTGCACCAATTTACATTCCCACCAACAGCATAGTAAGTTTCCCTTTTCTCTACACCCTCTCCAGAATTTATTATTTGTAGACTTTTTGATTATGGCCATTCTGACTGGTGTGAGTTGATATGTCATTGTAGTTTTGATTTGCATTTCTCTAATAATTAGAGATATTTAGCATCTTTTCATGACCATCTGGATGTCATCTTTGGAGAAAAGTCTATTTAGGTCTTCTGCCCATTTTTTGATTGAGTTGTTTGAGTTTTTTTGGATATTGAGCTGTATGAGCTGTTTGTATATTTTGGAAATCAAGCCCTTGTCAGTCGCATCATTTGTGAATATTTTCTCCAAGTCCCTCAGTTTTCTTTTCATTTGGTTTATAGTTTCCTTTGCTGTGCAAAAGCTTGTAAGTTTGTTATGTCCCATTTGTAAAACCCATGTTTTAATACTTACTTATTAGCCAAGGAAATAGAAGTCTATACTGAAATCCAAGGAGTTTAATGTTGGTTTTTTGTTTGTTTTTAAAAATTTTATCTCTACTGTCAGTATAGGAATTTGTTTATGTGATTTTTTTCCACTCTACTATGACTCATTAATAGTCCACATGATTCTTTTTAGCTCTAAGAGATGACCTAATCACCTTTTGTATAAAGGAAAACTGAGAGGTCAAAAGTCCAGTGGAAACTCAGTTTTCTTCCTGAAGCTGAATGCATTTGCATATTTCACTTTTTAGTTGAGACAACTACTTGGCTGTGTCTTCCGGCAGATAACATAGATAAGAAAAACAATAACAATAATATCAACAAAAAAATCAATAAATAAAGATGTTTCACTTTTCCTTTGGTTTGTTATTCCATGTTACCAAAAACTGCACTGACTTTCTCAAAAGAGTATTCATAATCTTCAGGAAGATACAATAGTAAAACTATTCAATGAACAACTTTAAAAATGATAAAGTTCATTTATTTAGATGTGATTTTTAAAGTTTTCAAAGTATTAGTAACTCTAATGTCTGAATTCATTTTGTTATATTAAGATATATTTCCTCACATTTACATACTAGTAATTGTTCTAGCAATAATGTACATAAACAGAAGGTCAATAAACAATTAAAAAGCATTATCCAAATATTGTTTTAATATATATGATCCAAATTAAAATCGATATCATATTTTATTTGAATACAATTAACATACAATAATTGCTTTTTACAAAGCTTGCAGTCTGTATAAAAATACTCTCAGGTAGGAAACACATAAAAAAGATTTTTTAATTTGTCATATTTTTACTAATGAATCTGTGTAATTCCACCAAGTACTTGTAAAATACATGATTTCTTATATACTCATTGCAAGATTAATTACAGTTGAGTGCTGGGAAATAGAAAAAAAGTTAACTCATTAGATTAATTACCTCTTCCTATCTCTTAGTAATACAATGGGGTAAGGGAAGCTGCTGATCCAAAACTTAATAAGTTTCTCTCAATGTTTTCATATTTCAATAGAATCATTTAGAAAAGTTTATCCTGGCAACAAAGCATTGACAGATAAAATGCACAACTTCCACTTCTGGGCAAGATGGAATATTAGGGACTGAATTTACTGGGCTGCCTGAAAAAAACTGAAAAAAAATGCACAAGGTACATGAACGGATGTTTCTCAGGATGTCTATCAGGTAACAAAAGACAGTGTTTGTTGAGACATGAGAAAGAAATGAGGTGAGTTTTATCATTACCCAGTTGAATCAGAAACAAATGAAGTAAGCCCTCTGTTTACCCAGCTGACTGCCTTGAGAGACTTTCCAGGCCAAGGCACAAGGTGCAGGAATCCAGGCAAATCCAAGTGGAATCCTTAAGTTAAGAAATAAGAGCCAAGAGCCTGGGGATAACAAGGCAACTGGAGTTTGCACAGCAAAGTTATCTGAGAGGAGAAAGCTGTATAAAGATAGAATTTCAGAGATCTTCAGAGACCCTATCACATGTTTAGCTAAGCATGATGAACATGTTCATTAAATTAAACTATCCAAGGTTGTAGAAATAATCACCAAAAAGGAATAGAGGCAAAAATTCCCAGAGATGCAGGACTTGGAATAGTACCTGTTCCCAACAGATAGTATGGAAAACCTCATGATTCACAAGGCGCTGGATGGAGTATAAAGAAGGCTTTAACCTTAGTAGTGGGGAGTGATTAGCCCTAGACAGAGAACAACTCCAGCCTTGTCTAAAAAAATCTTAGGAGCAAGACTCTAAAGGAAAACTAGTGTGACAATGTTCAAGAAAAATATTGTGACCACAAGAATTCAAAATTATTTAGCACCAATAAGGTAAAATGCTCAGACTGGCATCCTATTAAAAATCACTAGTCTTCAAGGAAAGAAGAAAGTATACCCATAAAAGGAGAAAATTAATCAAAACTAACAAAGGTGATAAAATTATCAGACAATAACATCAAAACCCTTATTATAACTGTATTACAAGTACACACTGGACATCTATCAAGATAGACCATATACTGTGTTCTAAAACAAGCTTCTATAAAATAAAGATTCAAACCCATAGAAAGTATTCTACTATTATACACTGTGACCAAATTAGAAACCAATAAAAGAAAGACTTCTGGAAGAGCCCCCAAGGTTGTAAATTCAATAATGTAACTCTGAATAACTCATTATTCACTGAAAAAAGAATAAATTAGAAAATATATATGAACTTAAAATGAAAATATGCCTATCAAAATGTGTGTGATGCTGCTAAGGTGATATTTTGGAGGAAATTTTAGTGCTAAATGTCAATACTAGAAAAGAAGGGCCTCAGATCAAAGATCTTAGATCTAAGAAACTAGAAAAAGATAAGCATATTAAAGCCACCATAAGTTGAAGAAAGAAAATAATGAAGATCAAATTAGAAATCAGGTATAAGACAGGAAAATGGTAGACAAAACCAATGAAACCAAAGACTGATTATTTGAAAAGATAGATAATATGTATCTCCCTCCAATGATTATAATTCAGATCATGATAAGATTTTGGTTGTTTTCTCACCCATTATCTACCCATTTTGATCAGGAAAACAGAGAAGACACTTAACCAATATCAGGATTGAGCAAGGTCCTACCACTAGAAAATATACTGATTTTAAAAGGAAAATAAGGGGAGGTTATAAAAAAACTTTATTCCCAATACATTTTAGAACTTAAGGAATTGACAAGTTCCTTAAAAGACACAAACTACCATGCTTACTTGAAAGAAATAGACTGAATAGCACTGTATCTATTAATGATATTGAATTTGTAGTAAAGACAACTTTCCACAAACAAACTCTTGGCACAGCTGGCCTTATTAGTAAATTATAAAACATGTAAAGAAGTAATACCAATTCTACAAAAACTTCTGGAAAGCTGAAAAAGAGAACACTTCCCAACTAATTTTATGAAGCTACCATTACCCCGATACCAAAATCAGACAAAGACAAGTAAGAGATCCATATACTAATACACCACTTTAACATCAAAAGATCAAAACAAAATTTTAATCATATCCAACAATATAGGAAAGGAATAATTCATCATAACCAATGAATGCAAGGTTGGTTAAGCAACTAAATGTAAATAATGTTACTCACCATTTCAACAAAGTGAAAAAAAAATCACTTAACTCCAAAAAATGGATAAAACCCAAAGTCTGTTATTGATAAAAATATTATCCGCAATATTGGAATAGAATGGAACTTCTTCAAATTGACAATGGACATCTAGAAAATAAACTTATAACTGACATATTTAATGGTAAAAGACTGAAAGCTTTCCCTCAAAGATAAGAAAGAAGACAAAGATATCTGCTCCTGCCACTTCTATTCAATATTGCCCTGGATGTTCTAGCCAATGCAATAAGGAAATAATGAGAAATAAAAGGAATCCATGTTTTAAATGAGAGAAGTAAAACTGAATTTATTGACAAATGAAATGATCATCTATACAGCAATTCCAGTGGAACCTAAAGAACTTTACTGGAACTGATGAGTTTAGTACAGTTGTGAGATATAAGATCCTTATACTCATATCAATTGTATACCTACCTACATACTAGTAAAAACTAATTGAAAATTAAAATTTACAAAAGACTCCATGAACAGTTGCATCAACAATATGAACTATTTAGGAATAAAGTAACAAAAGATGTAAAAGAAATAAACAACTAGAGCACAAATTATTCTAAGACTTAAATTAAGACCATGTTCATAGACTGAAAGACCAAGTATTGTGAAGATACCTGTTTTCCAAAAATTGAATATATTCAATTCCATCAAAAAGACCATTGTGATTTCTGTGGTAGAAATCTACAAACTGATTTCATAATTTCAGAGGAAATTCAAAAGACCTAGACGAGCAAAACATTTTAGATAAAGAGCAAAATCAGAGACTAATAATACCTGACTTTAAGATTTTTTTTGTAAAATCACAATAATCAAGACTGAAAATAACATAAAGATAGATCGATGAAACAGAATAGAGTTCAGAAAGAGTCACATATATATGGACAACTGATATTAGACAAAGGCAACTCAGAAAGAATTAGTCTCTCAGTAAATGGTGCTGGAAAAATTGGGTATGGAGGGCTTCCCTGGTGGCGCAGTGGTTGAGAGTCCGCCTGCCGATTCAGGGGACGCGGGTTCGTGCCCCAGTCCGGGAAGATCCTACATGCCGCGGAGCGGCTGGGCCCCTGAGCTCTGGCCGCTGAGCCTGTGTGTCCGGAGCCTGTGCTCCGCAACAGGAGCGGCCACAACAGTGAGAGGCCCGCGTACCGCAAAAAAAAAAAAAAAAAAAAAAATTTGGGTAAGGAAAATAGTCATGGAAAAATTCATAAACAAACAAGAAATTAACAGTAATGCACCTGTCACATTTTATATAAAAAGTAACTCAAACTGGATTCCAGACATGAATGTAAAACTTAAAACAAAATATTTTTAAAAGAAAATTAAAAAGAAGGCTTTCTGGCCTTGAGTAATGCAAACATTTCTTAGAACCAATAATAAAAGCATGATCCATAAAAGAACAAATTGATAAATTGTACTTCATCAAAATTATAAACTTCTTTTTAAAATATGTTGTTAAGCAATGAAACTGTAAGCCACAGACCATACAAGCCTAGAAAAAATGTTTGAAAATCATATATCTAATATAGAACTTACATCCATAACATATTATCAAAACTAAACAATAAACAAATTAAAAATAAGCAAAATATTTAACAGATATTTAACTGAGCATATACGAATGGCAACTCAGCATATGAAAAGATCTCTTACTAAGGAAATGTGAATTAAAACCACAGTGAAATACATCTACATATCTATTAGAATCACTAAAATTGAAAGACTTATCATACCCAGTTTTTATGAGCAAGTAGGTGAACTGGAACTCTCATGCAGTGCTGATGGGGATACGTAATGTTATAACCATTTTGGAAAAGAGTTTGGCTGCACCTTAAAAATTTAAATATTCCATTCCTGAATATTTACCCAAGAGAAATGAAAGTAAGTACATATAAAGACCCAATTCAAGGAAAGTATAGAATTCATTTAGCATAACCTGTTCCTATAACAGGTGAGAAATAGCGGACTTGGAGAGGGGAAGTGACTTTAAATTACTTTAAACATAAACATTACTTTATGTTAAGGCTCCTCTGCCTTAACATAAAACGTAATAGTTTTCTTTCAAAACTTTTAATTGTTTTAGTTGCAATTCTAAAGAATATTTTTTTTTACTTCTTGAATTAAGCCAACACCACTTTCTCTTTAACAAATATATACTTGTCACCTCCATGTTAGTTCACGTTATCCAGTAAATGTACCTCTGTCAAAGTCCTTGTCATATATATAATTTTTTTTATTTTTCTTTCTTTTGAAAAAGAGACAATTTGACAATCCATTTGAGAAGTAATCCTGGTTGTTTTTTTAATAAGGTAAGGATTATCAGTATAGCTCACTTCTGATCTGTCAATATGATTTTTCAAAGAAGTGTTTCCTCTGCTTACTCCCCTCAGAAGCAGACTGTGGGTTTTTCACCATTCCTGGTTACCAATGCTAGTAGGGAATTTGGTGACACAAAAGCTTATACTGGGAACTCCTTTTTCCTTTAAATGGGGATTTTTCACACTTTTTTGAATGCACCAGAAATTAAACATTTTGGACTCCAAAGACTATAAGTTCTCTGTCACAACTACACAACTTTGCCAATGCAGCCAGAAAATATGGAAACAAATGAGTATGGTCAATAAAACTCTATTTCTAAAACAGATAGAGGGCTGGATTCTGCCTGTGTGCTAAAGTTTGCTGACCCCTGCTCCAAATTGTGAAGAACTAAAGAAAAATTAATCTTCAAAGTTGTAAACTCATAGAGTGTCTGCCTACTGACAATAAGGATGATGGTAACATTGGCAATATTAACATAACCTACATCTTCTTGAGCCCTAGGATGAAGGATTTAAATATGTGTTTCCATATATTCATAAAAATAACTTTATAAACTCAATCTACTACTCTTACTTTACAGATGAAGAAAATGACCCTCAGAAAATTTTAGTAACTTGCCAAAATCAGTCTGATAATAATCAATAGAGGAAAAAAATTTAAAAACGGGCTTTTCTGGCTCTTAACAACCAAGCTATAAATATAAAAATGCTGATGACAAGCTAGCTTAAAAACCTCGTAATGTCTTTGTTCTGAAACACTTTGGCTGTTTGGTCCATATTCATCTTCCCATGAAATGGAATGGTGAATTGAACAGCATCCAACCTAATTAATATAAATAATAACTGGACACACGAAGTCAGAAGTGACCTCATTCCTAACAGTCTGTGAGTGGGTTATCTAAATAATTTTGCAGAATATTTTCACTTTGGCATCTTTTATTCACTTCAATAAAGAATCAGGATTAAAAGTTTGATCATTAATAATCATACCTTTGGTATTACATTGCACAGGTTATCTGATTGGATAACAAGAAGAAAATTGACTATTATATTAGGACTCATGATTGTTTTGAGTATGTTTGAATAGAGCAGAAACAATAGGACTTATTACAGCATCACAGAGTCAGGTAGTTGTTGGTTTACATCCTATGGAACTTCCAGGGTGTAACCTGAAACTGACCCCCTTACACGGAGGGCAGGGAGAGAGGAAGAAAGAGAGAGACCATTTCAGATTGGTAAGTTGCAGGTTTAATAAGCAAGGGAACTTACTTACGAGGCTTACCTTGGGTGGCCACAAAACTAGTACTTGCCTCCAGCATCTTAAACATTTATAAAGAGGCCTTAACTGGGTTCCAACATGAACACAGTCCAGACGGTCTTATTACCCCATTACTATCTCAAGGCCTTATCCTTGGGGCAGCTTCTGGGAGTGGGGAAGGCAAGTGGAACACATATTCCAAGGACAGGGGAGGGGGTGAGAAGCCTCCAATTTCCTGGGTACATCTCGTGGTTCAAACCATTTGTCTCTTCCTCTTGATTACCTCCTCCAACAGGAATACCTGGAAATAGGGGTCCAAGCTTTTAGAGTTCCAAAATCAGGCATCCAGTGTAGAATAAAAGAGCAACAGGCAAAGAGGAGTACAGCGGACCCTTGAACAGCACAAAGGTTAGAGATGCCGGTGATCCCTGCAGTTGAAAATACATATATAACTTATAGCAAGCCCTCCACATATGCAGTTCCTCCATATCTGTGGTTCCGCATCTGTGGATTTAACCAACTGTGAATTGTGTAGTGCTGTAGGATTTACTATTGAAAAAGAACTTGTGTATAAGTGGACCCATGCAGTTCAAACCTGTGTTGTTCAAAGTATATAAGATAATCAAGTATGGCTGAAAAAAGTGAAGAGTTTTCTCTGATCACACACAAGCTGAGATTGAGGAATCCAGGCAATCAGTGGAGTGATGTTAAAATAGCAACAATAAGGGATTAAAGTTGTTGGTGAAGCAAAATTTCTTTGATCCAATAACTTATTACAAACTTCTTTCTTGAGCAGAACGGGTGTTAGGAGCAGGCAGTGCCTAAACTCCGATGTAAATTAAAAGTGATGATTTTCAATTTGCAGATGGAATAGATTGTTGATGGAATAGATGGTCTAACACTGTTGAAGCAGGAGTAAAATAAAAATCACAAGTAGAATTGACAGTCTGCGTTCTTATGAAAATAACTTCCATAGTGGAAGGAAAACTGTATTGTTCAGAATTTTATCCTAGCACAGTGCCTGACGCACAGTAATCACTTAAATGTTTGACAGAATGAATCAGAAGATGGATGGAAGGATAGTTCGCTGGTTGGGTAAGTGAGTGAAGCTGCATAAATGTAACCTGAGAGTTAGTTTTCCCCCAAACAAAAGCATTGGGAGGGAGTTTGTATGTCCTTCAGTTCAATTGTTTCATTTTACAAATAAAGAAAATGTGTCTTAGAATAATCACGATTTGAGTTCCAAGCTCATCCATGAAGTAGTAGTGTCATCTTGTGAATATCTTTGTCCCTTGTGATATGCAAAATGTGAGATACACTATCTCTAAGCTTGAGAAATATTAATTTTAGTTAAATTAAATATTCTATAATTTAATTGCTATATGAGTGAATTGCTACTGGAAATTATTATAAATTATGATAAAAATAATTTCAATTTAGTTATTTGAAGTTTCTGCTACTTTCCACACCTCTGTGACAATATCTGTGTAGTGCTTTTGTAACTTGGTTTATTGTCAAAGTACCTGACCATGCCTCTAAAACATGACATATGAAAGGCTACATATTTAAAAACGTTCAACTAAACCTTTTATGAAATAAATTACATAAAATTACCTACATGAGCTCAAAATCATCCATTTGTACCAGAATTCATCCAGGCACAATGAGTTTTTAGCAACTTAGTGATGGCATTCCACAGTTGGAAAAATTTTCCCCTTTCATTACATGAAAGCATGTATGAAAATTGCATTCCTATATGGACTTAAGCATTTGACACAGGAAGAAATAAAGAAAATGTGACTTTAACGTAAAAAGTTTAATGCCTTAATTTTAAAAAGTGACATTTTAAAAGCCTATTCAATTTTCATAGTTTAAAATTTTTGATGTTAATTTCTTGCATAATTATTACTTTAAGGCTTCATTGAATCCAACTTAGGGCTGAGTTCCTTAACTAGAAGTTCTTTATTGACCAGTGGATATAAAATGTGTAGCTGTCATTTAACCATATGGTTTTATGGCCACAGTGTAACCCCTGACACTTGTAACATTCCTGAAGATGGTGAGATATAGGTAGAAATGGCCCTCTGCTCCATGCTCTTCCCATCTTCACCACCACTATCACATATCCAGTCTCTGCTCCTTGAGGGAATTAAAAAAAAATCTTAAAATAGTTTATGCTATCATGTATCTTTACTTGTAAAGTAAATGCTTCTGAAAGATTTTCTAGGCGGGTGGATGGGTGAAAGGTTAGAAATTACCCTTTCCAAACTTGTAAACACTCATGTGTAAAACTTTGCTGACATGTAAAGATGATTCTCTTTAACAGCATATGACTTAGCATTTGATATCTAAACCCATTCATTTTCAGCCAGGGGCTGATTTTTCTCATGTAATTATGCAGTAAGTCAATTGGATTATGGATTGCATAGCTTGATCCCCTAACCCTCAGGACCTCAGAATGTGACCTTACTTTGAAAGAGTCTTTATAGAAATAATCAAGTGAAAATGAAATCATAGAGTAAATCCTAATCCAGTATGACTGGTGCCTTTATAAAAAAAGGATGTTTGGACACAGAGATAAACATGCAAAAATGGAAAATGATCCGAAGAGACACAGAGAGAACTCCATGTGAAGATGAAGGCAGAGATTGAGGGGATGCATCTATAAACCAAGGAACTCCAAAGAGTGCTGACAAAGCAACCAGTAGTGGCTAGGAGAGAGGCACAGAGCAGCTTCACCCTCACATCCTCAGAAGGAACCAACAATGCCAACATATTAAACTTGGATTTCTAACATCCAGAACTGTGACACAATAAATTCATCTTGATTAAACCACCCAGTTTGTGATATTTTGTTATGGCAGCTCTAGAAAACTATCACACAGGCCAAGACAATTTTTTTTTAAGTAACATGGCAATTATCCAGGAAACAGAAACAAAAGACAGCTTAAAAAGCCTAGAAAATTAAGGCAGCATTTCCTTATAATTTATAATTAGAGATTTCATCTGTTTTTATTCTCTTCTTTCTTGAAAAGTTTTATGTTATTCAATATTTTTTTTAAAAATGTGTATCTCATTTAGTACTTAGGGTTATGTACTATTAGAATAAAATTATAAGAACATAGATGAAAAAGATTAACACCTGCTTTAGGATGATATTTACCTTTTGAAGAAGATAGAAGGTGCATGCCATTGGATAACAAGGGGAGTTCAGCAATTCAATCAGTTTATTTCTTTAGGACAACTGAAATACATATGGGACATTTTTTTTTTTTTTTTTTGCGATACGTGGGCCTCTCACTGTTGCGGCCTTTCCCGTTGCGGAGCACAGGCTCCGGACGTGCAGGCTCAGCGGCCATGGCTCACGGGCCCAGCGGCTCCGCAGCATGTGGGATCTTCCCGGACCGGGGCACGAACCCGCGTCCCCTGCATCAGCAGGCGGACTCTCAACCACTGCGCCACCAGGAAGCCCCAAAGGTCACATTTTTAACAGCAAACAACAACTCTGAAAATTTTAAAAAGTACACATAAGGAACTTAATTTAGAAGTGAAATAATACTTAATATTTTTTTATACTTTGTAATTCTTTTAACATTCAAATCCACTTTCTATTTACTCTCTTAATGATGGGAGTGACTAAGAAGGCATACTTCAATAGAAATTTGAAAGGGTTACCTCATTTGTTATTACTGGGTAGGAGTGGCTATATTAGAATAATAATTGTATATTCTTTCTCTATAATATGAATAAGTATCATATGAATAAAATAAGTATTATATGCTTGTCTAAATACTTTATTTCTGTATTTTAGTGCACAGTCTATATGACTAAATTATCCTGTGATATTTATGGCCACTAGAGAAAACTTTCACAATTTGGACTATCTCTCTTTGTCTCTCTGTCTTATAGAAGCTTTTTAAAGCTTTCTAAAATTAAAATCTCAGGTTTATCTTGCATATTTGCTTATTTCAAAACCAATCTGAACACATGATTGTCCTAGGAAGTCATACTTTTTCTGATTTAATATATAATTGAATGGAGATGTAGAAAGATTTATTTTTATTTAGAATAAAAAAGTACTTCTTACTTGGAATGCCAAAGTACTACATGGAGATGCATTTTTGAAAAGCAAGGCAAGGAATAAATGAAGATTTCAACAAATATAGTTAAATCCCCTCTACCATTTCAAGTACATTTTTAGCAGGACAAAAAAATGTTAGTTACTGCACTGGAATTTCTTTTCTGCCTTTCTTGCTGCAAGAGTGTACTGTAGTTGACTAATCATTAAATAATGAAGTTTGAAGGAATAAACTTTTCTTTTTGTGTACTCCTTTCCTCCTCTTGTGCACTCATTATTTTTTAACATCTTTATTGGAGTATAATTGCTTTATAATATGTTAATTTCTGCTTTATAACAAAGTGAACCAGTTATACATATACATATGTTCCCATATCTCTTCCTCTTGCATCTCCCTCCCTCCCACCCTCCCTATCCCACCCCTCTAGGTGGTCACAAAGCACCGAGCTGATCTTCCTGTGCTATGCAGCTGCTTCCCAGTATGCTATGCAGCTGCTTCCCAGTATGCTAACACACATACATGGAATCTTAAAAAAAAAAATGGTTCTGAAGAACCTAGAGGCAGGACAGGAATAAAGATGCACACGTAGAGAATGGACTTGAGGACATGGGGAGGGGAAAGGGTAAGCTGGGACGAAGTGAGAAAGTGGCATTGTCATTAATCTTTTAATGCTCCTTTCCTTCCTCAGGAACATCCCAACATATGGACATCACAGGGTTAGCAAATAGAGAAAATTTGTGGAGAAGACTATGAATATAATTAAATTGGTTCCACTGTGTTTTCTAACCACTCAGGAATTAGAACTACTATATTCTGTATCGTTTATATCTTCCATTGAATTATCTGACCTTATACATAATCCAGTGTGCCCCGAGGTAACACTAGATGATCTTATCAAATAAACATTTACTGAAAAGACAATTTTGGGACTACCTTGTACTAGAAAATATGTTTAGTCTACAGAAAATGGCCAATAAGGTTGGATCCCTAGGTGTAGTAGCTCAGATTGAATGGGGTCACAGACATGCAAATAAGTAATTATGGTAATATGTGATATGGATATAAATAAAATAATTATATTGGTGTATTTGTTTCCTATTTCTGCTATAACACATTGACCACAAACTTAGTAGCTTAAATAAATATAAATTTATTCTCTTATAGTTGTGGAGATTGGAATTCTATAATCAAGGTGTTGGCAGGACTGCATTCCTTCTTGAGACTGCGTTTTTCAGTTAGTAGAGGCCTCCTGCATTCTTTTGGTTTATGATCTACTCCTTGTATCACTTCAACTTTTTGCTTCCTTTGTCACATGTTCTACTACTCACTTTTGCCTACTGCATGCCTCTTATAAGTTCCCTTGTGATTACATTGGGTCCACTCAGATGATATGGGACATAGACATCTTTAGGGGTCATTGTTTGGTCTACAAATGGGCTACATACTATAGGGCAACATTTAGCCTCAGGGGGAAAGGAGCATGTGGGAGTCTCCACAGAAGAGACCACCTCTGAATCAGGCCTTTAAGGGAAAGATAAATCATTGGTATGACCCTGATATGTGGAGAAAAGCAGGTCTAACAGAACTTGCTCATAAAAGTCAGTATTATGATTAACAAAAGTCACTTTGGAAGACTGTTTAATTCAGACACTCACTCTATCTAGACTTTTAGTACAGCACCTATTGTTGTCAAAGAGAATAGGAACAGCCTAACAGTCTGAATCATCAGGATTTACCCCCTGAGTTCCCTGGTGAAGAAAAAAAAAAAAAAGGGTCTTTGCAAA
Source organism: Grampus griseus (assembly GCF_964374135.1). Taxonomy (NCBI): domain Eukaryota; kingdom Metazoa; phylum Chordata; class Mammalia; order Artiodactyla; family Delphinidae; genus Grampus; species Grampus griseus. Next base: position 44,017,678 of record NC_139010.1, read on the forward strand.
TAAAACAAGATGAGGAAATGGCTATTAAGTAACAACCATAATTCTATCCCAACCACCTTTTTTTTGTGCTGTGGACTGTAAACATCTCAGTTTAGCTGCTTGCCACATCATCCTTATACAGTCAATACTTATTATGTTTATGCTTCTCATTCAATCTTTTTTCTTCTCTTGTGATCTCTTAATTCTCTTAAAGCTACCACCATCATTTAGGCCCAATGTGTACTAGATGGAGAAATGGCTGTTCCTCTCTCCATCACATCAAGCCAATTTATTTCCATGGACTCTTGATTTAACTGATCTAACTCCAATGGAAGAGGGATAGGTAGGCCACTCCAAAACATTGCCCATAGGAATCAAGTGTTACCTAGCCTGTGGTTCATCATCTTCTGTTTCTTGAAATGTGATGCTTAATTTATTAAATAACCTTAGGTTTTGAATTTTATATTATGAGCTAAAGCATTAGCATTCAGAGGAAGAGCCAGGTTTTAGGCTTAGCAGATGCATTACACCCTGGAAGTCCTCCAGGTCATTCCTAAATCATCAAGACAGGCCCTCTTCCCAGAATCAAAGTCTTCTTATCTAGACTGAAGTGAGAGGGGGCTACAATTATGTCTCTCCCTGGGCAGTTTAGGGCAGGGTGGAGAGGCAAATTAAGAAGGCAGGTGAGCAAAATATTACATAGCCAATTGAGAGAATAAAGCCAATGGAGTAGATGAACATAAGGGAAGTGAACAAGGAATGACAGAGGTGAAACTGGCACTTTAGGATTACCTTATCCCAAAGTCAATTCTGGTTCACCTTCCCAGTAGAGTGTGTGCATTTCAGAGCTTTTTGTATAAACATTAAGAAACCATTTGGGATAGAAAATAAATTCTATTATGCTGGATAGTGTTACTTACAAACTACAAGGTTAAATAATATATTATTGTTGAAAATCGGTTGGTAAGACATGAGGTGCATAGACTAGAAATTATTCTTGCCATAGTGCTCACATGTAGAGCCACAGGGTAAATCCCAGTCTCCTGAAAGCTCACGGAAATTTTCTGGTCACGTTTTATATCAGAATCCTTAGCTGTAGAAAACTAAATACAAATAGTATATCCTCTTTGTACCAGTACAATTTCTGTGACCTTTTCATTTGGAAGGAAGATTATCTAAATAAGTTTACGGTTTATTGTTTATTCAATTGTGAGAAATTACAGAGGAACAAAATAATTGGACGGTTTTCCTTCAGTATAAGAAAAAGGTGCTACAAATGTAATCTATAGTCATTTTTTTTGGTAGTGAATTCCAAGAAATCTGGAAGAACTAATTTTTTGAACAAAATTTTCAGTATTTCTCATTTGTCTTATAAAACTAGGCTTCACTTTTGCTACGTGGAATTTATAAACTTCATATCTAATAGCTATTTCCTGAAAGGTGAAAAATGTGAATAAACTCAATAAATATATTAGTTCAATATATTAGCACAAGAACAATGATGAGATTAAAAATAAATTTAAAGTATTATACTGAGAAAGTTTTCGGCCATTCTACTATAAGCTATCAATGAGAGTAGGTTGAGTATCTAAAATTGCAAGATCAGCCTAAAATGAAAATATTGTTTCAATTTATCAGTTTTACATTATTCTGAATTTTTAAAAGATTTGGAAAAGAGCACCAGAAATGGTGAAATAATATGTATCACTAAAACTTTGCTATTTAAAATGTGAGGAATGTCAGGGAAATAAGAAAACTAACCAATTTTACACATTGAGTATGATATTTAGAGGAGTTTCTCCCTTGGCAAAATGATGATTTATCCAATAAATCCAGTTCAGAAATTCAGTTTGAATTTAGAAACAGATGTTTTATATACATAAGCAGTTAATGATAGATAACAAGCCAGGATATAGTTTATTACTTTATAAATTTTTAATGACAAAAAGAAATCAATACTTTGGAGATCTTTTGTTATTAAGGAACCTGTGAGAATTATATCAGTTTAACCACCTATTAATATGAAAATTCAAATCTAGCTATTTCTTCTCTAATAGTTTGCTCATATAAAAGCGTATGCATATTTTTATATTTTCCTGAAATTCCTGCATAATGGCACATATGTACATTTTTAGACAAAGTGTTACTGTCTTTTGTGCCAGAAAGTTATTTCAACTTGTCTAGGATTTATCCAAAGCAATTGTTGCTTTTTCAGAAGGGTATAACGGCAATGCTATGTTATATTTATTGTTTTTTTATGACTCTTTACCAAAGAAATATATAATTTTGTAGCACTGTGTTGTAACAGCAATAAAATAAGTGACACCTCTGAGAGTAATGTGAATAATGCTGATTAATGCTATGCTAACAATCTCAAATTACATAGGGATTGTTGGGTCAAAGTTATGTAGAATTTTAATCTCTTCTATTGCTTTAAAAGATCACTTTTTAATTCTTCAATTCCCCTGTCATTTCAGTTAGCTAGCTTTCTTTAATTTGGAAACTCAGGAAAACCAAATATCCAAGTTTATTAGCACTGTATACAAAGTTAAAGTAAATCAGTACCCTATGAGGTCTCTATGTTTTATTTGTAAAGAAATATTTTTTATTTGCCTTTTTGCAGTGGATTTTGTCAAATCTGCCTTATTGGGTCAAAAATCTTTTCAGCAAAATAATTTCTTAGGTTTTAGCAGAGTTACAATCATATACTATACACTTACAGGTAGACATGTCAATACGATCAGTTTATCTGATCACATATTTATCAACTTATCCTGTAACACATATTGCTCAGTCATATATGTATGACAAATCTAAGCCTATTATATTAATTGCCAGTACTATGTTTACAGGCTCACATGACAGGAGATTCATTGAATTTATCTCCTAGAGATAACTGGTGTTACCAGCATTTTACTATTGGTGAATATGAGAACTTCTAATTAAGTCAATTTTATTATGTTAAGTATCATACTAGGGTAAAGAATTTTATTGATATGAAATTATTTAGTATTGTATGCCAACATTACATTCTCTTATATTTTTACTAAGTAGTTGTAAAATATTTTTTCACTAAATTTCAGCATAGAACACATGAAATATTGATATATTTGTCTAATATAAAATATTTTCAGTAAGTATATGTACAGCAAACATTAAAGGAAGTCATGAAGTCAAGGCACAGAACAGATTTACTTGCACTGATTACAGATGATTCAAAATAGAAGTATAAGTTTAGTAATAAATATACAAAGCAATAGAAAAAATCTCAGTCTTAAAATATGCCCTTACGACTTGGACTTATAGTTATGGAAAAATAACAGGGTTACCCTCCTGCCTTAAACAATTAGTAAACCAGAAGAAGAAAAGGAAATAACAGTTTTTAGACATTTGTTGATAGCTAAAAAAAAAAAAATTTTTTTTCACCATGTGATGGGGGAAGCTGTGCCCTTCACCCAAGCTCCTCCACAAGGAAATGTTCTCTTTTGAGCGCCAATGGGGACACTCACTGACCACAGACAGGGGTGAGTCCTGGTCCAGGTGGGTGGTGTGCAGGTTTTCCAGGAAGGCAAAGAGAGCTCAGTTAGAGCCCACAAGGTGTGCTGTGAAGCTTTGGGTGTGTAGGGGGTGGTAACTGTGGGTCCTGATGGGGCAGGGTGAAGATGGGCTTGGATGCCCAGAGCCGTCAGGGGCTCAAAGAATTCCGGAGGAATCAGGCGCGACGCGGCGCGACGCAGCGCGACACGGCGCGACGCGGCGCTCAGCAACCGTTCTTCCCAGGGAAGTTCGATCTCGCGGGATCTTGGGAATTCTACGTGGGCGTAAGGGGAGTCCTGGGATGAGAAACGTGCAGATGTCACAGCTTCCAGAGGCCCCTCGTCAAGACTCATCTGTAAGGAGTCTGGTTCACATAGTCTATAAAGCAAACCCCAATCCTTACGGACACTGTCTGCCACCTCCAGAGTCTCAGCGCAGCAGAGCCTCGCCACAGGGGACTGGCCGGGTGAGAACAGGCTGTGGCCCAAAGGCTGTGTAGAAGCAGGACCGTCAGCCATAGACCAGAGCAGGGGGAGTGAACTGCTCATGCTTGGGCCCCAAATCTTTAGCCTTCCACTCCCGGACAGTGATGCGGCCTTCTGGCGCAGAACGTGGGGCCGCAGTGCTATGTCTGCCAAGGTCCAGCGCCGCAACAACCCGAACTGTGCTGTTCCACTGCACGCGCTGTGTGCAGTTGTTTCTACTGGCAGCGGAGAGGTATCTAGGATTTGTCCTAGGAGACCACTGCCGCCTCTTCTCTGAAGAACAGCCTCAGGTCATTGCTCTCTTTTTCTGAAACAGCTGAGTTGCCCAGCACCCTGCAATTGGGTAGCTGGACCCTTCACCCAAGCTCCTCCATCAGGAAATGTTCTCTTTTGAGCACTATGTGAGATGCCGGTGTACTGAGACCGAAGTCTAATACAGGTGAGTGGAGTGTGGGCTTTCCCATGAAGGCAAAGGGTGTGTTATATGACTTTATTTAGTGGCTATACCTGGATTTCTTTGCTTAGCATAATGCTTTGAAGATACATCTATTTTGTTGCATGTATCAGTACATACATTTTTTTATTGTTGAGCAGCATTCACCATCCAATGGATAGTTGCATTATTTCACGTTTTAGGCTTTTATGAATAAACCTGATATTGATATGTATGCACACATCAGGTTTATTTTCTTGGGAGGAGAGTGGAGAGGATGAGAAGTCAGTGTACATTTGCCATTATTAGAGACTGCATAATTATGTTCCAAAGTGGCTGTACCATTTTGCATTCCCAAAAGCAGTATATGAAAGGTTCATCCACTTAATATCCTTGCCAGTATTTGGCATTGTCAGTCTGTTAAATTTTAGCCATTATAGTGGTGTATAGTAGTGTCTTGTAGATTTAATAGCTATTTCTCTAATGATTAAAGATCTTTGCACCTACATATTTCCAATCCATGTATAATCTTTGGTGAAAGATTCATTTAAATTCATTGCGTTTTTAATTATTTGTGTTTTTTTATTATGGAGTTAAAAGTATTCTTTATCTATTTAGAAATAAGACCTCTATGTTTTACAATCATTTTTTCTCATTATGTGGGTAGTCAATTTATTTTCTTAACATGTCTTTTTTATAAAGTACAATTTATCAATCTTTCTTTCATTCTTTTATGTTTATGAAACATTTCTTTAACTCAAAGTCATTATACTTAAAATTTTTCTTCCAGGTATTTTACAGTTTTAATCCTTTTACTTAGGTCTAGGACTTACTTACAGTTAGTTTTTTAATGTGGCATGACGTGTGAGTCTAGATAGGTGATTTTTTATGTTTTATTTTATTTTCACATGATATACAATTATTCCAGCCCTATTTGTTGAAAAGATTATTATTCACTAAATGATTTCTCTTTTCATCTGTGTAAAAAATATGATTGATTCCACATGTATAGATCTAATTCTTAGATTTTATTCTATTGCATTAGTCTATGCATTTTTCTTAAATCAATAGCATGAAGTCTTAATTATTGTACCTTTATAATAAGCAGTGTACTCAGACAGTTTAAGTCTTCCAATTTTGGTCTTGTTTTTCAAAATTGTTTGTGTCATACTATATCCTTTGAAGTTCTATATCACACAGTTATATGCAGTAGTCAAAGCTCATTCAATTGTACACTTAAAATTGATTTTTATTTTATGTAAATTATATTTTTAAAAAATTAACAAAGAAGTCTTTGAACTATATTTTTCCTTCTAGATACAACAAATAGTGTAGTTACTAGGAAGCTAAGTGAGATCACCCCAATGAATATACCTTGACATCAAATACTAGGACTTCATATCCTGCTTCTTTGCTGTATACAGCATATTGCCTGACAGAATCTGTGCTGCCAAACCATATATGGAGTGTGCCTTTAAGCAAAGGAACATTCAGTGGAAGCAAGGAAGGCCTTTTCATTATGCCATGATCAGATGGAAATAAATCAAATGTTTTCAATTACACCTTTACTTAAATATGGCAAGTTCTAATTTCACCTTTGACATTTTGAGGGACATGAAAGAACAGATGACAGTTTTAGGCAAGATGTTATAAAATGTCATTCCGAAATGGATGCTGATATGATACTATTTAAATAATTTGCTTCCTATTTCTACATGGTTACTTGATGATTTAAGAACTGACAAATGAAGCATATTAACACTAGCCAGTAAATATAAGGAAATTTCTAAAAAAAAAACCCAACCCCCCCAAAAAAACAGAAACTGAAAAGCAAAGGTTACAGTAAATTATAAATAAGAAGGAAAAATAACACAAATGTCAATTGTATTCCAAGAATTGTATAAACGCCATCAAGCAATAAGTACCCATGAACATTTACCTTATGTGCTTGCACTGATTAATGACAAGGTAAATACAACGAAGACTTTTTAGTCTGGAAAGCAAAAAGCTGTTAACCTTCTGCAGACTAAACCTTACGAAGCAGTTTTTAAATGTTCTTATATAGCAGAAACTGTAGGAAAGAAAATGTGCTATTAAAATTCTGTCAGGCACTACGCCAAGAGCTAGTGACACAAAAATAATTTCTGCCTCTGTTGTCACATGGAATTTCCCCCTCATGTATTGGGCTCTGTTTCTTCTCCTCCTCTTACAAGGACAACAGTCATAGTAGATGAGGAGGCCATCTTAATCCAGTATGACCTCATCTTAATTTAGCTAATTTCATGTGCAGTGACCTTATTTCCAAATAAGGTCACATTATGAAGTACTGGGGGTTAAGATATCAACATATTTTTGTGAGGAGACGCAATTCATCCAATAACAGTCAGCTTCTATGGTCATTCATAACGTTTTTTTTTATGGACCTCTTATATAATAGCCTTCACATAACATTAGTTTGTGTGCTCTGTGAAGGTTGGAATTACTCATTTTTTTATCACTAGCCCTTGGCATAGTGCCTGACACCTAGTGAAAGCTCAAAAATTCATATGGTTATGTGAATGTAGGACTGGACTGCAGCACTCTGAGGTCCAAATAGGATGCCCTCTTATTTCACCTTTTATTAGTGTTTTCTTGTCTTTCTATATTTCATAAATATGATAGTGTATATGAAGTGCTTACCAAGTTGCCTAGCATATAGGAAGCACCCAATAAATAATCAAACTAGTATGATTATAACTCCATTTTTATTTATTCTTCATTTCCCTACTTTCTATACCCAGGTCTCCCTACTCTAATTACGCAGATATCTCATCTCAAAGTTTAGGATATGACAGTAGGTGAAACTAGAATTTAAAAATAAGGGAAGTGTTTTTGCAGTAGAATTAGTAAAAAAATCATAATGAACCAGATGTCTTTTAAAGACATCTTCTCCCTAAAATATCCTATCTGCTGGCTGGCATACCCTTACAGTATACTAAGAGAGACATGTAGCTCTGCGGTACGTTTTATGATAAGGTAAATATAAAATGCTACAAAAAGATATTTTAAAAATCAGTTAATTCAAAAGGAGGAATGAAGATGAAGGCATCACAGGATTACCTTTCAGTTAACCCTTGAAATATGAGGGGTCAAGCGAGGTAGTCATGTTTCAGAACAAAAGCACAAAGGCATGAAAGTTTGTTGTACTGTTAGAAAATCATTAGTAAATATGAGGGACCAAAATATGGGGTTGACTAAGGGCAGAGTATGGAGAGATGCTCCTGCCAAAGATGATAGAGGCCATGTTGCAGTTATGCCAATTGCTATATTGAGACTTTTCCTTGAAAGTGTCAAAAGCTACTTGATGATATCTAACTTTAGAAAGATAATTTGTGGGAAGAATTGATTTCAGTGGGAGGAGCATGTTTGCAGAGCTGTTGTATAAGCCAGCAATAAGGTAAGTAGGGCTAGAACCGGAATAATAACAGTGGGGGTGAAAACAGAATTGACAGAATTTAGAGCTATTTCCTAGGTAGTATCAATAGAACACAATTTTAAGTGTTATGTGTTTAACAGTGATAAAATAAATTCAATAGGGTTAGGATCAAAATCTCATGGGACAGTTATTAACACTATCAGCCTGACCTTTGGCAAGTAATGAAAAGTCTATCTTCTTTGGGGATTTCCAATGTATTTTAACATATTAGTGATTCTGAGAATTCCTTCAAGGAAAAAGAAAAACTGGTTAACTGCTTTTTTCCAGAATTTCCAAATTTGTTTCATCATGGGGCCCTTTTTCATAAAACATCTACCAAGTAAAAATATTTCAAGTAAAAAGTAAATGTTGCTAAAACATAAAATTTCTACATAACTATAAACACTATGCAATGTATAGTTCTAGAATGAATATATTGTGAGCTGAAGATAAGAAAAGACTGTTGATACAATTCTGTCCTATTAGTGTAGAATTAAAACTAAATGCAGTTACATAAAACAATAACACTGTAAGTAAATATTTATTATTGGAAAACTTATTTCAGCTTTATAAAATGACAAAAACAGTATAAAATCATTACTTTTGAGCATAGTTGTCGGCTTAAAAATAAAAATTAATTGCCTTATCACATCTACAAAGTAACATAAAATCGTGTAATTAACATGCCTTAGGACTAGTATACTGTTAATAATAATGTAGCATCTTCTAGTGCATCTAGATCTAATATTGTACTCACGTCCCTATAATACAAATGTTAACTTACTTTATCACTTTTTGACTATAAAAAGATTCTCCCTCGGGCTTCCCTGGTGGCACAGTGGTTGAAGGTTCGCCTGCCGATGCAAGGGGCCCGGGTTCGTGCCCCGGTCCGGGGGGATCCCACGTGCTGCAGGGCAGCTGGGCCCGTGGGCCATGGCCGCTGAACCTGCGGTCCGGAGCCTGTGCTCTGCGGCAGGAGAGGCCACAGCGGTGAGAGGCCCGCGTACCGCAAAAAAAAAAAAAAAGATTCTCCCTCAAGCAAACTTCTTGAAATTCAAACACTCATTTTTTTTTTTTTTTTAAACATCTTTATTGGAGCATAATTGCTTTACAATGGTATGTTAGTTTCAGCTTCACAACAAAATGAATCAGTTATATATATACATATGTTCCCATATCTCTTCCCGCTTGCGTCACCCTCCCTCCCACCCTCCCTATCCCACCCCTCCAGGCGGTCACACAGCACCGAGCTGATCTCCCTGTGCTATGCGGCTGCTTCCCACTAGCTATCTACCTTACGTTTGGTAGTGTATACATGTCCATGCCTCTTTATTGCTTTGTCACCGTTTACCCTTCCCCCTCCCCATAGCCTCAAGTCCATTCTCTAGTAAGTCTGTGTCTTTATTCCTGTTTCACCCCTAGGTTTTTCATGACATTTTTTTTTTTTTTCTTAAATTCCATATATATGTGTTAGCATACGGGTCTCTTGTAGACAGCAAATATATGGGTCTTGTTTTTGTATCCATTCAGCCAATCTGTGTCTTTTGGTGGGAGCATTTAGTCCATTTACATTTAAGGTAATTATCGATATGTGTGTTCCCATTCCCATTTTCTTAATTGTTTTGGGTTTGTTATTGTAGGTCTTTTCCTTCTTTTGTGTTTCTTGCCTAGAGAAGTTCCTTTAGCAGTTGTTGTAGAGCTGGTTTGGTGGTGCTGAACTCTCTCAGCTTTTGCTTGTCTCTAAAGGTTTTAATTTCTCCATCAAATCTGAATGAGATCCTTGCTGGATAGAGTAATCTTGGTTGCAGGTTTTTCTCCTTCAACACTTTCAATATGTCCTGCCACTCCCTTCTGGCTTGCAGAGTTTCTGCTGAAAGATCAGCTGTTAACCTTATGGGGATTCCCTTGTGTGTTATTTGTTGTTTTTCCCTTGCTGCTTTTAATATGTTTTCTTTGTATTTAATTTTTGACAGTTTGATTAATATGTGTCTTGGCGTATTTCTCCTTGGATTTATCCTGTATGGGACTCTCTGTGCTTCCTGGACCTGATTAACTATTTCCTTTCCCATATTAGGGAAGTTTTCAACTATAATCTCTTCAAATATTTTCTCAGTCCTCAAACACTCATTTAAATATGTCTACTCCATTATTGATTTTGTAAAATTAGAGATTGCATTACATTGCCAGCATAATACTTAACTACCAGGTTTAGTTCTAAATTATTAAAGCAGTGACATTTGAGAAACATAGTAAGAATATAAGAAATAGCAATATCCATTATACCATAAAAATTCAGTTTATATTCTCAAAAATCTACCTCCAAGGTTTTATTGGCTAATTATTTCCCCTTTCTCTTCTACTTCACTGCCTTAGATCATAACGTTTTATACAAAAGTAGGTGTGATAATTCTTCAGATTCTCATAGTTCTGGGAAAGGACCAATCATAGTTCACTACAGTATAAAGTAAGGCATTTTTTAAAATATAAGTTTATTTGCCACTGTTTATCCTTGAACAGGCAAGTCTTACTTGATTGCCTGATGAGATTCCTTTCAAAGGGTCACATAATATTTATTATCTTTTTGATGTTTGTAAATTCTGTACATTGTAATTATTAGGAAGGGAGATCTGTATAACTCCTTGCCCTATGTTCTGTGTATGAGTAAGCTGTAGTTATTCCATGTGTTCATTATTAGAAAAGAAATTGCTTTGGGCTGTGTTATAGATAGAACAAATATATCAGATGAAAGGTAGAATCTTGACTGATAGAGCTGCCTAAACAAAATGCCACAGACTAATGTGGCTTAAACAATAGAAATTTATTTTCTCACAGCTCTGGAGGCTGGATGTCAGCAGTTTGGGTTTCTTCTGAGGTCTTTCTCCATGGATTGCTGATATCTGCCTTCTGGTGTCCTCACATGGCTTTTCCTCTGTATGAATGCATCCCTGGTGTTTCTTTTTTATGTGTTCAAATTTCCTTTTCTCATAAAGACACCAATAAAAGTAGTTTAGAGCTTATCCAAAGGGCCTCACTTTACTTGAATCACCTCTTTAAAGGCTCTGTCTCCAAATACCTTTAACTCCTAAGGTACTGGCAGTTAGGGCTTTGACGTAGGAATTTTGAGGGAAAGTAATACGACTGGTAATAGAACTCTAACAAAATATCAGAAAAGTTGGGTAAAGTTTATGTAAATCACATTTCTTGCAGCATTATTACTTTTTTAACTTGATTTTTTTTAATAGCACTTTAAGGTTCACAGCAAATTAGAGAAGAAGGTACAGAGATCTGTCATATACCTGCTGCTCCCACACATCATGCAGTCTCTTCCATTCTTAACATACCCCACCAGCATGGTACATTTGTTACAATTAATGAACCTACATTGACACATCATAATCATCAAAAGTCCATAATTTGTATTACGATTCACCCTTGGTGTTATACATTCTATTGGTTTGGAAAAATGTATATCATGTATCCATCATTATGGTATCTTGAAGAATATTTTTACTGCCTGAACCTCTGTGCTCTGCCTATTTATTCCTCTCAGCCTCCCCTAACCTCTGGCAACCACTGATCTTTTTACTGTGTTCATAGTTTTGCCTTTTTCAGAATGTCATATAGTTAGAATCATAAAATATGTAGCCTTTTCAGATTGACTTTTTTCACTTAGTAATATGTATTTAAAGTTCCTTTGTGTATTTTCATGGCTTTATAGCTCATTTCTTTTTAGGGCTGAATAGAATTCCATTCCCTATATATACCACAGTTTGTTTATTCATGCCAGCTGAAGGACATCTTTGCTGCTTCCAAGTTTTGACCATTATGAATAATGCTGCAATAAACACCCATATGCATACTTTTGTCTGGATATACATTTTCAACTCCTTTAGGTAAATACAAAGGAGCACAATTGCTGGATCATATGGTCTGAGTATGTTTAGTTTTGTAAGAAACGGCCACACTGTTTTCCAAAATGGCTGTACCATTCTGCATTCCTACCAGTTGCTGTTGCTCCACATCCTCACCAGCATTTGCTGTTGCCAATGTTCAATTTTTTGGCCATTCTATTAGGTATGTAATGTTATTCCATTTCTTTTAATTTGTGTTTTCCTGATAACATATGACGTAGAATGTATTTTCATATACTTATATGCCATCTGTGTATCTTTTTTGATAGAGTGTCTGTTAAGGTCTTTTGTCCATTTTTTAAAACTGGGTTGTTTATTTTCTTATCAAGTTTTAAGAGTTCTTTGAATATTTTGATAATAGTACATTATCAGATGTTTCCTTTGCAAATATTTTCTCTCAGTCTGTCTTGTCTTCCCATTTTCTTGACATTGTCTTGCAAAGCAGAAGGTTTAAATCTTAACAGAGTTCTGTTTATCAATTATTTATTTCATGGATCACGCCTTTGGTATTGTATCTAAATAGCCATTGCCATACTCAAAGTCATCTAGGTTTTCTCCTATGTTATCTTCCAGGTGTTTTTTAGGTTTACGTTTTACATTTATATCTGTCATCCATTTTGAGTAAATTCTTGTGAAGGGAGTAAATCTGTGTCTATATATATATATAAAATTTTTTTTTGCATGTGTATGTCCCGTTGTCAGTTGTTTAGCACCATTTGTTGAAAAGACTATCTTTGCCCAATTGTCTTGCCTTTGCCCTTTGTTAAATATCAATTAGCTATATTTATGGGAGTCTATTTCTGAGCTTTCTATTCTGTTCTATTGATCTATTTGTCTATTCTATAGACAATATCACTTGATTACTGTAGCTTTATAGTAAGACCGAAGTCAGATAGCATTAGTCCTCCAATTTTGTTCTTATAATATTGTGTTGACTATTCTGAGTCTTTTGCCTCTCCAGACAAACTTTAGGATCAGTTTGTTGATATCCACAAAATAACTTGCTGGGATTTTGGTCGGATTGTACTGAGTCAAGTTGGGAAGAACTGACATCTTGATGGCAGTGAATCTTTCTATCCATGAACATAGAAGAGCTCTCCCTTTACTTAGTTCTTTGATTTCATCCACCAGAGGTTTGTAGTTTTTTTGTATATAGGTCTTGTACATATCTTGTTAGAATTATACCTAAATATTTTGGGTGTTTTCGCAGCTCGTGTAAATGGTATTATGTTTTTAATTTCAAATTCCGTTTGTTTATTGCTGGTATATAGGAATGTGATTGACTATTGCATATTAAAATTGTATCCTGCAATCTGTTGTATTGCTTACTAGTTCTCAATATTGTGGGATCCTTTCTATCACTGAGTACCTCGGGAATTTTAAATTTTCAGACTTGTCTACACTGAGCCTCCAGCAATTTGCCAGTTATAGTTCAGGTTTGCCTACCCTGGCACTGGTTCCCTCGGTGGTTTCTGCTTATGAGTCTCTGCTCTGTTAATCCTACCTTGACTTTATGTATTCACCTGTCTGTCTCTCTAATCTTGGGAGTAATGGTGTGCCTTGTGCCCTCCCCTCTTTTAGGGATCCAAGAATTTTTATAGATTTTTTTGTTGGTCCAACATTTACATATTGTTAAGATGCAGTGGCAACTTCCAAGCTCCTTACATGAGGAACTGGAAACTGAAAGTTGCAGCATTATTTTTATAAGGTAGAAACTTGAGAACAAACTAGACACTAATAGTGCCTAGAAATAGATGATAGTTAAAAAATTGAGTTATAGTCATATAAAGTTAATATTAGTCACTAAAACACGGTTTAGAAACTATTTTAATTACATGAGAATACAATATTTTGTTAAATGAAAATAGCCATTTTCAAAAATGTATGTTAAATATGTTTCCAACTTTTGTCACATATACAAATAGGCTAAATATTTCAAGAATTAAAAATTATCATAATTTCCAGTTGGGATGGTTATAAACAGGTTTTTATTTTCTTTATATTTTTCTATCATTTAAAAATATTATACCATTTAAAATGAAAATATACTTTAAAATATATTTTTGCTTTCATTAAATTCAAATTTCAAATTAATTAGACTATGTAAAATATTTCTATATGCCCAAATATAACATATTTTAAGAAACTATCAGATAGTCTCATAAAATATTGTTTAGTCCTTCAAAATTGAACTTTTTCAATCACTATGTTAAAATAGAAATAAGAATAACTCAATATAAAACATATAATCCAGATGACACTGCTAGGCAAATTAAAAGCTTTTAAGTGCCAAAACTATGTTTTAAAGCCCTGGTCTTTGCATATGTATACCTTCTTTATCTTCATACCATACTTCTTTCAAGAGATTACAAATGTCAGCAGAGTTGAAGGTCCTAGAGGAAGACCACCAGAGAAGAGAATGGTCAGTTAAAAAGAGAGACTCTCCTTACCTTCTGGCAGTTAGTAGGAATTATTTTACAGTCTCTTATTTGGTCTTGAGAAAATAGAACAAGAACAGAGAGATGAGGCAGGGAATACGACAGAACTTAGCATCTCTTAGTTCTTGGAAACAGTGGTTTAAGATTAAGATAGTTCCAGAGAAATGTTTCCTGTAGGTCTAGATTTATTTTAAAAAAGAAAAAAAACAGGTAATTTAGTCCAGAGGTTTGCAAATCTTTTTTACCTAAGGGCATCAGAACTAACATAAGTCTTTAAACCATGAATTAAGAATTTTTTAAAAAATTGAAATTGCATCATGCTCAGTTGTGGCCACTGGTGAAGTGAAGGATAGGGTTTAGAGCAACACACTTGCCTTTAATTTCTGGACTCTCTTTCTTTTACATTTATTTATTTATTTATTTATTATACCTCTTTATTGGAGTATAATTGCTTCACAATGCTGTATTAGTTTCTGTTGTACAACAAAGTGAATCAGCTGTACTCATACACATATCCCCATATTCCCTCTCTCTTGAGCCTCTCTCCCAGCCACCCTATCCCACCCCTCTAGGTCGTCACAAAGCACAGAGATGATCTCCCTGTGCTATGCTGCTGCTTCCCACTAGCTATTTTTTTTTTTAATATCCAAATTACTTTATTTATTTTTTTTACATCTTTGTTGGAGTATAATTGCTTTACAATGGTGTGTTAGTTTCTGCTTTATAACAAAGTGAATCAGTTATACATATACATATGTTCCCATATCTCTTCCCTCTTGCGTCTCCCTCCCTCCCACCCTCCCTATCCCACACCTCTAGGTGGTCACAAACCACCGGGTTGATCTCCCTGTGCTATGCGGCTGCTTCCCACTAGCTATCTATTTTACGTTTGGTAGTGTATATATGTCCATGCCACTCTCTCACTTTGTCACAGCTTACCCTTCCCCCTTCCCATATCCTCAAGTCCATTCTCTAGTAGGTCTGTTTCTTTATTCCTGTCTTACCCCTAGGTTCTTCATGACCTTTTTTTTTTCTTAGATTCCATCTATATGTGTTAGCATACAGTATTTGTCTTTCTCTTTCTGACTTACTTCACTCTGTATGACAGACTCTAGGTCCATCCACCTCACTACAAATAACTCAATTTCATTTCTTTTTATGGCTGAGTAATATTCCATTGTATATATGTGCCACATCTTTATCCATTCATCCGATGATGGACACTTAGGTTTCCAACTCCTGGCTATTGTAAATAGAGCTGCAATGAACATTGTGGTACATGACTCTTTTTGAATTATGGTTTTCTCAGGGTATATGCCCAGTAGTGGGATTGCTGATTTTACATTTGGTAGTGTATATATGTCATGCTACTCTCACTTCGCCGTAACTTCCCCCTTCCCCCCACTGTGTCCTCAAGTCCATTCTCTATGTCTGCATCTTTATTCCTGCCCTGCCAGTAGGTTCATCAATACCATTTTTTTTAATTCCATATATATGCGTTAGCATACGGTATTTGTTTTTCTTTTTTGGACTTAGTTCACCCTGTATGACAGACTCTAGGTCCATCAGACTCACTACAAATAACTCAATTTCGTTTCTTTTTATGGCTGAGTAATATTTCATTGTATATATGTGCCACATCTTCTTTATCTATTCATCTGTCAATGGACATTTAGGTTGCTTCCATGTCCTGGCTATTGTAAATAGTGCTGCAATGAGCATTGTGTACATGACTCTTTTTGAATTATGGTTTTGTCAGGCTATATGCTCAGTAGTGGGATTGCTGGGTCATATGGTAGTTCTATTTTTAGTTTTTTAAGGAACCTCCATACTGTTCTCCGTAGTGGCTATATCAATTTACATTTCCACCAAGAGTTCAGGAGGGTTCCCTTTTCACCATACCCTCTCCAGCACTTATTGTTTTCTAGATTTTTTAATTGTGGCCATTCTGACCAGTGTGAGGTGATTCCTCATTGTAGTTTTGATTTGCGTTTCTCTAATGATCAGTGAGTGTTTTTTTTTGCCTTCGGTCCTGGAGGAATGATAAAAGTAATTAGTTTCCTATTAGACCAACCACACAGTACTTATGTGTCATAAATATATAGACTGACCATAAAGTGTGAAAGCATAGGTTATATTCTTTCATATTTTTACAGAGTGAAGATTTTTCTGGACTGTAGTTTTGTATATTCACCCTCTTTTCCTGAACTGATGGACACATTTTAGTGGTATTCTTATAAAAATAAAAGGACCTCATGAACAGTGGGAAGAAAAATCAATACATTGCATCAATGGGACAGGGACTTAACATCAAAGCTCTCTATTGAAAGATATAGGATTTTATAAATGCTTTAGAAATTTCTCTTAGTATAGTACTGCCTGATATTGCTATTGATTTTCTAAAAAGATCTTTAGAAACCCAAGTTACTTGGAGTATATTTCTCCAATTTCCCTAAGCTCATGAAAGATTTCTTTTTGTTTTTTTTAAACTGAAACTTAAAATTATAGCATGTTGACCTTGCGTTCTGTACTTACAGCCACTTTTTGAAGGGGACTTGACCCTCTGGCAAAAGCAAGAAACAGGAAAACACCTTATAAAGTAGTCTCCACTGTTTGCTATGCTTGTTCAGCAATTCGCACAGACACAAGACTGAGTAATTTCTATTGTGTTTCAGAACATGTTCCTTTCCATATAACAAAACTGACAGGAAGAATAGTTGGGCTAACAAGGATCCACAAGATTGCTTGTTTTCTTTACACTGACTGTGTTCAATCAGTGGAAGAAATAACTCACCTTTATTATACCCCAGAATTTCTCAAGGAAACAGGCTCAACAATTTTTTATTTACAATGTGTGTTCATCCCCTTGAGATAGCATCTTCTGCTCCTCACAGTTCCTCACAAACTCTTGTCAAGACATTTGACAAAGGATGAGATTGTTATTCCACCTATGATCAGTCAATAATTACTGTTTAATTAATTGAGCTGATAGGTAAACCTTTATATTATCATTAACTTGGTCAAGAGACACTTAATCCAGGAAAACTCCGCTTATTTCAGTCTTGAGGGCACAACTGTATAATGTAATTTAGTTTTATGTGCCAATAACCAATGCAAATTTTTCTTCTTTATCATATTAATTTGAATAACTCAACCAAACACTTAAAATATACTTAAATACTTGCATCCATCGGTTTTTCTTACATCTTCCAAAGGCTTTTTACCAAATAAAATTATATGTGTGTAGAAGCATTTCATCATATATTACTATTATTTTTCATTAATAAAATGAGAGCTTACCTGGTGGCGCAGTGGTTGAGAGTCCGCCTGCTGATGCAGGGGACACGGGTTTGTGCCCCGGTCCGGGAAGATCCCACATGCAGTGGAGCGGCTAGGCCCATGAGCCATGGCCACTGGGCCTGCACGTTCGGAGCCGGTGCTCCGCAACGGGAGAGGCCACAACAGTGAAAGGCCCGCGTACCACAAAAAAAAAAAAAAAAAAAAAGTGAATTGCCTCATTTATACTTCTAAAATCCCAGCAGAACCATCCTCAGGTAAAATTGAAATGCAAGGAAATGTTTGTCAATGGAGAACATGGTATTTTGTCAATTTTGTACATCCTTTCCTGTCCTTTATTTAACTGGATCAAATTTTAAACTTATCTTCTTTCTACAGAAGCCCTACTATTAAAAGGTACCATTACACTTTCTTATCTAGATCAAGACGTATTCCTTTCTCTCTACTGCAATGTGTTTGCTTTGAATATTATACTGTCAGTTTTGTCCTCTATTTTCCAAAGTTTCAGCTAGTTTTCAGTTGATTTATACAAGTGAAGTTTAAATACTAAGGTAATAATGACTACTTCATTAATGTCTTAATTTCTTCACATTATTATCTACATTATCACTTGGGATAACCAAAGAGACTTCAATCCTAAAACTGAAAACCTCAGTGATAAAAGTTTAAACCATGAACGTCCAACAAAACGGCAGTCTTGATTATCACGGACATCATATCCATTCCTAATATGGTATTATGTTAGGGATATCACATCCAATATGTCACATTACACTTAGTTATCTGTCTCCTAATACTCCTTTTTGCTCTGACAGTTTCTCAGACTTTCCTAGATTTTGATCACCTTGATGTTTTTGAGGATTCCTGGCCAAATAGTTTGTAGAATGTCCCTCAACTGATATATGTCTGATATTTTCTCATAGCTATAATGGGGTTGAATGCTTTGGGGAGGAAGACAATAGAGATAGGTTATCATTTTCATCACATCATCTCAAAGGTATATACTATCAATAAGATGTGTCATTGTTGATGTAAACCTTGACATCTGACTCAGATAGCATTTGTGAGGTTTGTCTTCTATATAGTTACTCCTCCCTTTTTTCTTACTGTACTTTTTGGAAGGAAGTCACTGCACAGCCCTCGCATAGGAAGTGTGACGTTATGCTCTACCTTTTGAGAGTGGACTATCTATATAAATTATTTGGAAACATTCTGCCCTGGAGATTTTTTTTTTTACCTTTTTTAAAACCCCTCCCCTTTTTTATGAGAACATTTAAGTTCTACTCTCAGCAAATTTCAATTATACTATACAGTGTTATCAACTTTAGTCACCATGCTGTACATTAGATCCTTAGACTTTATTCATCTTAAAACTGAAAGTCTATACTCTTTTACCAAACTTTCCCTATTTCCCTCACTCCCAACCCCTGGCAACCTCTTCTCTACTCCCTGTTCCTATGAGCTCAACTTTTTTTTTTTTTTTTTTTTTTTAGATTTCACATATAAGTAATACCATGAATATTTATCTTTCTCTGTCTGGCTTATTTCACTTAGCATAATGCCCTTCAGTTTCACTCCTGCTGCCCTAAATGACAGGAATTCCTTCCTTTTTAAGGCTGAATTATATTCCACCATATATATCGTCCACATTTTTTGATCCATTTATCTGTGAACAAATTCCTAGGTTATTTCCATATCCTGTCTATTGTGAATAATGTTGCAATTAACATGGAAGTACAGATGAATCTTCAAGATGATGGTTTCATTTCCTTGGATATATACACAGAAGTGAGATTTCTGAGGCATATGGTAGTTCTATTTTTGATTTTTTAAGAAACCTGTATACTGTTTTCCATACTGGCTGTACTAGTATACATTCTTACCAACAGTGTACAAGGATTCCCTTTCCTTCGCATCTTCACCAGCATTTGTTATCTCTTGTCTTTTTGATGATAGTCATTATAACAAGTGTGAGGTGATATCTCATTGTGCTGGGTGATTTTTCCTCTTTCTCCAATTTATTTATCTATTTAATAATTTATTTATTTCCATGGACTCATGGATATTTATTTTAATGTTGTTATAATCCAATACTACTTTATTTTGCTGCTAAAATGGGTCCATTTCTGGCCATTGAGAGCTCTTTCAGTTTGCTTCAGTGCCCATTTGACATACCTCTATCAGTGTGGGGTTTGTTGGTATGTGTTTTGAGTACTTCCTGTATTTCCTGCCCAGTATGAGAATCAGACATTTTCCCCAAAACTGGTTCCTTTTACTGGAGAATTGTATTAGAAACCAAGATCTGGGCACTGGATGTGTTAATTTTGACTGGAGTTGTGTTGCTCTAGGCCCTTTAAGCTGACAGAGCAAGAAAATACGTGTGAGCATAGTAGCCCGTGCATACACACATATCTATAAATATGTTTATGTCTAACTATCTGTACTATGTAAAGCTAAACATGAGTTCATGCTGATGTCTCCAATTCTAAGACATCACTGCATGGATGATTCTAGTCTCTTCCCCTTACTTCCACGTAACTCCCCACTCCAGCAGTATGAATTTTGGCTCTTCAATTTTTTTCATTTATTAGTTTTTAAGTTTCAGTGTACGTGTATAGTGGTATCAGAATTGTTAACTCGTATCGCTGTGGCAATCAACCTCCTCAACTAGAGTACAGTGCTTATTGCACATTTTCTTTTGCATTTAGTTTTACAAACTCCACTCATTTCCAAAGTTATTTAGGTTGGCACCCTTTTCCCCTTTGCCATTCAGTGATGTTGTTGTATGTAGTTATAGTACAGTTTGTTTTATAGCTCCACATTTGATCCTGGGATCCTCTGGCCTTTTAAATGATTATTTTAAAATTTGCATACATTATAGTTCACTCTTTGTGCTGTGAAGTTCTAAGGATTTTGATAAATGGTTATTATTATCCAACATTTCTGTTCATACAGAACAGTTTCAACACCAAAAATCTTTCATGCTTCATCTGTTAAGCTCTCCCTACTTCCCTTGGGAACCCTAGCCTCCATTCACCTTTTTACCATCTCTTTAGTTTTGTCTTTCCAGAATGTTATAATATCAAAATTATACAATATGTAGCCTTGTTCAAATTGACTCTTTTGTGTAGAAATATACATTCAAGTTTCATACAGGTCTTCTCATGGTTTTATATTTTGAATATTTTTTTTAAACAAGTGTTACTTCTTTGGAGAGAAAGAATAAATGGACTTGGGAAACATAAAAACCTAAACTGGCAAACAATTTGTATTTCATATTTTGATTTTTTGAGTTGCATTTTGATTATATGTCACCCTCACAGTAACCTAATTTTATTGAGATATAATTGACGTACAGCACAGTATAAGTTTAAGGTGTACAGCATAATGATTTGACTTACATACACCATGAAATAATAAATAATTATCACAGTGAGTTTAGTGAGCATTCATCTCATATAGATACAACATTAAATAAATAGAAAAAAATTTTTCCTTGTGATGAGAACTCTTAGAGTTTAACTTTAACTTTCATATATTAACATACAGCAGTGTTAATTATATTTATCATGTTGTACATTGCATCCTTAGTACTTATTTATAACTGGAAGCTTGTACCCCTTGACTGCCTTCATCCATTTCCCTTCCCCCCACTCCACTCGCTGGTAACTCTGTGAGTTTATTTGTTTTTGAGGTATAATTGACCTACTACATTATGTTAGTTCCTGTTGTGCAACATAGTGATTTGATATTTCTCTACATTTCAAAATGATCACCACTGTAGATCTAGTTATGATATGTCACCATACAAAGGTATTACAGTTATTGACTGTACTCCCCACACTGTATATTTCATACCCGTGACTTATTTATCTTGCAGGTGGAAGTTTGCACCTCTTAATCCCCTCACCTATTTCTTTCCTCCTCCCCACCCCCCCCAATCTGGCAACCACCTGTTTCATTCTTTATATCTATAACTCTGTTTTCATTTTGTTGTGTTTGTTCATTTGTTTTATTTTTTAGATTCCACATTTAAGTGAAAACATAGTATTTGTTGTTCTCTGTCTGAATCTCACTTAGCATAATGCCCTCTAGGTCCATACATGTAGCAAATGGTAAGATTTCATTCTTTATTATGGCTAATATTCCATTGTGTGTGTGTGTGTATATATATATATATATATACATACACACATGTATTTAGGTTACTTCCATATCTTGGCTATTATAAATAATGCTGCAGTGAACATATGGGTGCATATAACTTTTTAAATTAGTGTTTTTGTTTTCTTTGGAAAAATACCCAGAAGTGGAATTGCTGGATCATACCGTAGTTCTATTTTTAATTTTTTGAGTAACCTCCATACTGTTTTCCATAGTGGCTGCACCAATTGACATCCCCACCAACAGTGCATGTGGGTTCCCTTTCTCCATATCCTTGCCAACACTTGTTATTTGTTGTCATATTTTTATTCTTTTTATCACTGAATGGTAGTCTTTATACAGTTGTAGCAGTTTGTCCTTTCACTCCTTGAAGGAAATCCTGGTTGCTTCCAGTTCTTTGGAATTATGAATAAAGCTGTTACAAATATTAATGTGCAAGTTTGTTGGGTACATAAATTTTCAAATCCATTGAATAAGCACCTAGGAGCATGATTGCTGGATTATATGACTATGTTTAGCTTGCAAGACATTAACAAATGTTCTTCAAAAGTGATTGTACCATTTTTCATTCCCACCAGCAATGAATGAGAATTTCTGTTGGTCTGAATCCTTGTTAGCAGTTGGTACTGTCAGTCTTTTGGAATTTAGCCAATCTAATAGTTTTGTAGTGGTATCTCATTGTTTTGATTTGCAGTTCCTTAATGACAAAAGATGTGAGCATCTTTTCATATGCTTATTTTCCATTTGAATATCTTCTTTGGTGAGTTGCCTGGTCAGAATTTTTTGCCAATTTACATGCTTTTTTGTTTTTATTATTGTGTGTTTTAAGGGTATTTGTATATTTTGGATTCAAGTACTTTATGAGATACGTGTTTTGAAAATATTTTTTCTCAGTCTGTGGTTTGTGTTTTCAGTCATTCATCAGTGTCTTTCACAGAGTAGAAGTTTTTAATTGTACAAAAAACAATTTATCTTTTTCTTTTCTTTCATGGATTATGCTTTTGATACTGTATTTAAGAACTCATTATCAAACTTATGGTTATACAGATTTTCTTCCATGTTTTCTTTTAGTTTTATAGTGTTGCATTTTACATTTAGGTCTGTGATTGATACTTTTTTTTTTTTTTTTTTTTTGCGGTACACGGGCCTCTCACTGTTGTGGCCTCTCCCATTGCGGAGCACAGGCTCCGGACGCGCAGGCTCAGCGGCCATGGCTCACAGGCCCAGCTGCTCTGCGGCATGTGGGCTCTTCCCGGACCGGGGCACGAACCCGTGTTCCCTGCATCGGCAGGCGGACTCTCAACCATTGCGCCACCAGGGAAGCCCGATTGATCCTTTTTGAGATTTTTTTTTATAAAATGTATAAGGTCTGTATCTAGGTTCATTTTTCTACATACAGAGACCCAATTCTTCCAGCTCCAATTGTTGACAAGCCTTCTTTCTCCATTAAATTGTCTTTGTTCCTTTGTCAAGAATTAGTTGAGGGCTTCCCTGGTGGCGCAGTGGTTGAGAGTCCGCCTGCCGATGCAGGGGACACGGGTTTGTGCCCCGGTCCGGGAAGATCCCACATGCCACGGAGCAGCTAGGTCCGTGAGCCATGGCCCCTGAGCCTGCATGTCCGGAGCCTGTGCTCCGCAACAGGAGAGGCCACAACAGTGAGAGGCCTGCGTACAGCAAAAAAAAAAAAAAAAAAAAAAAAAAAAAAGAATTAGTTGACTATATTTGTAGGGGTCATTTCTTGATTCTCTATTCTAGTCCATTGAGTTATGTGCCTATTTTTTTTTTCACCAGTACTATACTGTCTTGATTTTTCTACTTTTATCAGATAAGATGAATCATCCAACTTTGTTTCTGTTCATCAGTATTGTATTGCCTATTCTGCCTTTTCCCTTTTCGTATAAACTTGAGAATCAGATTGTCAGTATTTACACAATAGATTTCTGGAATTTTGATTTGGATTTCATTGAGTCTAGAGATTAAGTGGGGAAGAAATGATATCAGTAGTAGTGACTCTTTTGACTCATGAACATGAAAGATATTTATTTGATATCTTAGATCTTCTTTGAGATTCTTCATCAATTTTGCAGTATTTGCACATAGAACCTTTTTGCACTTTTTTATAGTTATACCTAAGTATTTCATTTTTTGTACTATTGTAAAGAATATTTTCTAAAATTTCAAAGTCAACTTATTCATTGTTGATACATAAGAAAACAATAAATTTTGTATATTGACCATGTATCTTGCAACCTTGCTATTTTTGTTTATATTGCAAGTTTTTTTGGTTTTCTTTGAGGTTTTCTACATAGACAGTCATGTCATATATGAAAGAATATACTGTTATTTCCTCTTTTTTTTGGTCTGTTTTCTTGCACTAGCTAGGATTTGCAGTCCATTGTTGAATTGGTTTGGTGGCAGAGGGCATCCTTACCTTCCTCCTGCTCTTCAGAGAGTAGCATTCATTTTTTTTCACCATTTAGTATGTGGTTAGCTGTGGAATTTTGAAGATATTCTTTATACTCATTTACTGGGATTTTTTTTTTTTTTTTTTTTTTGTGAATGAGTGTTGGATCCTCTCAGATGTCTCTTCTGCATCAGTTGATATCATCACATGATTTTTCTTTAGGCTGTTAATGGGGTCAATTTTTTATTTTTTTGGATATTGAACCAAACTTGAATATCTGGACTAAATCCCACTTGGTCATACTTTTTATACATTGTTGTTTTTACCTACATCTCTCAATTACCTACATCTCTCAATTATTCTTCACTTGAAATGTGTTCAAAGGCTTATACTATGGTAAGTACATATTAATAATAATCACTTGAAGGACCAGCATATTTAGGTATCACCAGACTAATGCCTGATGATTACTCAAAGAATTGTTAAAAATGTTATTTTGATGCTGAAGAATGCAAATAGAGATTATATATATATATAATTTATATATATACACATATATATATATATATATATATATAAAATTTTTTTTACTATGGAAAACTTGTCCTGGAAGAAAAATGAAATATTAGCACATATGTAAGGCATTACATATTAGCAAATATGTAATGCAGAAGCTAAAACTGATTGAGAATAGAAGTTTCCCTCAGAATATGAAATAAAATGTGGAGGAATATGTTTGCATCTTGTTAAACATGTCAACAGCCATCTAAAATATGACCGCGGTCAAGCAGTTTTCATTGGCCGGAAAACAGTAGTTATGTTAAGGAAGTTGCATTTGTCCATGTAGGCAAAACATTTATGAAAGAGCAACCTACATGAGAGTTTTGTGATAACAGCAGTAGGAGAAGAAAAATAAAAGGTAATGTAACTTCACTGCAAGCCAATTCCATGATCTGTCTTATTTGTGAAAGCGTAATTTAGGGAAATGTTAAGATATACTTCCAGGAGGAAAACAAAAATATATCATTATTTTTAACTAAAGTTTCTGGTCCAGTGGATTTTAACAATGTACATACATTTTTTTTTATTGTTTTATTGACCTTTCTTTGAGATTTGTGGATTGCTTATGCCAACCTTCAGCAAGATAAAGCAATAGTTCATAAAGCAGGTGGTAGATTTATAGAAAGAGAAAAATATTTTGTTCAGTGAGGCTAATGTGAGAAGGACAGTTGTCTCAGGTAATTGTCTCAGGTATTTTTGAAAAAAGGCTATATCTAAGGTATAATTCTGTAGTACTGGAAAATGTAAGGACACTTGTGTGGAAAATATAAAAGTTTCTAACTCTACATTTATGGTTTCCCCAAATAGTCCCCATTTTTTACCTCACCTTAGGGTGTGATTTTGCCTTTTATTGACTAACCTATTCCTTCTCATTTAAATGTTTTTATTTTGTTTAATTATTTTCAAATAGTATTTAAAAGCAATATATGTGTCTTTTGAAGTTATAACAAAATTAGACAGTTTTTCCTTTTAGTATTTGATGGGATTGTAGCCCAGGTGTTTAGTGTTTATTTTTTCCCCTATATTGTTGATAATCCACCATTTTATGAGCCTATGTTTCTCTTCCTCCAAGTGAAATGGGTAGGTACTCTTTCTAGGTTGTGATTCCTGCATTTTTCATGCTGAATGTTTTTTCTTCCACCTAAATGTTATTTTAATAAGACCAGTATTTGAACTCTCTGAGCCCCTATTATTCCCTTCCTTTCAACAAGTGAATTAAATAATAAACAAAAGATGAACTTGTTTTGCTTTTTCCATCTTAAATGAAAGAACAGGATTCCTGCTGGGGCAGAAGGTGATTTTTCAGCTTAAGGCATTTCTTTCAGTGTTTCTCTGTTTTCCTCTGGAGTCTTGGTATATGAACTTGCCCAAGTTCAGGACTTTTGGCAGTTTCTTGTTAAGCTTTTGGGAAGCTTTGATTCCACCTCTAAGAAATAGCCACTGGTAGCACATAATTCATTCTAGGCTTTAACATATCCAGTTTCTTTTGTGCGGCATACCTTTAGTCTTTCCTGTTTACCAGCTTCACTACTAAGAACTCTCAAAGGGGCTATTTCTTGGGGAAAGACTGACTAATTCAATTCTTTAAAAAAATCTTTCCTCCTGTGTGTTTGTGTGTATGTATGTGAAACTAAGAAATTTATTTATTTAAACTTAATTCTCAAGAAAAACATTCTTTTTGTTCCTAAGCTCACCTCACTATTAAAATCAGAAATTTTTGGAGGAATATATTAGCTAATTTTTAAGCATTGAGGTAATGTGATTTCAAGAATGAGAGTGTGAACATTACTAATGGATGATGGAATTGTAAAATAGCACTGAGATCAATTCTTATTTTTAAGAAAATAGAATATTAATTTTAAGGCCCAGAGGTATATATTTAGGAAATGACTTTAATACCATTCTATGATGTCCTTAGGGTCAAGAAATAAAATTAAGTATTTCTAGAATTGGTGTCCCTATGTAGGATATGAATCATTATCGATGAATCTAGTCATTGATGCAGATCAGTAAATATTTAGTGAGAAAATGCTATGTACTTACCAGTTTTAAGAGTATGACAATACTGTATGAGATAAAACTTCTGCTATTAATGAATATGTTACATAGTGGTAAACACTGACCATATACCAAAGAGAAAAAGGTCACTGATAATAATAATAACTGCCATTTTTTTACCCATACTAAGTATATGATAGGTACTATTCATATATATAATTAATTAATGTATAACATTTATATGTATAATTCCCACCAAAATTTTAGTTGACATGAGCCACATTTTGCAGGTGAGAAAACTGAGACAGTGTGATATTAAGTAATTTACTTAAAGCTTCACAACCCATAGGTGTGGAGCTGAGATTTTTAACCCCATCAGTACAACTTTGCAGTTAGTGCTCGAAACTACAAGGCTATTCAGTGTCTGAACATTGTGAAACAGCAAATACTAATTCAGTACAAGGAGCCAGCAGAAAATGATAAAACGAGTGCGATCTTCGAAGCTAAGATGATCTGAGTTAGACACTCCATCCCACTGCTTCCTAGGAATGTGTCTTAGATTCTCTGCTCTTCAATTCCTGTATCATAAAATTTATAAATAACATTTACTGAGCGCTTACTATGTTCCAGTCACTGTACTAATCATTTTATATGTATTATATAATTTCATTCTTTTATCGTGAAATGAGATAGAAACTACTGTTTTCTCTATTTAGAGATGAGAGAACTTTGAGAATTTAAATATTTGCTTGAGGTCATATAACTAGTATATTCCAGGCAGTCTGACCTGTATCCTCTCTTAACCTGTTTTACCATAGGTCATGGTAGAAGATTAACAAAAAATTTGTAATTTTTGTAAATATTGTTGCTATTTTATATTATATTATAAACACTTTAAGATTTTTATTAGTATATAAATGTAGGAATTCATTGTGGGCTAGGATGTTCAGAGGAACTACCCAGGGAAAAGTGAGACTTGACAAAAAGAATTCTACTTCTAGGACATGTGTGCAAATATGCAAATTACCTACATAGTAGTGTATTCATTGAAGTATTTAGAATAAAGTTCAAAATTAAAAAAAATCTCATGTCCGTCTATGGACTATAAACTATATAAACTATACTATATTGATGCAATAAAATAATATTTAGTGATTAAAAATACAGATGATATATACATCTGGATAGAGAAAAATATATTGTTAAATGGAAACAGCAAGTTACAGGGCAACATATAAACATCTCTTTCCTCCTTATATTAAATATATAGGCATTGAAAATACTCCAAGGATGTAAAATAATATATTTCTTGAGTATCTACTGAGGGTGTGATTTTGGAAGATTAACACCTTCATATTTAAATTTGTATTCTTGAGTTTTCTGAATTATTTATTACAATAAAAATTTATAAAGTTTATACCTGGGCAAAAAGAAAACATTCCCTTTTTGGAAAAGATTTTTAAAAAGTATTGGATTCTTTCAGGCCCAATCTTGCCATTTTTTGTTTGTTTGTAGTGCAGAATTTTGACAAAGGAAGGGCCAGTTTGTCTGTGGATCCAGTGTCAATCCAGACCTATTATCAAAGTCTACGTTATTTCTATTGTGTTGCCTTAAGGAATTGGGAATTCCAAGCAATAGGAATTTAAATAAATTTAGCATAAAAGTACTTTTTGATCAACAATTAGTTGATATTTATGTAATTCATGCTGATATTTGTTTAAAATTTGTAATGGCCTATCACTGCCCATAATCTTCTTAAAATCATTCTGCTTGCTCCCATTGTCTATAGAGCAAATTCTCAATCTTAGTGTTATACAAGAATGTGGGTATAAATAAGTTCAGTATCTTGGATGTCAGAAACAAGGTATAGAAACTGGGATTACTAGAAGACAGGTAACAGGGAAGAGAAAAAAATGGGGAAAGTCTAATTTTCAGGGTGATATCCAGGGGCAAACATAACCACCTGAATAAAGGAAGGAAAACTTTTCTGTAGTTGCACAGCTGAAGCTGCTTCCTGACTGTAAAGCTATCTGTCATCAGGTCCCAGCCTACTGATGAGGGCTCCCTCCTAGACCAAACTTTATTCAAATTCTTTGAGCCCTCTTGCCAGCTAGGCGTTGACCTTGGCCTCCTGCCCATGCTTGACCTGCTGAGCCCAGGTTAACAAAAAATCCTGTTAAGCAGTTAATCAAGAATTCCCCCACTCTTGATTTCTAATCAAGTTCCTTATCCCTCACCATTGATATCTAAGTCCTTG
The DNA here is from genome assembly GCF_964374135.1 of Grampus griseus. Lineage (NCBI taxonomy): Eukaryota > Metazoa > Chordata > Mammalia > Artiodactyla > Delphinidae > Grampus > Grampus griseus. The sequence continues at coordinate 44,046,596 of NC_139010.1, forward strand.
GCCTGGCTTTAGCAAGAAATCTATTAATTCACCTTTAGCAAACGTACCCCCCTCCTTCATATCTAATCAAGTTCCTCTTAGTAATTTTCCATCCACCAACACCTTTACTCTGTTCACTGACTATAAATCCTCAGCTGTCTTTGCTGTATTCAGAGTTGAGCTTAGTTATATAGTGAATCCTCTCTCCTCTACTGCAATACCTTGAATAAAATCTATCTTGTTTTTAATAAGTGTCTTGTGCAAGATTTTTCTTTTATACCACCCTTCCTAACTCCTATACAATGATTTTTCAAAAGAACCAAAATATGCTTCTCTTCATAGATTTGCTTTGGCATTCTTGATTTTGTTGTTGCTTGCAATTTTTCCCAAACACATTCTTCGTGATCTAAATATAAACCTCTTCTAAGTCTGTTAAACAGAATTTCATTAAGCCCTTCAGGTCATACTACTCTCTCCCTTCACTCAAATGGGCCATGTACCTGCATTGTTATTCTGACTAGATCAGCAAATTTAATAGTTCCATCCTCACATTAACCAAGACCACTGGAGTACATTTGACAACAGCCTGTAGCATCTCCCCAATGCTGGGAATTCCCCCAGGCTCTACTTTGCACTCTCAGCTTTGATCTTTCTTGGCCTAGATTGTAGTCTTTTATTCAATACTCTATCCCACACAGAAAATTACATCAAAGACATACTACTTGCACAAATGAAGCTCTATATCATCAACCATAAAGAAAAAAAATGAAAAAATGAAAAATGTGTTAAATAGTGTGGGTAGTTCTAGTCACTATCCCACCTAAAGCATTTATGCCCTAGAATGTAACTCTCACTTTTAAATTCAGCATAACTACTAAGATCAAGCCAACTACTTTATGTGCTGATACTTGAAGAAAGAGTAAACTGTGCCAATGCTGGGGAAAACAAAACAACACTGGCTGTGTTAGATTTATTGAGAAATAGTATAGAATATTGGCCTTTAGAGTAGTAATGTTCTAAGTATTTTTAAGAATAATTTTGACATATGCAAAAATTGCCGTTTCAAAATAAATTTAGAAATTGACCCTTGACAGAAGATATGATGTTATAAATTATTCCCCTGCCCAGCCCCAGAAGATTTTGAACTAACTTGGTTATTCCCCTTGGTTTTGAGATATTTCTCCCCAGGTCCTGCAACACAGATTGATCCCTTTCTTCGTTCACTACTGTCCAAAGTCAAGTGGCCCTCTAAGGGCTCACATTAGATTCAGAGTAGGAGTACACTGTCCTTAGTCTATTTTCTCAGACTTAGTAACTTACTTTTTATACTACTGGTTCTCTATCTGGGGTGATTTTTTCACCCAGGAAATATTTAACAATGTCTGGAGATACTTTTGGATGTTGAAACATTATTGTTGTTTGAGGGGGGGGTGGATAATGGCATCCAGTGGGTAGAGGCCAGGGATGCTGCTAAATAGCCTATAATGCACTAAACAGCCCACCACAATAAAGAATTATCTGGCCCAAAATGTCAGTACCTGTAGTGCTGAAGTTGAGAAAACCTGGTTTTAATGGATGATATGTTTCTCCAGGGGAATTATAAGATTTTGAAAGATGAAATTAGTACTTTGTATTTCTTTAGGGAACCATTTATTGTACCAACAGCTATGTATCAAGGGCTCCCTATCTATTGGATAATTTACCTAAGTGCCAAGCACAAAACTGTGTGTAGTCCAGTGATGTGTACAAAAGCTCTATAAATGTTAGTTGAACAAATGCCTTATTCATTACATCATACCATATTCATAGCACAAGGCATGGCACAAAAAATAATCCTATTTAGATTCATGAGTTTTTTCAAGATTAATGGAGAAAAGAATCTAATGGTATATATCACTCAAACTGTCAAGGGAGAGGAAGCTTTTGTAATAGATACATTGAGAGTGGCTATAAGGGATTGCTATAAGTATCAATTGTTGATTCCAGTTCTTAAATATCAAATATATATTATCTATTTCTAGCATTTTTCTCTAAACAGTTCTGACCCTTGCCTGAATAAATGTGGCAGAGATTTCACTGTATTTTGGGAAAAAGAAGTTTATGAGTATTCTGATCATTTCAGAATATGCAAAATTGATTGCTTTTAGGGCAAATTGAGTTGGAGCACAGTCATTTCAAATCTTTGACAGCATCATGTGACTCCAGCTTAGTATATAAAATAGTTTACAAAGACCAAAATAAAACAGAAATAATGTTTCTGATTACAGTTATAGGCAGTGTTTTGAAGTTGATTTCATGATACAGACATCTGACTAACGCATTGCACCACTAGGGTAATCAGCTTGTTCCAGTTGGCCCAAGACTTTCCTGATTTTAGCATGAAAAGTCTGCTGAACTGGGAATCTTAGTCCCAGGCAACCTGTGTTGGTTGGTCATCTACAGGACATTGTTATTTCAGCACTGGTGACTTAATTTTAGTTAGCTGTTAGGTTTGAAGTATTTCGTATAAATACAGCTTTTGTCCATGTTTAAATATTTTGACAACAGTCTGTACTTGTATTAAAGTGTTCATAAGTAATGATTTATAGTTATATTCTCTGGTCATAGATGCATAAACAAATTAATATTAATTTTATGCAGAAGAACAGATTTGCTGGATCAGTGAGGGTTCTTCTTTGTTACAATACTATTTCTGCATCCTATTCTAGCAAAGCATTTTATTAGAGTGAAAACTTAACTATGGTGATTTTCAAAATTGATAGAATTGGCCTTTATTTACATCCCCTGGACAACCCAAGAAGCCATCTATTTGCTTTTATAAATTGTATTTTATAGACATCCTTTTAAATAGTTTAGATTGTGAGGAAATAGTTCTCTTTCCAAAGTACTCTCATGATATACTTAGGTTAAGTGGTCTTTTTCTCTCTGGAAGTGTATTTAACCTGAAAATCTGCTTGCCAAAAGTCCTGGATTTTAAGATGTGATGTAGGCAGCATTCCTTAAGAGAAATCTTTAAGGTAAAAGAAGCCTCTAGATTTGACTTGAGAGATGTATTTGTCATGCTAAGTGAGCATCTGATACTCTGGCCTTCATTAACCCCTTTATAAAGAACTCACCTCTTGCTAAGTGAAGTTGGTTGGGCCATATATAAGAACAACATGCTTAGTAGGTTCACATTGTTGGTGCTGTCTCCAGAACTGTTCTCATTTCCTTACCTTGTACTTTCTCCAGTGCTTTGTAATCACTGCCCATTATCCACCCTTTGTACTCTTGTCCCATTTATTCTCCATTCTTGCTTTTGTCTATACCCTTCTTATAATGTCAAGTAAATTTGCTATGTGCTCTAATTTAAAGATTTTGCCTTTGCTCTATATTGTCTTCATCACAGATTGAGCATTCAAAATCAAACATTTTTCATTAATCAAATTGTCAGGGCTATACTCTGAAAGCAGCCATTAATAGGCAGACTGAATCCCATGGGTGGGCTCTAGACACTAAAAAAATTGTGGAGGAGGTATCTGTGTTCTCTTTTTAAGATCACCAAGCAAACCACTTTTTCTCCCCTACTCCACACAAACACTATGACAAGTAAATAGGTAACTTATTACTTAAAAGTAAAAGATTAGAAAAAGGTATGATAGAATAAAACATTTATTTAAGTTCATGCAAAATTAGTTATTTATATTGACAGGTTTATTAGCTGGTGTCTAGCAGCAAAATCACCATTATCATAGTCGCGACAATAGTAGTAATGAAAAGTATTGCAGATTTGTAAAAAATTGCCTAGACAAAGTGATTTTGCATAAGTTTTTCATATTGCCCTTATAAACCCTCTTGGTATATATATACAGGTCAGTGTTATCTTTTAATTCTCTATGAGGGAAATGAGGATCAAGAAGTGATGACAGTTATATTTCAGTCCACGTTTTCTAACTTCAGACCAATGAACTTCACTAAGGAATCTCTACAAGTGAATTCAGAAGGCTGCATCCAGAACTTTCTGAGAATTGGTAAAGAAATTAGTTGAAGGTTGAATACTCTCTTTGGATAATCTTGGGTTGAGCTGACTTTCAGTTTTTAATCTTATTAATACTCAAAACAAAATGCAATCCTGCTCTAAAATAAACCGTGGCAAAAAGTTCTGCTAAAGCATCTGGTCTCATGGAGATCACAGTTTGTGTCTATTGCTGTTGGCTATGGTCTTTACACTGGGTTCAGGACCCAGAGAGAAAGACTGGCCCATCTTCCTGCTTACGAATATTGACGATAATGTGGAGTACCTAGCTACCAGATCTGCTGTTTTGGATATTGGCATCAACCCATGTTATGCATAAACATGTCCTGCTGCTCACTTCTGGGATTACAGCTATTCTGGGGACAGTCACTTCCTCTAACCCTGATCCTGGTCCTGATTTATTCCAATGCATACTTCTACCAAGGAAACTCATGTTTTCCTCATGGTTAAGCGTGTGGCTTATGTAAAAATGCATCTTTAATATCTACTTATTCATTACTTCTATAGAAAATAAATTCTGGATAAATATAGTAATTATCATGTTCCCCTAAAGCACAATATAAAGCAGTTTTACAAATTGTATTTTAATTTTAATTAATTATATTTAAATGTCCTTTGAGAAATTTGTGTGAAAGTCATTTATTAGTGTAATGATAGGGGCCTTAGTAGCCTAAAAAATCAATTTCTATGATGTCAGATAATTACATCTGAATTTACCTCTTGACCGCAGGGGAAAATTGGCTTTTTTGCTATTTATATATTTATTTTTAAATAACAAAGTTGCTTTATCTAGAAAAGACTCATATTTAAATGGAATATTCTTGATATTAGCCCTCTTTATTAACATATATTTTCATTTACCTTTGTCATTTAGTTATGTTTCGTTCAGATGTTCACTCATATTTATACCTAGTTATGGAAAACTTTGGCCATTTGCATGTGAATATAGAATCAAATTATGAAACTGATGGCTATCAAACTAAAACAAAATCAACCTGTTATTTTTTTCCAAGGATGTGAGAGACTGTATGTTACAGAAAGAAAATGGTAATGAGGAAGTTTGCCATAAACCAAGAGAAGCAGAATACTTTTACCTTAACCCCAAAACACATCAAGCATGACTATGTAAAAACATGAAACACCCTCTTAAAAGGATTTTTCCCAAATTGATTTTCATGGGTTTCAAACTCGTATTATATTATGTTTTTCAAGATCAAATGAACCATATCACTCACAGTGAATTCAACTAAAACTAATGAGAGTTTTCTTCTTTGAGGCCTAAATTGTTCATACCTAGATTGAATTACATACAATATTTGCATTAAGTTATTCTTCGCTTTATTGAAATATTCCATTTCTGAATTTGGCTCTCTCAGGGTTTTTATGTTTCACTACGGAACTTTCTCTCCTTTCACTTCTGTTGTTTAACAGAACTTTACTCAGAAATTTTATTATGTTGAATTCTTTGATTTTAGTAATTAAAGAAAATTGTAGTATACATATATCCCCACTCTGGATAAAATATTTCCAACTGATGAAAAAAAAAGAAAATTGTAGTATATAACTAATATTATTTGTTCTAAGAACCATTATAAAATGTCTAAGTTTTAATTTGTATGCAATTATTAGGGGAATTTTTGGTAAAATAGGCCTGTTTCAAATAAAAATGTATATCTTTCCTCCAGTTTTGTTAAAATATAATTTATATGGAACCATTATTATAATGCATACATTTTTATGTTCTTAATGATATTTTTGTTAAGTACATCTGAAATCAAATGAATTACTTAGGGAAGAAGTTATTTTGGAAGATTGAGCTGCTCTCTGATCTAGTATTGTCAAATAGAAATATAATACCAGCTAGACATGTAATTGAAAATTTTCCTGTAGCTATATTAGAAAGTAAATATGTATCTAAAATATTATCTATCAAACACATTAGCAGTATAAAATTATTAATGCAATATTATGAATTATTTTTTAGTACAAAGTCCTCAAAAAATATATATGTTCTATACATATGGTACCTCTTAGTTCATACTACTCATAGTTCAAGTGCTCAATAGCCATGTGTGGCTAATGGTTACTATATTGGACAGAGCAGCTATAGATGGAGGTAAAACAGTTAAATCTGGTACAGTTCTAAGAACTTCTGTAATCATACTATTATCTGAAAGTGCCTTATGCCTTGTACTAACATTCAGAGCTGGTTGGAGTACATATAACCACACACCCACATCAGTTTGCATATTTGGGTTCAATTTCTCAGACTCCCCTTTGTTCCAAATATTTTATTTCTTGATTTACATTCTTCTCTGACTACCAATCCCTCCTTTAAACTCCAGTTTCTTGTCTCTGTCTTTCATTCAGGTTAAATGCTGCAGTATTTGACTACTGATTAATATGATGTTTCTGACTGGACCCTTAGTTTAATTTGATCTGAGAGTCAAATAGATTTAGTAAAATCTGTTCAGTAATTTTTGTGTAATGCAATAGCAGATAAAGATGAAGCAACACATTTGTTAGTTTATTTACATAGATAGTAAACTTAAATAAAATTAGGATTGTCTTGGAAAATCTAAGATCAGTAGTTGCTATAATTCTAAGAGGCTGGTGGAGAGCTAAGTCACTATGAACCTGGGTAGTTCTAAGAATATATTCAGGATGAACTAGAGGTATAAAGAACAAAAGAATGGAAGCAGACCATCTCATGGAATAAGAAGGGAATTGCCTTTACTTCAAATTAGCAGATACCTATTGAATGGCCAATAAACACCAGGTATTGTGTTAGGGATTGGGAATAGAGGAGTGAAGCCTTAAGGATACTTTCACTTTAGAAAAAAAAGACAAGTAAACTGATAATAACAATAAAAACCTGCAAGTGATTTCTTTGGGATAAGTAAATAGAAAATACAACTGACTTCACTTTTGCGAGGCATCGGTGAATTTCTGAAGGCAAGTGGGAGGTAAAATGAATGTGCAGAAGGAGAGTAGAGTCAGAGTAGACTCAGAATTAAAAATAGTAACTGGGAAAAGTGGAACAGTTTTTTCTATCTTATTAATAATTCTCTAAGGGAATGCTGTCCAACTTTGTTTTGTTTTTCTAAGCTTGCATTGTAAGGCTTCACATCATTATTTTTTTCTTTTTCTTCTTTAATGATTAGATCAGGTAGGAGAAGTACTTGTCATCAGGTGCTTTCCCGGGAGATAACCTTCATTCATACACTACACCTGCAGGGTTCTTGACTAGCTTAGCAAACTGATGCTGCTGTATGATTATTAACTAGATTATATCTAAATCTCTTTAGTAGAAGCCTAATTTTAAGCTTTATTTCACTCTTTTTCAATGCTTTCTGTAGTGCTTACAACAAGGAGCCTTTGATTTACCTCTGCGCTGTGCATATGTGAATGTTCTGAAACAAGGGTCAGATGCAGAGCATTATTTAGATATGTTCTGTCATGCTGTAATGCATTAAGCATTAGGAATGAGCAAAGGTCCTACTCAATGAAGAGGAATAACATTTACATTAACAATATAAATTCTTAAAATTTCAGCCGCACAAAAATAATAAAATACAATGGGATTTTCAAATGTTAAATAAAATATCTGTGTTCAGACCATTGTTCCAGAGCTAAAGCAATGTTTCTGAGGAAATCAAAGGTGATATTAAATATGCAACTGTTCAGCCAAATGGTCCAAAGCATAACTGCTATTCCTGTTTTCCTTAAAAGTTCTCTAAACTTGATGTTTTATGGAGTATGGCATATTACCTACCACCACACAATTTACTCTTTGGTGTAACATTAATTTGTCATGTACACACTGAGTAGTGGGTGTATAATTTAAATATATCTAACTTTCCTCAATACAGACGCCTGAGAGTCATTCTTGATATGTCCTTCTTCCTCAAACTTGGGCATCGCAGTAATCATCATATCCTGATACTTCTGCCTCCTAAGTATTTATCAGGTTTCTCTCTATTTCCACTCCCCAAACAAATGTCCAGGCCACAATTTTCTCTCACCAAAACACTAGCTATTCGCTATCTAGATTAGTTTTATGTTGATGGCTCTCAAAGCACAGTGACATACATGATCCCACTTGCCAAATGTGCCAAATATTTGTTTTAGTTCTGTTTACTTTATAATGGAAGTATGTTGTATATTAGTTTCTTAGGGATTCCATAACAGATTATGATAAAATTGGTAGCTTAATATATCAGAAATGTGTTCTCTTATTGTTCTGGAGTCAGAAGTCTGAAGTCACACGGGCAGGGCTGCACTTCCTTGTTGCCTCTTCTAGCTCCTCATGGATCCAGGTGTTCTTGTCTTGCGACAGCATCACACCAGTCTCTGCCTCTGTCTTCATGTGGCCTTCTCCTTTATGTGTTTTCTCTCATTTCTGGTTTAGGGCACACCCTAATCTAGGATGCTCTTTTTTTCAAACAAAGTCACAATCAGAGGTTCAAGGGGACATAACATTTTCATAGATCCAATAGTTAAGTAAGTGGTGATAACTTTTTGTTTTCAAGTTTGACATTGTAACATTAGGATAGTTGAAATACCTCTTATGCTTGGATTTAAATCCTACTAAGACTTAAGTCTTGCACAGTCTTGGGTTTAAATCCCTTAGCATCATGACGGTCTCACAGTTACGTGTTCAGTATAGTCAGAGAAACAAGCAAATTATAACAAAGGGAGTATATCACTATTGCTGTCAGAAGAAGAAGAAGATTGCATTGTGGAGAACTTTATGAATTTTGGACACATTGCAGGATGATGAAAATATGAAGGGTGGAGAGTTGAATAAGTAATTGCAGAGAAAAGTGAGAGGGCTGATGAATAATGAAGTTCATCATTTTTCATTTGTTCTCTGACTTTGTCCCTTCACTAAAAGACTTCTAAATGCCTACAATCAGTATTTTTAAATATTAATTTTGAGGAGATACAAATCCATTACAAGTAATAGACAATGATTACAGATTAATTGCAGCCATCAGTGATCACCTGTACATTTTTTCTCCTAAAAGTATGATGCCAGCCTGGATTGATAGCACTTCCCCATTTTGTTTTTTCTTTTTCTCTCCCCAACTATCTTCTTAAGGATTTTTAAAAATATCATCTGTACACTTTATCAATTACTGTTTACCTTTACCTAGTTCACTATAACTTATTTCTTACTAAAAAATTATATGGAAAACAAGATTTCACTAAATTCCCCTTTGTTTCTAAATATTATATGTTAAGATTTTCTTTTTCTTTAAAAGACATTAAATAACACTAACTTGATGAAATATATAATATAAAACATCTTTTCTTTAAGACACAGTATAGAAAACACATAGATCAGTGAAATATGGGTAAATAGCTTATATAGAGAATGTGCCTATACTGTGCTGGTCATTCATATGTTTAACATTTTAATTTACTTTTTTCTTGGGTAGAAGTGATGTACAGACATAACTGTGGAAATAACAAATATATAAATTGTACTTATGTGGTAGATAAATACTAAAGTGAAAACACATTTTTTTCTCCTAATTTTATATACTTCCCAGGTATAAAAACTCAGGCATTCCTCTTTAGAATCAAAGCTATAGCTTAGCTTGTGGACTGTGCTTGCCCATTACAGAGGGAGCTTATGTATTTTCCCAAAAAGTATGGATTCCATTTTCTGTTGTGCATCATAAGGAGTTTTTTTTAAAGTTTTGATACAAATTTTTTAGTGGCAATATTTAGAAAAACTCAATTTAATTTTGGTTCCTTGATTGATTTTTGCAGTGCTTATAGGGTATTTCATTATTATATTTTCAAACTACATTTCTACTTTAAAATTGAAAACATTCAATAACATTAACTGACTGTAAGGGAGTGGAATGGAGAGAGATTGGGGAAAAAGTAGGAAGTGGCAAATCAAAGCCATGTTTTAATACTGAGGCCTAGAGTTTATAGTACTTTTGAATAAGTATGGAGGGACATTCAAGTTTTTAGTTAAATTGGAACAAGCTACTTTCACTCTCTTTTCCATAGTTTCCTCACTGAAGATTACTACATATATACTATATTATTTCCTAGAGTTTTGATAGCCTGCTTGAAGCTTTATTTTTAAATCCTTGTATCTCTGGGATGCAATTTAATGACAAATTTTAAAAAATTAAACATTTAGAAAAAAATTAAGATCATGGTATGTATTAAGATCATGGGATATAAATATCTTTCATTAATGATGATTCTGTAATAGATTGTTATTTTTAAGTTGTACTCTCAAAATGATTTGTAGGGAGTGATTTTCATAATAAGAATTTGATTTAATTGTGGGGTAGGTAAGCAGCATGAGTCTTATATAGGAAGATTATTAGAGTGTGTGATGTAATGGCTTCTAAAGAGCCCTGTTGCCTAAGATATTTATTCAGTGGATTTTAATGGTTTGTCAAAATGCCCTATTTCTACATTATAATTTTGCATTTTCTAGAGGAAACAATCTTTGTGAGGCAATGCTTATATATTCTCATTGATTTAAAAATTAGATGTTTTCTATGGAGAAATCTTTTAGGAATGGAACGTGGGATTACTGTTTATGAAGAAGAGCAAAATTCAGTAAGTTTCATAAATGAAGTATAGTCAAAAAGGGCAATTATTTGGTGTTTATGTGAGGGAGCTGAATGAATCATCAGGGGATAGCTTATGGATGTCAAAACTAGGAGCAGAGAGTAGTACAAAGTAGAAAAATGGAGGTGTTTAAGTCATCCTTTCACAAGTATACATATGCATAAGATATATTGGAATAATCAGTCATTGTGATATTGCTTATTGTCGAATAACTTAGTTGTCCATTTCCTGCATGCCCTGAGTCAGGACTGCTTTCAGGTTGCACATCACGTGGAGAGACTCTTGGCTACATAAGTTTAGAAAGGAAACATTGGTCCTTAAAGCTGCTATGATTCTCTACTCAGTCATGAGTCGAATTGCTCTGAAGCTGTAAAAACTGACCCAGGGACCAGAAAAACAGTTGATGCTATATGTAAAAGTAATACTCCAGAAGATTTTGAAATTCAGTATTCATGAAATTAGTAAATATATTCAGTTTTACTTGTGTAAACCTTGTTGCATCTCTTTTTTCTCTATTTTTCCACTTCTACATTGTTCTATCTCTTTCACTTAATGCACTAATGTGTTATATTTCCAGATTTAACATTTCTGATCCATTTCTTATTTACATGTGACACCGCTTAGCATGGTATCTCATTTTCTCAAACACTGAACAAATTTTTATTTAAATAAGAATTAAAAGGTAATGGTCTACAAGTCACAAGTCATCAGTTATAGATCCTGTAATTGCAGTGTGGCTATGCAGGACCTAGACCTCTTCCCTATCTTCAGTCTCTTTCATAGTAATGCTTTCTGGGTTCCTGTAGTTAAGACAGAGACCATTTGTTCATCAAAATTTCAGAATATTTGATTGACCACAAAGTGTTCACCATGCTATAGTAGTCAAGTAAAGTCTGTATCAAAATGGACCTAGAGAGGATTTTACTAGATTTTGCAAAGTCTAACATTAAAATAACTCCTAAGTTTCCTATCATTATTTATATTCTTTTTCTTACAAACAACGGAATTGGCCTCTGGATATGTATCGGCATGGCCTGTGGAGATGGGAGGGACTGAGAGTACCTTTATTAGGAAAGGCAGAGCTTGTTGCAACTTTAATTCTTTGTCCTAGGAGACCGTATCTCTTTCTTGCAAGTTGTAATTTGGTGACCTTCGAGATTCACTTATGAACACTGAAGAACATAGATTTTAATGAGAGACATGAGGCTTCAGGCCAATCTTCAAAAATTAGAAAGTATTTATCCTTCAACTTTTATACTTATAGTTTTTTAAAGAGTTGTCTGTTTTTTTCTGTTTTTGTTCTGGAAGCATGTTTCTTTAATAGAAGCTGTCTTAATTTCTAGAAAAGTACTCTGTTATACTAACTTTAAGCCACTTCCAGGTTTGAAAGGCTTTGACCTTTCAAACTAATCAGATTTGTGCTGATTACATTTCAATACCCAATTTTTATATTATAGTTCATTTTTAAATCATTACTAACTTTTGCCTCAAAAAACAGATTATTAACTAATGATCCATGATTCATTCAGTAATCAATATAATTTTGCTAGACCCATGCCCCCTTTCCTGCTGTCTCTCATCTATGTTGCTCTTAAAAGCTACACATTCTGGGTTTGACCTGACCCTGTAGGTAAGTCAGTCTCCAAAACTAATCAGGACGGGGTGGACATTGTTGGAAATGGATTTGGGGACTTTCCTCTTCCCATATTTTGATAGAGCTGTCAAATAAGTTACCTTTATTTTGTGAATACTTTATTTACTTAGAACTCAAAAATAGAAATAAAAACCAAGCAGGTCACTTGGATGTATTTCTGACAGAAATGCAAGGGAGTGAGGAAATGCATGCTTGGGATAAATGCTCAAGATATAAAAGTAAACCACCATTCAGAAAATGAGTCCCTTGGAAGATTACACATTTGTAGGACATAATTTCTTGTGAGGACCGAAAATAAATTTGCTCTTTGAATGATCAATTTATTGCATGTGTAGATTATTCAACTATGAAATAGCAAAAATTAATATATAGGCTTCAAGATCAATATAATATTCTGCCTTGTGACCCAGCCTACTTTATAAAGACTTGATTTCATTGACACTATCCAGATATCATTTTGAACTAATTTTACCAGAGGATATATTTCCAGGTTATCATTACCAGATGGGGTGAACAAAGTCAAGAGCCCATTATATTGTATAGAATGGTGATAATTCTTGTTAGATGGTTATATAAAGGAATTTGTTATTGTGCTTTACAAATTAAGTGCTCACTTGATCTGACAAGTTGATAAAGCCTCAGTAGGGATAATACTGCAGCCTGAGTTTTGTGAGTTGAAAATTAGTAATACTCTTAGGACTACCAGGTTACTCTGAATTGAGGGACACCAGGTTACACTTTTTGTTCAGAAGTTTAAGAATGGGTGAATATCCATTAGGGAAATCACAAAGTCTAAAATGGTTTTCAAAAACAGAATTAAATCAATGAAAGGATACTAAGGCCAAAGATGAATGTAATATTTATAATTTTATTTAGAAAGGTGAAATTTTGTTATCCTAGCCAAATCCTTTTAAACATACAGTCTAGAGAGCCCTGATATTATTTTCATCAGATGTCTTCACAGCAAACAAAAGTAAAGGATTACTAAATTTGGGGGTAAATCCCAGAGTTTAGACTCTAGACAGCTAAATTTAACCTGATAGGACAAAATACCAGTTTGTTCTGAAATGTTAGGGTTTCATAGAATAGGCAGTGTCAAAAATGTATGAATACAGGAACATTTAATCAAGAAGTAGCATTTAGTAGAGGAAATACATTTATCCTGGAAATATAAAACATGTCCTCAAACACCAAACAAAAATATCAGAAGCTGTGATGTGCAAGCCACCTTCCTAGGTGGTAAGGGAAATTAAAATAAAGAAAAAAATTCGAGAGCCTATAAACTTTGAGATAGTTTGGTTTAGAGACTAAAGACACAAATACATGAAAAGCTAAATATAAGTAAATGATTATCAGAAGCTACTACACAGATAACTATCTTGACATCATAAAAGAATAACTCAGATTCTCACATACAAGAGAAAGCAAAGTGTTACACTAAAGGAAAAATGTTTTTGGCATCAACATTACAAGAGAAAATGGGCAGTTGGGTAACTTCATCAGATATCTAATGTCTGTGTCTACAGTTCTCCTACTGGCAGCTATCGCTTAGACAGCTTAGTTGTAATGAATCTGTTTTTATTTTTTCACACTCTTCTCAGACTTTAACAAAAGACAGCTTTACAATAGCATTTCACCATTCTGCATTATATGACATTCATCTTCCTTAATAAAGCTTTGTTCTATTCATATTCATATTTTAGCAATAAAACTAAATATTCATGTAAATTAATTTTATTTAGATTGTCGTCTAGAAGGTAATATGTTTTAATGAATATTATTATCAAATGTCCTTTCCTGTCCTCTCGATAATGAAATTATATCTGTGAGAGAAAGAAAAATAAATAGGAAATTCAGAGACACAGCGCTGAGCTTTCTCCAGAAAACTGGTTTGCAGCTGGGAATTTTAAATGCCAGATAAAAATACCACAGAGAATGAAAACAACACACATGTGAGAAAATATCTAAAAAGAAGTTTGAGGTTGGTGTGTCAAATGACAGAAAGCAAAAACGTCTTTTCTTTCTATTTGGCTTGGGGAAAACTTCCAGCATTAGTCTCCTAAGGAGAAGAATCTAGATGAAAAACAATTCAGCAAGGAATGCTGAGAACTATATCCTGAGGTGTAGAGGTGCCTTGGGACTGCTGTGTGTAGCAGTGAGCAATTGTTTTGAAACATAGTATCTTGACCACATTCAACCTTTGTGATTTCTAACTTGCAGAGATATTGCCTAGTCCTAGGTGATCTCAAATTTCTACTTTCTGAAAAGATATCTTATGGAGTTCTAAATTCATAATACTCTTGATAAGGCTGTTTCTCTGGACTTTATGCGCTTGAGAAGCTGCCAGCCTTTGGCAGGTATTTACAGTGATTAGTAGTAACTAAGTCTTAAATCTCTCGTTTAATCTAAGTCCCATCCCACCAAAGGTTCATTCTCAAATAGATTAGTAGCATACAGGTATGAAAAGAAATTAACATAGATCACTTCAATCCAGAAAAACAGGCCTTACACCCCTAAAATACAAAGCAGCAGAGCTCTCAGACGATAATATAACAACTGTTTTCGCAGATGAATCTAGCTGTTACATCACATTCTAAGTTCTAATAAGCCTTTCTGCATTACTCTATCAGTCTGTGTTATATCTCTACATTCTCCCCAAATTGGGTAAAAAATGAAATATCAAGCCTCTAAATATTGGGCACATTCAAAGAAAGGGCTTCAGCTCTAAAAAGCTGAAGTTTTTCCATGATTATCTGTTTTAGACCTGCCATTCTAATAAGAGGTTATCATTTTCGTTTTAGAGTTTAACCTCTTGCATCAATCTGAGCTCACAGCTCTGAGCTTGTCCATTCACACCTTTAGAAATAGATCTAAAAACATTTTCTACCCTCTAGGAAAATAATACCCTTCTCCCAGATGGATAAGGAGTATCCGATTTCTAATATATCTGCCCCACTGAGGTTTACTAATGCCAGTGATGAAAATTAAATGTTTGTCCTCAAATCTTTGTGTGTGTCTATGTTGTTGCTGTTTTGAAAAACAAGGGCAAGCATAGTAAAATATCCAGTTAAGCAGATGTGGTGGTTTCTCTTTTAAATAGTAGGAGGCATTTTGGAACAAATGATATGTCAACTAATGAAGTCATGTTTTATATTTTCTTCTTTTTCTCCACCGTGGTTAATAATCATTCATAATATAATTAATTATCTCTAGCTGTTTTACATATTTGTGGTATTTAAAAAATCTTGATTTCAAGAAGCAAAGCAGGGACTTCCCTGGTGGTCCAGTGTTAAGACTCTGCACTTCCACTGCAGGGGGCATGGTTTCCATCCCTGGTGGGGGAACTAAGATCCTGCATGCTGTAGAGCGCAGCACCCTCCCCCGAAAAAAAATCAAAGCGAATATTGCTCATTTTAAGCTCTTCCTTAATCTGTTGTTTCCAAAAAACAATTATAAATCCAGTATTTACAATCTCTTTCAGAGTTAATGTCCTCAGTGAGTCAGAATTAATATAAATGATAAGTACTTCAAGTTGAAATTTGAGGTAATTTTTGGGGCTTCGCAAATTCACCATACTTTGTTCTGTTTAAATGTCCAAACAGAAGATAAAAATCTTCTAAAAGCATAATAGCTATTAATTGTTGTTTTTCTTTGAGGATCACTCATTTCAAGACGATTTATCTCTTCACAGTAAGCCTGCCTCGTTTGTTCATAGGTACAAATAAAAGATAAAGGCCTTCGTTCAGACCATTCTGTATTTTCATGATGTTTTCTTTCACTCTATTATTTTGTCACATCTTTTTAGGTCTCTTTGATTTGTCTGTATGGAAACCGTGTTTACATTCCATTTTATTTAGGTGTTGTGCAGTATGTTTTGTATGAAGAGCACTTTATGAGTGTGGCTTCGGTCACCTTGGCCTGATAAATGTTTTATTGAACAAAGTTCCAGCATTCATAATCCTATTTAGAAAATAGCACTTTTGAGATTAAACATTAAAGGAGAATTTCACCTCTACAGTCCTTTGTCTTATAATTTGTTTTGCTTTTTTCCAGTTTCTCGATTATAAAATTCAGGTACAGAGTGTTTTTTTTTTTTAACTGAAGAAATGATAGAAGTATTTATATATGTAAAGAGTGAGAGAGAGAGAAGGAGACACACATAGAGAGAGAGAGAGAGAGAGAGAGAGAGAGATTTAAAAAACATAATCAGGGTGCAAATTTTCAAAATAGCAGTTGTTAATGAAACCTCAAAATCTTAAGAATGAAAGCTTTGGACTTAGACTGACCAGATTAATATGATGATTCCACCACTCAATATCTGTATTATTTTCACGAAGTCAAATAATTTCTCTTCTTCTAGGTTTCTTCATCTATAAATTCTCTTATTCTAGGTTTCCTCTCTCATAATATTCTTGTGAGTAATACTTGATATAATCCATGAAATTACTTGGTATAGCACTTGAAAGCACAAATTCTCCCCAGGTTAGTTATTGTTAATAATTAACAAATATATTGCAAGGTATAGACTGCTGGTACTTTTAGGTCCACATGAACTTCTGCTTTCTTTTGATGGTGGATGTGAAGGAAGTACAGTGATGATTAAACTTTATTGCCAAGAATAGGAATACACTTTTGATACATTCCAGTTTTATAATTAAGTCAAACTTCATACATGAGCTGAAGTAGAAAAATTATTTAATCTCTTGGGCACCAGCGCCCCTGATGTGTAGGTGCTTCCTGGTGAATGTGTTAATAAAGATTGTGTCACTGAACAGGAGCCCAGTAGGAACCACTGCAGAGGTGGATTAGCAGTGTCTGCCATGGCAAAGTGTGATAAGTTGCAACACAAGTTCAGTGTGTTTGCTCACTTTGTTCCAGACGTGGTTCTTTCTCTTCTAGTTTTTTCCCCATTCCAGGCCATTCTGATAAGAAAAGAGGAATATGAACAGTTGCTGAGTAATTACAGATGTTCTTAAGAGTTCTTCCTAGAGAGGAAAAAAAAACAAAACAGAGGTTAAAAAAAAAATACAACCTCACGTCTACCTCTATTATTTCTGAGATGCTGGATTCCCCATTCTTGGGTAAATTTTTAGTTGGAGCCACAGAAGTTTCAATGGCCTCACCTGTAAGAGAATCTAAACAATTAAATCTGACCTGGGAGTACTTTGAACTGTTCATCCTTATCTGTGTCTGAGATTCTAGATTTCCTCTTACAAATATTAAAAGCGAGTGTCTGTGATGGTCCTTTATCATATGACTGGAATCAGTGTTAAAAATATGTGAAATAGGGTATCTTGCTTTGGGGAGTTTTCTACTTATACTTGCATAATTCATTCTTTCCTGTTGGTACTTATCATGATCCTATCTTTACCTAGATGAAAAATAATTTAGAACAATGTGCAGTCTTTAAATTCACGTTTCATTCTTGTCTTGTTTCCTATCATAAGTGATACCTAATGGTGGCATTTCAAGAACTGTGGGAGACATACTTAAGGAGAAGAGGATCTTTCTATCACCTGTGAAATGATATAATTTAATAGTTAAAAAATTGAGATATAATAGATATATAACATTATATTAGTTTCAGGTGTACAACGTAATGATTTTGTATTGGGGTACATTGCAAAATGATCACCACAATAAGTCTAGTTACCATCCCTTACCATACATAGTTACAAAAGTTTTTTCTTATGATGAAAATTTTTAAGATTTATTCTCTTAGCAACTTTCAAATATGCACTGCAGTACATGCTATACCTCACATCCTTATGACTTATTTATTTTATACCTGGAAATTTGCACCTTTTGACCTGCTTCACCCACTTTGCCCACCCCCACCCCCCTCCCCTCTGGCAACTACCAGTCTGTTGTCTGTATCTATGAGATTGTGTTTTGTTGTTGTTTTGCTTTGTTTTTCTATTTTGTTGTTTTAGATTCTACATGTAAGTGAAATCATATAGTATTTGTCTTTCTCCGATTTATTTCACTTAGCATAATGCCCTCAAGGTCCAGCATGTTGTTACAAATGGCAAGATTCCATTCTTTTTTGTGGCTAAGTAGTAGTCCATCTTCTTTATCCATTCATCCAACAGTGGGCATTTAGGTTGTTTCCATATCTTGGCTATTGTAAATAATGCTGCAGTGAACATGGATGTGCATATATCTTTTTAAATTACAGTTTTTGTTCTCTTTGGATAAATGCCCAGAAATGGAATGCTTTATTATATGGTAGTTCTATTTTTAATTTTTTGAGGAAACTTAATGCTGTTTTTCATGGTGGCTGCACCAAGTTACATTCCCACTAACAGTGTTCAAGGGTTCCCTTTTCTCCACACCCTCTTCAGCACTCGTTATTTGTTGTCTTTTTTTATAATTCTGACAAGTGTGAGGTGATATCTCATTGTGGTTTTGAGTTGCATTTCTCTGACGATTGGTCATGTTGAGCATCTTTTAATGTGCCTGTTAGCTATCTGTATATCTTTGGAAAAATGTTTATTCAGGTCCTCTGTACATTTTTTTAAGCAGATTGTTGTTTTACTATTGAGTTGTATGAGTTTGTTATATATTTTGAATATTAACCCCTTATTGGATATACGATTCACAAATATTTTCTCCATTTTGTAGGTTGCCTTTTCATTTTGTTCATGATTTCCTTTGCTGTGCAGCAGATTTTTAGGTTTATATAGTCCCACTTTATTATTTTTTTTTTGCTGCTTTTGTTTTTGGTGTCAGATTCAAAACATTATTGCTAAAACCTATGTTAAGGACATTATCATCTATGTTTCCTTCTAGGAGTTTTATGGTTTCAGGCCTTACATTCAAGTCTTTAATTCAATTTTAGTTAACTTTTGTGTGTGGTATAAGGTTTTAGTCTAGTTTCATTCTTTTTCATGTGGCTGTCTAGTTTTCCCAACACCATTTATTGAAGAGGCCGTCTTTTCCTCATTGTATGTTCCTGGCTCCTTTGTTGTAAATTAATTTACCATATAAGCCTGGGTTTATTTCTGAGCTTTCTATTCTGTTGCATTGATCTATGTGTCCTTTTTTTATGCCAATATCATACTATTTTGATAATTATAGTTTTGAAATCAGGGAGTGTGGTACTTCCAGCTTTGTTCTTCTTTCTCATGATTGTTTTGGCTATTCAAGGTCTTTTGTGATTCCATACAAATTTTACAGTTCATGTTCTGTTTCTGTGAAAAATGCATGGTTTACAGAGTCTGTAACTTTTTACATATTTTTCCAGTTGTTTTTGATATGAGGATAGATTCAATACCAAATGATCTATTGTTAGCAGAGACAGAAGTCTTCTAAGTGTACCTTTTGTTTATAACTATTGATTATATTGTTTTCATTATGAATTAAAATTTTCCATGCATTTCAGGTGATTTCTTTTTATAAGTATTATCAAAAAAAAAAGAAAAGAAAAGAAAACAGATTGTGGCAGTTATTTGTTGTAAAAATCATTCTGCCTAATAAAAGCACTTAAAATTTAGTTGCTCAAAAAATATAAGCATATTTTTAATTTTATGAATATTTGATACCTTTATAAAATTTAAAGCTGACATTAAAATATAAAGTTATTAGCTATAATTCAGATACTTTTCTCTACCAGTCTTCCAAATGAAGTTTCTATGAGGACATCAGATCAAAATATTGCAGATAACCTCAGAAATACTTTCTGAATTCCTTGATGATGAATGATATTTTCAATGTTAGTTTTTATTTGAATGCTATAGTGAACATTGCAGGGCACAGCTTTGATATGCGACATCTCTCAGTACCATCCATAATTCTGCTTAACTGTGAAATAGGGAAGGTAGATTATTTTCATAACATTTTCCCATAGGCATATTCTTTTTAATATTTTATGAATGGGTTATTATGTATATAAATCCATTTATCTTATATCAATTTTCCATCCATTTTGGTAAAAATTACTGTCATTTAATTCTGTTATATTTTCTTTAGTAATAAACATCCTATTTGACTTGTGTTTCAGTAGCTTTAAAAGCCTTTTTCTTTTTATGGGAAAGTAAATATTTTTAGTATTATGTTCTTAAAGTTATAACTAAAATGTGAAATTCATATAGCCTTATGTAAGACAAGTTAATTTCTGATGAATTTAAAATGTTCTTAGAATGAATTGAAATTTGTAAGATATATTAAATGTTAATATGTATATCTATACGTGCATTAATATCTAAATGTGTGTGTATATATGTATATATGTGTATATCTAGATATAGATATATAGATAGAGATATATGGATTTCAGAATATATAAAGTATCAAATAATTAAATGATGTTTTAATAAAGCTGTACTGTCATATGTTTCCTTCCTTTACCATTTCCTTTTCCTCAGAGGCAATCATTTTCAAATCCTTTAGTTGATTTTCGTATCCTTTCATATCTTTGAACAATGTCCCTCCATTTCTACTTTTTTATTTTTAACTTATAAATATTATGTATTGATTTTCTCCTATGGAAGATTAGGATTTAGCATCCCTTAACTACTCCACACATACTTTCCTGTACTAATCTTCCCTCTATCACTATATCATAAATTTAGTCACTGTGCAATTTTATTATATTGTTTCCAAAGAAAAGCTATACAGATCTATGCCATGCAGTATCCTATGATTGCTCTTTATTTCCTTTACATCATTTTGTTTCTTGGTTACAGTGGTCTTTTATGTTTCCACTTACATAGTTTTCTATGTCCATATCACAAATTCAACTCATGATTCTCAGTTTTGTAAAGCTTCTTTGTAATATGTGTTGATAGATTAGATAATCCATTATTTTTTTTCTTTTTGAAGAAATCTCTCCGAGGGCCCTCTGACCATTTGACTCTCATACAATGGCTTCCTAGGCTTGATGAAGAGTTGTCATAGAGATATGTTCCTCCAACCTTATTCTGGGAATTGCTCTTGTCTGTTATGTATTTGAATTGCCTGTTTCCTGAGGCCCGTGACTTCTTTATTCTCATTTATTTCTTTATTACGGTGTGAAACATCCTCTAATATGATACCGAGACACGGTCATTGGGTAGCAAAGTTTCTGAAACTTAATAGTTTGAAAATATCACTATATGCCCACCTCAAACATAGAAGATACTATTTATAGATTTTTTTTTTAAACCCAACATTTGTTTATTTATTTTTTATTTTTTTGGCTGTGTTGGGTCTTCGCTTCTGTGCAAGGGCTTTCTCTAGTTGTGGTAAGCGGGGGCCACTCTTCATCGTGGTGCGCGGGCCTCTCACTATCGTGGCCTCTCTTGTTGTGGAGCACAGGCTCCAGACGCGCAGGCTCGGTAGTTGTGGCTCACAGGCCTAGTTGCTCCGCGGCATGTGGGATCTTCCCAGACCAGGGCTCGAACCCGTGTCCCCTGCATTAGCAGGAAGATTCTCAACCACTGCACCACCAGGGAAGCCCTATTTATAGATATTTTACATGCCAAACATATAAAGGGAGTTTGGTTGAATATTGACATGTAGGTTGGAAACAATTTTCCCACAGAATACAGAAGGCATGTTCCATTATGTTCTAGCTTTTAGCGCTGCTATTATTCCAATGCCATTCTGATTCATGATCCTTTGTATGAAATTATATAATTGGAACATATTTTCTTTGTACTGAGTTCTGAAATTTCATATTGATGGAATATTGTGTGGATTAACTTTCATTCAATTTGGGAAGAACTCAGATTACCATTATAATCTAAAAAATGTCTATGTTTTAGTTCTGGGAAATATATTTGAAATATTATCATTTTTATATTTAACTGAACTTTTTTGAAAGAATGTATAACCACATTCAGACTATAGTATAATGTCACAACCAGGATATTGGCATTGATATAATCAAATAATTTTATGCAGATATTTCCAGTTTTACTTTTACGTGTGTGTGTATATAGTTCTATACAGTTCTGTCATGTGTAGTTTCATGTATTCATCACTACAGTCAAGATACTAAACACTTCCATTGCCACAAGTGTTTTTTGTGTTTCCTTTTTATGACTGCATCTCCATAAAAAATTTTAAGATTTTTTGTTCTAGTTCTGTAAAAAATGCCATTGGTAATTTGATAGGGATTGCATTGAATCTAGATTGCTTTGGGTAGTATAGGCATTTTCACAATATTGATTCTTCCACTAAAGAACATGGTATATCTCTCCATCTGTTGGTATCATCTTTAATTTCTTTCATCAGTGTCTTATAGTTTTCTGCATACAGGTCTTTTGCCTCCCTAGGTAGGTTTATTCCTAGGTATTTTATTCTTTTTGTTGCAGTGGTAAATGGGAGTGTTTCCTTAATTTCTCTTTCAGATTTTTCATCATTAGTGTATAGGAATGCAAGAGTTTTCTGTGCATTAATTTTGTATCCTGCAACTTTTACCAAATTCATTGATTAGCTCTAGTAGTTTTCTGGTGGCATCTTTAGGATTCTCTATGTATAGTATCATGTCATCTGCAAACAGTAACAGTTTTACTTCTTCTTTTCCAATTTGTATTCCTTTTATTTCTTTTCCTTCTCTGCTTGCTGTGGCTAGGACTTCCAAAACTATGTTGAAAAATTGTGGTGAGAGTGGGCAACCTTGTCTTATTCCTGATCTTAGAAGAAATGGTTTCAGTTTCTACCATTGAGAATGATGTTTGCTGTGGGTTTGTCATATATGGCCTTTATTATGTTGAGGTAGGTTCCCTCTATGCCCACTTTCTGCAGAGTTTTTATCATAAATGGTATTGAATTTTGTCAAAAACTTTTTCTGCATCTATTGAGGTTTTCGTATGGTTTTTATTCTTTAATTTGTTAATATGGTTTATCACATTGATAGATTTACGTATATTGAAGAATCCTTGCATCCCTGGGATAAATCCCACTTGATCCTGGTGTATTATCCTTTTAATGTGTTGTTGGATTCTGTTTGCTAGTATTTTGTTGAGGATTTTTGCATCTATATTCATCAGAGCTATTGGTCTGTAATTTTCTTTTTTTGTAGTATCTTTGTCTGGTTTTGGTATCAGGGTGATGGTGGCCTCATAGAATGAGTTTGGGAGTGTTCCTTCCTCTGCAATTTTTTGGAAGAGTTTGAGAAGGATGGGTGTTAGCTCGTCTCTAAATGTTTGATAGAATTCCCCTGTGAAGCCACCTGGTCCGGGACTTTTGTTTGTCAGAAGATTTTAAATCACAGTTTCAATTTCATTACTTGTGATTGTTCTGTTCATATTTTCTGTTTCTTCCTGGTTCAGTCTTGGAAGGTTATACCTTTGTAAGAATTTGTCCATTTATCCAGGATGTCCATTTTATTGGCATAGAGTTGCTTGTAGTAGTCTCAGGATGCTTTGTATTTCTGCGGTGTCTGTTGTAACTTCTCCTTTTTCATTTCTAATTTTCGTGATTTGGGTCCTCTCCCTCTTTTTCTTGATGAGTCTGGCTAATGGTTTATCAATTTCGTTTATCTTCTCAAAGAACCAGCTTTTAGTTTTATTGGTCTTTGCTATTGTTTTCTTTGTTTCTATTTCATTTATTTCTGCTCTGATCTTTATGATTTCTTTCCTTCTGCTAACTTTGGGTTTTGTTTGTTCTTCTTTCTCTAGTTCCTTTAGGTGTAAGGTTAGATTGTTTATTTGAGATTTTTCTTGTTTCTTGAGGTAAGCTTGTATAGCTATAAACTTCCCTCTTAGAACTGCTTTTCCCTCATCCCATAGGTTTTGGATCGTTGTGTTTTCATTGTCATTTGTCTCTAGGTATTTTTTGATTTCCTCTTTGATTTCTTCAGTGATCTCTTTTCATTTAGTAACGTATTGTTTAGCCTCCATGTGTTTGTGTTTTTTACCGTTTTTTACCTGTAATTCATTTCTAATCTCATAGCATTGTGGTCAGAAAAGATGCTTGATATGATTTCAATTTTCTTAAATTTACTGTGGCTTGATTTGTGACCCAATATGTGATCTATCCTGGAGAATGTTCTGTGCGCACTTGAGAAGAAAGTGTAATCTGCTGTTTTTGGATGGAATGTCCTATAAATATCAATTAAATTTATCTGGTCTATTGTGGCATTTAAAGCTTCTGTTTCCTTATTTATTTTCATTTTGGATGATCTGTCCATTGGTGTAAGTGAGGTGTTAAAGTCCCCCACTATTATTGTGTTACTGTCGATTTCCTCTTTTATAGCTGTTAGCAGTAACCTTATGTATTGAGGTGCTCCTATGTTGGGTGCATATATATTTATAATTGTTATATCTTCTTCTTGGATTGATCCCTTGATCATTATGTAGTGTCCTTCCTTGTCTCTTGTAACATTCTTTATTTTAAAGTCTATTCTATCTGATATGAGTATTGTTATTCCAGCTTTCTTTTTATTAACATTTGCATGGAATACCTTTTTCCATCCCCTCACTTTCAGTCTGTATGTGTCCATAGGTCTGAAGTGGGTCTCATGTAGACAGCATATATATGGGTCTTGTTTTTGTATCCATTCAGCAAGCCTGTGTCTTTTGGTTGGAGCATTTAATCCATTCACGTTTAAGGTAATTATCGCTATGTATATTCCTATGACCATTTTCTTAATTGTTTTGGGTTTGTTTTTGTAGGTCCTTTTCTTCTCTTGTGTTTCCCACTTAGAGAAGTTCCTTTAGCATTTGTTGTAGAGCTGGTTTGGTGGTGCTGAATTCTCTTAGCTTTTGCTTGTCTGTAAAGCTTTTTATTTCTCCATCGAATCTGAATGATATCCTCGCTGGGTGGAGTGATCTTGGTTTTAGCTTCTTCTCTTTCATCACTTTAAGTATATCATGCCACTCCCTTCTGGCTTGTAGAGTTTCTGCTGAGAAATCAGCTGTTAACCTTATGGGAGTTCCCTTATATGTTATTTGTCGTTTTTCCCTTGCTGCTTTCAATAATTTTTCTTTGTCTTTAATTTTTGCCAATTTGATTATTATGTGTCTTGGCATGTTTCTGCTTGGGTTTATCCTGTATGGGACTCTCTGCACTTCCTGGACTTGGGCGGCTATTTCCTTTCCCATATTAGGGAAGTTTTTGACTATATTCTCTTCAAATATTTTCTTGGGTCCTTTCTCTCTCTCTTCTCCTTCTGGGACCCCTATAATGCGAATGTTGTTGTGTTTAATGTTGTTCCAGAGGTCTCTTAGGCTGTCTTCATTTCTTTTCATTCTTTTTTCTTTATTCTGTTCTGCAGCAGTGAATTCCACCATTCTGTCTTCCAGGTCACTTATCCGTTCTTCTGCCTCAGTTATTCTGCTATTGATTCCTTCTAGTGTAGTTTTCATTTCAGTTACTGTATTGTTCATCTCTGTTTCTTTGTTCTTTAATTCTTCTAGGTCTCTGTTAAACATTTCTTGCATATTCTCGATCCTCCTGGATCATCTTCACTATCATTATTCTGAATTCTTTTTTATTGAAGGTTGCCTATCTCCACTTCATTTAGTTGTTTTTCTGGGGTTTTATCTTGTTCCTTCATCTGGTACATAGCCCTCTGCCTTTTCATCTTGTCTATCTTTCTGCGAATGTGGTTTTTGTTCCACAGGCTGCAGGATTGTGGTTCTTCTTGCTTCTGCTGTCTGCCCTCTGTTGGATGAGGCTATCTAAGAGGCTTGTGTAAGTTTCCTGATGGGAGGGACTGGTGGTGGGTAGAGCTGAATGTTGCTCTGGTGGGCAGAGCTCAGTAAAACTTTAATCCACTTGACTGTTGATGGGTGGGGCTGGGTTCCCTATCTGTTGGTTGTTTGGCCTGAGGCAACCCAACACTGGAGACCACCTGGGCTCTCTGATGGGGCTAATGACAGACTCTGGGAGGGCTCACGCCAGGGAATACTTCCCATAACTACTGCTGCCAATGTCCTTGTCCCCACCATGAACCACAGCCACCCCCGGCCTCTGCATGTGTAGCCTGTTGTAGAATGGAGGGGTTTATGGATTGAAAATGTATTTCAGTATACAGAAATAAGTCCACAGTTGGAAAGAGGGGTCATTGAGATGGTTTAACGCTGGTTGTTTCAACTTATTAATTTGTGGGGAAAAAAGCAAAAACCCAATTGTAAACTTCTCAGTGTTAGAACCTTGCCTTACTTACCTATTTCCTATCACAAACACTAGGACCATGTCTGAAATTGAGAAGGCACTTAGTGAATGTTTACCAAGCAAGGAATTGCAGGTGTTTGTGCAGTCTATGTGCAAATGATTGTGGTAGGTAACGAAGAAGGATCAAGAAGCAATTTGAACAAATTTATCATGAACTCTAAGTGCCCTTATCTGTAGCTATTTTCCTAAAAGGGAGAGAATCTCCTTAAATTATTATAAGCATCTTTCTTAGTCACCCCCTAGACCCCTCCCAACCTGCTCCTAACACCACCCCCTTGGTATCCTCAAAATCAGTAAATCATCAAAATTGGATTTGAGGAATCAGACTAATTTGAGCCATTTCACAGTAATTATAATAGTATGAAACAAACATGATACCAATACCAAATGCTCAGAATATCCAGAAAATCGCCATGCCCCTCATATAAGATTCTCTTTTATTCTGGGTGTTTAATCTGGAGGTTAAAATTGACGGTGTATGCTTCTGCTAATTGATATGCCAGAGGTTTGCAGATCTCAGGCAATATTGTTAATAATTTCCCACCAGCAGCTTGTGGCATGATCATTAGTACCCATGGACTTCACACTGGTGAGCTCTGACAGCATTCATCAGATTGTGCCAGCATTTCTATTCAGAATCCTGTGTCTCCTGTTGAGTGTAAAGAGTTGGACAGAATGCAAGAGGAAGGTGTCAGTGTTCAAGTGATACCACTGGGTAATATGTCAACTGATTTTTCTGCCCACACTGAAATAGCTCAGGGATAGAAGGAGTCCACATAATACCAGAAGCAATTAAGATAACAGACAATTATTTTGTTTCCTATTTTTTCTTCTGTATCAAGTTAGATAGAGCAGGCATACAAAAAAAAAAAAGGAGGAAAAAAAGGCCTACAATAGCAGTCTGCCTTGCTCTGTACACTTGGGCAGATTGTGTGAAAGCTTTTCTCAGAAAAGTTTGATTTGGTCAATTTTTGCATTCTTAAGAACAGAGTTATCCAGTTAGAATATTTATAAATAAAAGCAATTTTACAGAGTTCAGATATATTGACCACTCATTAAAGGGCTTCTGTGGCTGGTAGCTTACGAATTTTTTTTTTTTTTTTTTTTTTTTTTTTTTTGCGGTACGTGAGCCTCTCGTTGTCGGCTCTCCCGTTGCGGAGCACAGGCTCAGCACGCGCAGGCTCAGCGGCCATGGGTCACGGGCCCAGCCGCCCCGCGGCATGTGGGATCTTCCCAGACCGGGGCACGAACCTGTGTCCCCTGCATCGGCAGGCGGACTCTCAACCACTGCGCCACCAGGGAAGCCCTACAATTTGGTTTTTATATGAAGTACTCATTTAGATAAAATTGTATCTCAACTTCTCAATCTTGCAGTTATTAATATGAACATCTACAAATCTCAACCATTCTGCTCCATATTCATTTTATTTGCATGAAGTTGTGCAGATTTGGGGGAAAAAATCCCTGTTCCAAATGAGTGTACTAATGTGGAGACACTGGCTGATATGAACCATGTTTTTCCTCCAATAACATTTACCTGTACTTTGTTTTTATTCCTATAAATGTAAACACTTTACAGTCTTGTTTATATTCCTATAAATGGAAACACTTTAACATGTCATTTTCCAATTCATATTGATATTGAATAATGATAAAAAAACTACATGAAAGTCCTTTCTCTTCCATAAGGGGGACATTCAAATATGCAAAACTGGGTTTTATTGTTGTTTTCAAAATTATATAGATTGTGCATTCTTCATGGCTATCCTGCAATTTCTTATTCTGATTATTTCTTACGCTAACTTTAGTTATCTCTATTTAAATACAAGTCCTTCTTGCGTGTGTTTTCTTTTCCTTTTCTTCCTTTTTTATCCCCTCCTGTCTCTGCAGAGCTCTGTGGTTCTGAAATACAGCGCATAGTACACTTAAATAGAAGAATGTTTGGTTGGGGGAAGAAGTTTATACGGCTTGTCCAGACTATCTCACTGAGTCCAATTTCTCAAGCTGTTAACACTTTGAAAGGGAAAAATTAATTTGGCTCTCACATTCTAGAAAGGGGGACAAAATGTTAGAAAATATTGTTTAGTTGCTTTAGAAGAGACAGCTTGATATGAGGTGCATTTATATTATTATAAATTAAGGAGACACATTTCTAGATAGAGGTGAAACATTCTCTTTAAAGTATTTATTAATAATTTCAAACACTTCCTTTTTGTCCATGGGGAAGTACCAGGACAAGTTAGAGAAAGCAATGTAGGAAACACAGAGAGCGTTCTAATAAACTCAGCAATAAATAAGAACATTGGAATGAGCTGCATGTAACTAGGGAGACCTATAAGGCATTATGGAGTTAGTGTCAGGGATTCTAAAACATAGAAGGATATGCTGTTGGACACATTCAGAGACCACAAATTGAACTTTAAATGTATCAACCACATAAGAAGAGCAAATGAGCAGAAATTAACTAGCTGCTTAATACCAGTGATAATTATTTAATAAATGAAAGTAGATATGTATATTGTCAACTCTTATTTTTTAATTTTTAAAATTGATATATGTTTATATATTATAAAATGCCCATGTATTAAGGAGACAGTTCTGAGAGTTTTGCCAAATGTATACACATGTTTAAGCATCACACAAATTAAGGTATAGAATATTGCCTTCACTCTGGAGATTCCCCCCATTCCTTTCTTCTTATCTCACAGGGACAATCACTATGCTGATTTGTATCTATCTCTTTAGATTACTTAAACTTTATGGAAATGGACTCAGAATGTATGCAGTCTTTTGTTTTGAATTCTTTCACTCAGCATTTAAATAATTGTTTTCATGCTATTGTGTGAATCAGTAGTTCATTTCTCATAATTTGAGTAATATTGCATTATATGAATATATCACAATCTGTTTATCTATTCTCCTGTGAGGGACATTTGAGTTGTTTCAAAATATTACTTTTAAGAATAAAGCTGCAATGACCATTCTTGTAATCAATCTATATTTGTGGGTATATATTTTTATTTTTCTAAAAATAACATTTGGATTGAATTGTTGCATCATAAAATGTATATGATAAACTTAAAAAAAAACAGTTTTCCAAAGTTGTTGTACAAGTTTACATCCCACCTGTAATGTGTGAAAATCAAATTACTTAGTACATCTTCTGATATTTGCTTATTACTCATTAGTCTTTTTTTCCACAGTAGTGGTGCACTGTGGTATCTTATTGTGAAATTTATTGGCATTTCTCTGATGAATAGTGATATTGACCATCATTTTCATGCTTATTAGCTATTAGCCATTTATATATTTTATTTTTTTGTGGAGCCTGTCCAAGTTTTTTTGCCCATTGGTTTTCTTTTATTTTTATTGATTTGTTGCATGTTCTTATGTATTCTGGATATATAAGTTTATATCAGAAATGTATATGTGAATATTTCTTCTCAATCTGTGGCTTGCTTTTTCATTTCCTTTAACAGGATCTTTTGATAAGCATGTTGTTTTTTATGATTGTTTACTTAAGTATCCATCTATGTTTTCTTTTAGGAGCTATAATTTTAGCTTGTATATTTTTGTGTTAATTTTTTATGTATAATATGATGCAAGGTTAAGCCCCTTTCCTTAAAAAAAAGCTAGTAGATACAGTTTCATTTGTTGATTTTTTTTCTTTCTCACTTAGTTGAATTAGTGTCTTTGTTAAATATTTAACCACAGAGTGGGAATGTGTTTTCTGTTTTATTGAACTCTTTGATTTTTCTATGCCAATGCTACACTCCCTTATTTTAGCTTTATAGTAAGACAAATTTACATAGCATTAATTCCCTGAACTTGATCTGCCTTTACAAAGTATTATTTCCCTATAAAAATGTTAGTGTTGGCTTGTGAATATCTGGAAAAAAGTATGCTGAAATAACTCTATTTTGAAAGAATACATGTCTTTACACTATTGAGTCTTTTTACCAATGAACTTGACATACTTCTCCAAATATTTATACCTTAATTATTTTCTTTAAGCAATGTCTTGTGTCTTGGCTGTTGTGGTCTTGAAGGGGTATCCTTGTGTGGGAGCATCCCTATGTAGTCTGCATGTGACCAATGGCTTTGGTGGGAGAGCTATATCTGATGTGCTCACCAATCACGTCTTTCCCCAGGATGGGCTAGCAGCTGTTACCTTGGTAGGAGGTGGGGCTGGAGATGGAGGGGCTAGAGCCAGAGCTATTTGTTGGCTGGGGCTCCTTCTCTGCTCAGTGGCTAACACTACTCCCCTGGGAGTCGGGATGGGTCCTAAGTTGCTGGAGCAGAATCCCTGAGGGTCCGGTCTGAGTTGGTAACATTCCCTCTAAGTGTGTGCTCTTTCCAGCACTGGCACCCTCGCTCCAGAGGGAAGCATTGCTGGAGTAAGAGGGCGTAGAGCTGGCTCTCAGTGTGGGTCAGGGTGCAGACTGAGGTAGCCCTGGACCCAGTCAGAGTTCCAGACTGCCCCTGATGTACTGCCTCCATAAGTGCCAGAAATGGCTGCCGCTGCCCCTTTCACTTTCCCTCCTGGGTCTGAGCTGACTCTGTCCCTCACAGCTGAACACTCCCCTTGGCTGCTCCAGCCCTTGCCCTTGTATGGAGCTGCATCCTGAAGCACGTGGGGCTGGAGGGGGTGCTAGGCTTAGACTGTTGCCTGCGCCAGAGTGATTGCAGGGAACCAACCAGAGTCTTGTGCAGTTTCAATATGCTTTCTCAGCCTTGTTTCGGGAGTAGGTAAGTGAGTGTGCGCTCTTCAAGAGAAGAGTCTAGTTTTCTTAGCTGTGTACCCTCTCAGGGGCACAGGTCCTGACCTGATTGCTTCTTTTCCCTTCCTTCCCGATTCCGTGTGGATCTTTCTTACAGCCTTCATTGTACAAGTGTCTCACTGCCAGTCTCCAGTTAATTTTCAGTGAGACTTGCTTAACATGTATTTTTGATGTGTTTATGGAGGAGGTGAGTTCAACATCCTCCTTCTGCACTATCTTGATCTTCCTGGTCCAGTGTAGCATTTTACTTAGTGATCTTTAATGTCTGCTCTCTTCAATGAACATCCATACCAATTTGAATTCCATAAAGTATCAGACAGTCTGAATTCAGATATGATAGTCCTTGGAAATATTATAATTTTATATCACTTTAAGAATAAAAATGATAAAATAAAAATTAAGTACTCAAGCCCCAAGGCAGGGGAAAAAACTTGCTTAGATTTTGAGACATATTCAGTGGGGGTTGAGATTGAAGATATGTTCAGTTTCTCTTAAATACATATAATTGATTTTACTCACATATAAATAAGGGTTTAGACTAGGAATACCAGACTATTGCCTAGTTGTACAGACCTGGGTTGTGTACAGGTATCTGTTAAATCTGCTTAACCACCTTCTCTGTCTGAGAGATATGTCCATGGCTTTGGCAAAGT
This sequence comes from Grampus griseus, assembly GCF_964374135.1. Taxonomy (NCBI): domain Eukaryota; kingdom Metazoa; phylum Chordata; class Mammalia; order Artiodactyla; family Delphinidae; genus Grampus; species Grampus griseus. The sequence continues at coordinate 44,078,393 of NC_139010.1, forward strand.
GATTAAAGCCACTATTCTTTCTTTTTCCACTGCTGTATTCCAGGGGACTAGAATACTGCCTGGCACATAGAAGGAAATCAATGAATATTTGTCTCAGGCATTTACCAAAAAAATAGGTGCACAGACCTAAGTTAGATTTTGAATGAGTTACTTAAATTATCTGGGCATGAATCAGTTTTAATGTATTCAAAAGGCATAAAAGAATAGCTACTGTCTGCCTTCCATGCCCATCAATGTGTTTTATTTGCAAGTGTTTGGAAAACTGTAACAAACACTATGAATATGAGGTAATATTTTCAGAGATTACACACATACACACACAGAGCAAGTGCATCACATTAGTTTTTTTGTCTGTGTGTTTTTTTTTGTTTTCTTTTTGTTTTGTTATGTTTTTTTGGTTATCCAATCATAGTTCTTTTTTGCCCCATAGGGAGGTGCCAAATGGTGAAATAAACCAAAAAAGTATATACTGGAGAAAAGTATACTTCTGATATTAATGCTACACAGATTAGTTATTTAAAGTTGTTTTAAGAGTTACTTACAAATGTCATGATTGTAAATTTGAAAATAATTAAATACATTGTTGTTTCATTTATATAATCAAACATTTAATATAGATTTATCCCATAGTTAAATAAGTGCCAAAGAAAGAACCTAGCCTATGCTTCTTATATGAGCCCTATTACTAAGAATGCAATAGACAAAACATTAACTTCAACATGTTCTAGAAAAGAATTTAGCAACAGAAGCAAAGCCTGGAATCTAGTCTTGGTTTCTTGTATAACTTGGCCTTCGACCCTGTGTGAAATGACCCTACCTTTATGTTTTCTTTATGTTTAACAAATGTGCTTAATTTAATAACCCTGTTTCCAGCAATGTCACAATATTCTTTTAGAATCACATCTGTTAATATATATGGAAATTACATTACAAAGAGACAGCCTTAGGAATTTCAAGTGCTTCATTTATTTTCATTCATGTATCTTTAAACACCTGAGAGAAGTGATGATTGTTCTTTTCTGGCCTCTGTAAATAGAGAGAGCTCAAGTACCACGAAAGGATTCAGAGGAGGGCCTTCAAGGAAATTAAATGGTCTGAAAATTAAATACATTATATAAAGGCTAAAAGAACTTAGGTTAGAGAAAAAGACAGTAAAATTGATTGTTAGGCAAATTTAATATATATGGAACATGAGGAACATGCAGGGCCTCTACCACCACGTGGCCTTGTGAGCAACATGAATAATAAATAGAATTTAAAAATAATAAAGTTACAGTAATGGCTAAAAGGGCTGAGTAAGAATTGGTTTTATGGTGTTTATGGTATTTTAAGTTGTGATATTTCATTAAGAAAGTTTAAACAAGCAAAGGAGTTGATGTTATGGATTGGATATTTCTCACCTCCAGAATTCATGTGTTGACATCCTAACCCCCAAACTGATGGCAACTAGGAGGTGTGGACTTTGATAGGTTAGACAGGTCATGAGAGTGGAGCCCTATTCAATGGAATTAGTGCCCTTATAAAAGAGACCCCAGAGAGCTTTCTTGCCCCTTCTGCCTTTGAGGACACAGCAAGAAGATGGCAGGCAGTCTGCAAACAGGAAATAGGCTCTCACCAGACACCAAAAACTGCTGGTGCCTTGATCTTGGACTTCACAGCCTCCAAAACTATAAGAAATAAATGTTTCTTGTTTAAGCCCCTCAGTCTATGGTATTTGTGGTATAGCAGCCCAAATGGACTAAGGCAGTTGATCGCCTTCTATACTTAATGACTAGCCTCACCTAATTTTCTAAAAACAAACCTTATTTTGGTTGAAGGGAGGAGGAATGAGTCACTGGAAAAACAATACAAAACAAAAAAACGAGAAGAAAACAACAAAAATATTTAAATTCCTGGGCATGTTTTCAGCTAGAAGTTTCCTTGTGCTGCAGCTCTCATAAAAGAATCACAAGCAGAAATACAAAGTCAAGAGGATATTTTGCATGTAAGCTTCCCCTTATCCTTCCTGACTGTAACGTGGATGCATATTTGATACTAACGTCTCTACATTTTTGGAAATTAAGAGGCTTGCAGTAGCTCGTATCCACAGGATAAAAAATGATTTCAATACAGTGTGACTAGGAGAAATAGATGAAGGGTATCTTTACTCAAGGAGTCAGTAGTCTTGATGGAGAGGAAGAGAGCATCAGGGTTTCTTAAATTAGCATGGAATGAGAAGTGGAATGCAAGAATCCATGTGGATGCTCTGGCAAGGGACATGCTAGGAAACACCCCAGCTAAAGAGGGAGGTCTGGACTGTGGGGGTCTGGTCGTAAAGAGCCATGGCTGTCCTCTGACAGGAGGGGGCTGCAGTACGGAGGCTTAAATTCAAATTCTGACTCAACCACTTGCTAACAGTGTAACCCTGTTTCTTATATTCTCTATGTTTGAATTATTTTGTTTTTAAATAAGTAAAATGAATAATTTCACAGATATTCATGTTTGAGCATTAGATGAATGATCATATATCAATATGTATCATATTTATTTGAAGTTTATTGATGAAAGAAGATAAAAAGAGAAAGACTGACCTGTTCTTTTTTTGCATTTATTTATTTATTTAAAATATTTTATTTTTGTATAATTTTTAAAGGTTTATTTTCCATTTACAGTTACTACAAAATATTGGCTGTATTCTGTGTGGTACAATACATCCTTGAGCCTATCGTACACCCAGTAGTTTGTACCTCCCACTTCCCCATCCTTTATTGCCCCTCCCCCCCAACTGGTAACCACTAATTTGTTCTCTATATCTGTGAGTCTGCTTCTTTTATGTTATATTCACTAGTTTGTTGTATAGGACTAACTTGTTCTTGATAGTATCATGGGGATTGTGAACTGTTTGAAAGTTATGAGAACTGTGAATGAAGGCTTTTCCCTTTTCCATGCCCAGAGAGGTAGCATGAAAATACTAAGAAAAACTGATCTGAGTATATCCTAAAGTAATCGTGATATAAATGTGCATAGAGTGATGTCATAAGTAGGGTAGACTTAGGGCTATTTTCCCCAAAGAAGTTTCACACTGTAATGGAATTGTAATGGAATGGTGTGTAAAGGAATACACAATTTTACAGATGTCAACTATTTTTATGTGAATAAATTTTATGAAATGAGATAAAAGTAAGAAGGGAATGTAGAGAAGAAAGGTTAAAACTTGTGCCATGATCTGCTTCTTAGATATGAAGTTATTTTAAGAAAAAAAATTTTGCAAAGCCTTCCATTTCTCAACCCTTCTCCACTATTTTCCTCTGCACCTAGAACTACCATGCTTTTGTCAAACAACTAAAATAATTTTTCTTTTGGCTTCTTTTGTTATACACATGAAAAGTCAAGCATAAATAAAACAAAAAATAATCCAAATTAGGAATTATAAGAACCAAATTAATTTTACCTTCAAAATCTTGACATTTTAAATTTATATCACATGTAAGCAGTTGCAGGTAGATGCATTCATAATTGAAATAACTATCAATTAAATGTATATTATAATGAGATAAAATGAATTATTAAGTATCTATAATAAACATCTTATCATCCTAATATTTCATGGAATTATTTAAAGGAAACAAAGAAAAACAATCAGAATCACAAATACATTTTGAAGGCTGCATATATCATTAAACTTAAACTAGCATTGAAACATTTATTCATTCATTAATACTTACTTCTTAGATGGCCACTTCTTTGGATTTCCCAGAAAAGTCAGAATTCAAAAATGTTCCCTATACTAAATAACACAGAATCTTAGGATAGCTTAGAATTAGGAAACAGTTTTAGTTATAAAAACAATCATCCTTTTAACCATAAAAATGGTGAACTGGAGTACACCCATTCTTTTGAAGTTCAAGAAATTAAAAACCATTTTTTAAAATTTCACTCTTCTATTTGAAGTAATTGCCTCAATCTAGTTAAATCAACTCTGGTGGTTGTAGTATGGAAGACTGTAGGAAAAGTTTAGATGTTATCTTTTTAATGACTTCTTAAAATAGTGTTTGCTTAATTGCATATTAAATAATTATTACTTCAAACACGAAATTACTATAAGGGACAGAAAAGACATTGCCAACATTTTTGGCTATTGTGTACAGAGACTAAAGATATATAGTTTTTTTTTTTTTTTTTAATTTGGAAGTATTGATCCAGTTACTCCAGTTACAGCTCTTAATTTGAATGTCCACTGATTAATAATATTTATTTCTTATGCTAATTATGGACTTCTACAATCTAAAGGCTAAAATTCTTATTTTCATTTTTTGAGTCTAATATTTTCCAATAGTGATTGAGATTTTATTCTGGTATATTCTTATTAATTGTCTATTAAGACATCAGTGATAGAGTGATTTACATAGATATTGCTTAAATAACACATGAACTTAAATTTCTCAGCATGTTTGCCTTATATTTACCTTCAATTTTTTTTTGCTCTTATATTGCAAAAAAGTAAATGGAAAAAACAGTCAACCACCAATGTCTTCCCTTCACTTGATCATCTTCAAATAGACTTGCATCCTTGCCTTATGGAAAAATACGTTCTCAAATGCAGACAGTCCTTTAGGGAAAAGTAGGTTATACTAAGAAGTAAATAAAGCAGGGGTTCAAGCTTTAATCTAAATGAATTATACTGAGATGAGTTCATTATAACTCTCCCATAAATTCTTCTGCTTATATTTAAAGAAAAAAGAGAGAAAAAGAAGGAAAGAAAGAGAGAAAAGAGGGAATACAGGGAGGGCGGGAAGAAGGGAGAACGGGAGGAGCAGGCAGGGAGAGAAAAGAGTAGCAAGTAGGAAAGGAGAGGAGGAAGAGTGGGAAAGAAAGAGATGGAATGGAAGGAGGAAATTTTATTCTATAATTATTTATGGAAATAAGTATCTGTTCATGTTAAACCCAAGTTCAAGTCTCTACATCCCCCCTCCATGAAAAATGTGTTTCAAGGACTAACAGTTCAACTCGTAGTCACTCTTCTCTATTCCAGCCCTTCTTCAAAAACTTCTTGTTGTATACCTTTCGATTTCTTTTTGACTGATTAAGAGTAAAGCTTATTTAATAGTCACATTTACTCAAAATAACTACCAAGAATACTACCAGAGAGAAACGGAAACACAATGCGCACAAAGCAAGGGTGTGAAGTTTATGTCAGATCATCCAGGTGTTGTGGGTACTGGATGCTTCCTGAACCATCCAGATGCTTCTCTGTTGCCTGTCCACAACTTCTGTTGTGTTTGTGTGGTGAAAAGCTTTTATTTCATTTCTTCTGGGTAAATGTGAAATATCGTAAGACTAGAGGTGAATGAGCTGGTGATTATGAATAGCATTCTTTGGGCTTTCCATCCTTAAGGGCAAGCTTAGCAGATGTAACAAACAATATTCTCTGAATGACAAGCAGAAAGGTTCACATCTGCCTAATTTACAAGAATCACAATTATAGCAGCAATAAACAACAACAATGAAACTCAGCACTGTCATTAAGGAAAACTGTGTTAGCAAGTAAATAAGAGAAAAGAGCATGTTTCATCATGACTGAGAAGGCAGGTTTTGTCTTCCTTTGAACCATCAGGTTTCCTTTACTATGACAGATATCTGAGAAATGCAGGATGCAAACTGCTTTACATCTATAGACAAATTGTTGAGAAAAATAAAAGTATGAGACTCCAATGTTTATAAGTACCCATCATATCTTGGCTAATCCAGTATGTTTTCTTCAGAGGTAATCAGAAATGTCAGGAGTCAGGTCATATTTGACACATTATATCATAGCAAAATTAGGATTTAAAAAATCCTGCAACAAATGTTTGATATTTCCTTTGCTTATATAATTTTTTGCAGATAAAAAAATGAACTAAAATCAAACCTGTAGAAAAGTTAAAAGTTACAAAACTTATTTATATTTTCTGTATCATTTGGAAGTAAGTTGGCAACATGATAACCCATAACTCTTGAAGACTTCGGTGTATATTTCCTACAAACAAGGATATTCTTCTACACAACTGCAATGTAACCACTAGAATCAGGAAATCAGCATTAATACACTACTATCTTCTAATCCTTATACACCACTGGAGTTTTGCCTAGTGTCAATATAACATCTTACATATCTAATAGATCAAATTCAGAATGTCTTTTTCTTTTAACTTTTATCACCTTGACACCTGAAAAAATTATGGGACATTTATATAGATCTCCCTTCAATTTGGGTTTTTGTCTTCTTTCTTCACCATTAGGTTAAAGCTGTGCGTCGGCAGGAATGTCAGAGAAATGATTCTTTGCTTCTCTTGTTGCTTCCCAGATTTTGACTTGCCCTGTTAATGAGGATGTTTACTTTCATCATTTCCAGTAGGTGGTGTCTGCAGGGCTTCTCTGATGTAAAATGTATTCCCTTTTGCTTTGTAATTAATTTTTTTTTGAGGAGATACTTTGAGATGATATAAATATTTTATTCCTATCAAACTTTCAATTTAAACTTTATTAATTTATATCAACATGAACTCATCGTTTCCTATGTTATACAGAGAATAACAGTCTATTAATATAATTATCATTTTGATAATGAATATTTCCCATATATGTACAGTCACAACTCCTTTAAAATGATCCTCATAAATTTTTGCTACATCCTTTTTATTCCTGGCAGAGCAAAATATGTCCAATTCATCTTATATTTTCTTTGTCCCAGGCCGGGAAATAACCATTTCTAAAGGTATCCTTGATTCCTTTTGATGCAGAATGGTATTTACAAGTCAAGATCTGGAGCTAGTTCTACACATTGCTGTCGGGTTGCCACTGCTCCCAGATCTTCTGAATGAAAAGAGTTAGGGAAAAAATATATATATTGCAAGTGCATTCACTTATATATACTGAAAAGCTGTGTATTATACACCAATATTCCCAACTCTGCTACAGTATCATTGTAGTTTTCTTTCTTTCCATATTTGCAATTTCTTCTGTACCTCTAGAAACCCAGCTCTCATTACTCCACTTATCAAGGCTGCCAGTTGCATTTGTTTATCTGAAATACAGATAAACAAATTTATCTGTTCTGTGTTTTATCTGGCAACTCTACCTGTATATATGTAGCCAAATCCTGGGATTGCCATTACACTCCCTCCCCTTATATATTCAGGCCCTAGGCTACCTCTCCATGTGGATGCATTACTCATCCTTCTCTGAGACCCCATGCTGATCCTACCCTCTGCGGGCTGGTCCTCCTCAGCCTACATATTATCTCCCTCCCCCTATACGCATGCCTTTCTTATGCTGTCCAGGTTCTGACTCCCATAAAAATTAAAAACTTTTATTAGGTGAAAGCTTATGTGAGATGGATGAAAGGCCAAGCTACATATTGGGAGAAAATACTTGCAAACTACAAATCCTGTAAAGACTCAGTATCTAGAACATATCAAGAACTACCAATATCCAATGGTAAAAACTAAACTATACAATTAGAGAATGGGCAAAAGATATGAACAGGCCACTGGTTAAATATTTGAAACTGAACCTCTCCCATATTTTAGAGAAAAATTACTGTCCTAACTTTTAGTTAAATATATTGCAAACAGGTATAGTGTGTGTGTGTGTGTGTGTGTGTGTGTGTGTGTGTATAAATTTATAATATATGTGTGCACATATATCATGTTAATATAATATATGTATAATAAATATTTATGTGTATGTATAGTATGTGTGTGTGTGCATGTGTGTATGTTGTGTTTGCTAAATTGTAGGAAGATTACAATTAAAAGGAATAAAGGCTAGGTCTACACATGACAGACCCAAGATTAAAGTTTATGATCAAAATTTATTCATGTATATCAGGGATGAAGTTACTACACATGGGAACAAGTCTGTTTTTGTGAAGAAACTTTTAGTGGAACACAACCATGTGCATCCCTGTAGGTATTTCCTATGGCTGCTTTTGTGGTACAGGAGCTTAGTTAGGTAATTGCAACATTGATCATAGGGCCCACAAAACCTAAAATGTTTAATAGCTAGCCCTTCAGAGCAGAAGTTTTGGCAACCCCTTATTTAGATGGTTAGGATTCACAGTGTCAAATAACGCTGATATTTGAATCTCTGATTCTCTGAAGACACAACTAATTTTAGTTTTAGTCATTCATGTTATTTTACTCCCTTATTCGGTTTAAATTCTTAATTTTCTCCAAGTCTGCTGCTGCTTTGTATTTGTAATAACTAACTCAGTAATATTTTACATCTTAGATTGTTTGATAACACTGTACAAACTAATGCTTTGTTATTCTGAGAGGAGGACAGTTCACACTGGCTTGTGGAATCTGAATATCTCTTGAAAGGCATAGAGAAAACTGAGAGGACAGATGATGTGTTCACCCTTGGTGACAATTTTGCTACATTTCTTAAACTCAGTTTGGGTTTTTCTGTGCCTTTTTTTTCCTCTTGATAACATCTTCAAGTTATGCAAAAATGTTACCTAATGTTCAGTTTTTCGCAGTTTAAATGACAGGATAAGTGTTTATTCATAGATCTCATTGGAATTTGAAATAACCAAGAAAGGTCACTCTAAGAAATTACAGAGTTCTAAGACAATTGATTTATTTTCCCTCTAAATCCCAACAGTATTAGTTTTCTCCCTTTATGCTTTTTATCATTATAACTTGCATAAATGGAATAGAGGATACCTCTGAGTATCTCATTTGAGAGCAGGACTACTTTTAAAAGTTCATTATATTAAATTTTGAAAAATAACATGTGACATCACAACCTGTATAATGTTTTAATGTTTATCATAATGGGTCACTTTGCCAAGTTCTTATTTTAGTATGGTATGAATCTCTTACGTGGTAACATTCTTTTCTTCATTTGAAAAACAAATCTTAATGCCCAGCATCCAAAATAATATTTTTTAAAACATAATTAGAATAAAATGTTAACATCAATACAGTAATAAATCAATCTCTATTATATTTCAAAATCATCACCAGCATGGAATGTATTTACTACTCTGACATTAATATCATCAGAGTTTTGAATGGGAGGTCAGTCAGTGGCTTTCAGATCTCTCTCATCATTGCATATAAGAAATAAGTACAAAAATATATATATATATATATGTTAAAGTAGATAGAAATATGCACAGATAATTTTGATTCCCTTTGATGTTTATAGCATTTAATATAAAACTAAAAAGATCAATGTCAGAAGTAGTCTATTACTCTTTAAACATATCAAAGCGTATAATATACAGTTATTTTTTGTAACATGTAATATATACTTTTTCTTTTTTGTAGAATACTATGGAAGTACTTAGACAATAGAATAAAATATTAGTGATATAGGCACTCTACCTTCTTGCCATACCTTTCGGTATGAAGTATTCATCATGTGTCTTGAAGCACATATTAAATAAAAATGCAGCTTTGATATTTTCCAAGTGGCATTTAAACTAAAGTTAGATTTTTTAAAAATTCAATTCCCCAGAGTCAATTTTTTCAATTAAAAATATTTCAGAATTACATTGTTCAACATCTTATAAAAGGAAATAAAAATGTACTATACAACAGGATTTTGATTTACAGAAGCTTTAGGAACTATAGAGAAATTAAAAGAAACATGAAACAAAAGACAATAGATAATGTCTTGTGTTTATATTCACCAGTTATATTCACCAGCATTGCTGTTTATTTTTAGAACTCAAGAGATTGGAAGCATGATGGTCACCTAAATGAACTACTTAGTTTATCCTTGAGTATGGAATCTTCTTTGTCAGTCTCCTGTGAAATTTAGTGATTGCCTTTCTAACACTTCTTCATGTCAAACAAGCTTGGTGTCTTTGATAAAGAGAAGGTTAGCTGTCAAAGTAACTTTCACTCTTATGTCAGAATTGTGCAAATATTTAGAGAAAAGGAAATGAGACCAAAGGTTTAGGGCTGAAATTCAATTGTAAGAGATATAAAACATTCATAGAAGAGTATGGGTCTTTAAATTTAACACTCTCTGTGAAAAAAAAAATATCCAAGAACTATAAAAAGGAAGATCTTTTGTGTCTCACAGGTTTTCTCTAGAGTAGAATGAATGCATAGAGTACCATCATGTTTTTAAATAATTCATTAAGAATGATAAATCAACTCTCCTGATTCTACATTCATGTTCATTATCCAAACACTGATGATAGTTTGATTTCTTGATGGAAATTTTTCTAGAAGACAAAGACATGCAAATAAGCAAATCTGGGTATCTACTGCACTTGAAATTAATTTTTTATTGAAATTAATACTTTGGCACTCTGTGTTTTAAACTGTAGCAATAAGAGCATTTATGAAAACAAAAGTAACTTGAATTGTTGAATGTGTCATCTATTTCCTCTTTTATTGGACAAGTAGGATATTATAATTTTCTGATAATATTTGTATCCAGTCTGGCACCCCTGTGCATATATTGCCAAAAGGGAAATGTTAAAATTTTAACTTATCTTTTCCACTTACTGGCAAAACTTAATGCATCTGTCTAAAATGGAGGTGCACATTTTATACTTACCTTATTAATATGCAAAGTTTAATAGCTATAGAATCAAATCATTTAATTTCCAGTAGTGATATGAGAATATATCAGAGTTCAGCAAAGTTGTTTCTCTTTCTGATATCATTTATCCCTTAGTATAAGGATTAGGTATATTTCAGGGACCCCTTAAATTAGTCACATAATTCACCTTAAATAGAGTAGGCCCTCAAAGATAGTAGAAGCTGCTAGCTGATTTACATTCATGGTTTCATAGATTGGGGAAGTGTTTCTGAAGAGGTCACTCTTAAGTTACTCTTTCTTTTATTTTCTTTTTTTCCTTTTTTTTAACTGAAGTATAGTTGACTTACAATATTACAGTTGACCCTTGAACAACACATGGGTTAGGGTGCCAACCCTCCATGCAACTATAACTTATAGTTGGCCTTCAGTGCACTCTGTTCCTCATTATACATGGTTCCTACTTGTCTGTGGTTCCACATCTGCAGATTCAACCAATTTCGGATTCTGTAGTACTGTAGTATTTACTATTAAAAAAATACATGTATGAGTGGTACCAGGAAGTTTAAACCCCTGTTGTTCAAGAGTCAACTATATGTTAGTTCCAGCTGTACAACATAGTGATTTGACATTTATATACGTTATGAATTGATCACCATGATAAGCCTACTAATCATCTGTCACCATATAAAGTTATTACAATATTATGAACTATATTACCTATGCTGTACATTACATTCTTCTGACTTATTTTGTTATTGAGGTACAGTTGATTTACAATATAATATTAGTCTCAGTATACAACATAGTGATTCAAAATTTTTATAGATTATACTCCATTGATAGTTATTGTAAAATATCGGCTTTAGTCCCTGTGCTGTACAATATATCCTTGTAGCTTATTTATTTTATACATAGTAGTTTGTACTTCTTAATCCCCTTCCCCTACCTTGCTCCTCCCATGTACTCATCTCCCCGCTGATAATCACTAGTTTTTTCTCTGTATCTGTGAGTCTGTTTCTATTTTGTTATATTCATTCATTTCATTTTTTAGATTCCGCATATAAGTGAAAACATACAGTATATGTCTTTCTCTGTCTGACCTACCTCACTGAGCATAATACCCTCCAGGTCCATCCATGTTGTTGCAAATGGCAAAATTACATACTTTTTTATGGCTGAGTAATATTGTGTGTGTGTGTGTGTGTGTGTGTGTGTGTGTATGTACCCCACATCTTTATCCATTCATCTCTTGATGAACACTTAGACTGCTTCCATATCTTGGCTGTTGTAAATAATGCTGCTATGAACATCAGGGTTCATGTATCTTTTCAAATTAGTGTTCACTTATACTTATTTTATAACTGGAAGTTTACACCTCTTAATCCACTTCACCTATTTCACCCAAATCCCCACCCCTTTGTCAACCACCATGAGTCTGTTTTGGCTTTATTTTGTTTGTTCATTTGTTTTGTTTTTTAGATTCCACATGTAAGTGAAATCATATTCTATTTGTCTGTTTGACTTATTTCACTTAGCATAATACCCTCTAGATCCATCCATGTTGTTGCAAATGACAAAATTTCATTCTTTCTGTGACTGAGTAATATTCCATTGTATATATGTGTGTGTGTGTGTGTGTATGTGTGTGTGTGTATGTGTATATATATACACATACACATCTTCCTTATCCATTTATCAACTGATGGACACTTAGGTTGCTTCCATATCTTGGTTATTGTAAATAAGGGTTCAGTGAACATAGGGGTGCATTTACCTTTTTGAATTCATGTTTTTGTGGTTTTTTTTTGATAAATACCCAGACGTAGAAACTATGGATCATATGGTAGTTTAATTTTTAATTTTTTAAGGAAATTCCATACTGTCTTCTATAGTGACTGCACCAATTTACATTCCCACTAACAGTGCATGAGAGTTCCCTTTTCTCCACATATTCACCAATACTTGTTACATGTCTTTTTATTAGCCATTCTGACAGGTGTGAAGTGATATCTCTTTTTTTTCTAAACTGTATATTTATTTATGTATATTTATTTATTTTTGGCTGCATTGGGTCTTCATTGCTGCACATGGGCTTTTTTCTAGTTGTGGCAAGCGGGGGATACTCTTTGCTGTGGTGAGCGGGCTTCTCATTGCGGTGGCTTCTCTGGTGGCAGAGTATGGGCTCTAGGCACGCGGGCTTCAGTAGTTGTGGTGTGTGGGCTCAGTAGTTGTGGTTCTTGGGCTCTAGAGCGCAGGCTCAGTAGTTGTGGCACATGTTCTTAGTTGCTCCATGGCATGGGGGATCTTCCTGGACCAGGGCTTGAACCCATGTCCCCTGCATTGGCAGGCAGATTCTTAACCACCACACCACCAGGGAAGCCCCTCATTGTGGTTTTAATATGCATTTCCCTGATGAATAGTTATACTGAGCATCTTTTCATGTGCCTGTTGGCCATCTGTATATTTTCTTTGGAAAAATGTCTATTCAGGTCCTCTGCTTATTTTTTAATCAGATTGTTTGTTGTTTTTGATATTGAGTTGTATGAATTCTTTATAAATTTTGAATATAAACACCTTATAGGATATAGTATTTGCAAATATTTTCTCCCATTCAGTAGGTTGCCTTTTCTTTTATTAATGGTTTTCTTTGCTGTACAAAAGCTTTTTAGATTGATGTAGTCCCATTTATTTTTTATTTTTTTGCATTTGTTGCCCTTGCCTGGGTAGATAGATCCAAAAAATATTTCTTAGATCGATGTCAAAGAGCATACCACCTAGGTTTTTGGGTTTTTTTTTCCTAGGAGTTTTATCCTTTCAGGTCTTACATTTAAGTCTTTAACCCATTTTGAGTTTAATATTTGATAAGAAAGTGGTCCAGTTTGATTCTTTTAGAGGTTGCTGTCCAGTTTTCTCAACACCATTTATTGAAGAGGCTAGTTTAGTACTGATGAACTCCTTTAGCTTTTGCTTGTCCAGGAAACTTGATATCTCTCTTTCAATTCTGAAGACCCTGTGTACCTTCCTGTTGTGTTTGGCCTGTAATTGTTGTGAGCACGCTGGCGTTGGCCCCCAGTTTACCTGTCTGTGAGGACTGCCCATGACTTCTGTGGGCACGTTGGTGGGTGGGCTTGTTCCTGGGCTGGCTGTGCAATACCCGGCATCAACTGCTGCATGAGCACTCGTGTGGGGCTTTTCCTCAGCATGGCTGGCTGTGAAGCCATGTCATGACTGTTGCTGGCAATTGTTATGTGAAGCTGGACTCCTGGAGCGAAGGCCTCATTTGGGGGGCACTGGTGCCAGCCAGGGTGGTGCATCATTTTGGAGAGGGGTGGGAGTGACATTGGAGGTGTCCAGGTGCCACTGATACTCTTTCAGTTTTCCTGATCAAGGAAAGGAAAGATCAAAGAAATTCCAAGGAAGTAGAAAGAGTTTTGAGGTGCAATATACAAATAAGTCAAAATGCATAAACAGAGGCTATGTTCTAATATATTTAAAAATATTTTCATTTTTCAGACATCTACTGGCCTTTAGGTTTTATGCATGGTCTTGTGCTATAAGCAGTTATATCAAGTTTTCTGAGTTTTCCCATCAGTATTGTTTTCCTTCTGTTTATAATTTCAGATTATTTTAGTTTTCATATATAACTGTATTGTTCAACTGAATTAAATATATAATAGATATATAGCATATAACTCATATATATCTATTTTATGTGTGTATATATATATATTTATCTACATAATGGTATTATATAATATATAATAACCATCAATGTCAATATATATAGTGAATGAATGTCTCTCTCTGTATATAATGTATATTATTATATATGAATAATCATATAATAATATATAAAGTCTATATATATATACATATGTAGGCAGATAGATACACATATGATATGGTTTCATTGGTATATTACACCACCACCTGACATACCTATTTTTTTAATATAATTTTTCCTTGAGAAATTTTAGGTTCATAGCAAAATTGAAAGTGCAGAGTTCCTGTATACCCCTGCCCCCAAATATGCACAGCCTCCTTGACCAGGTAATAGTGACCCATTTAGCAGTACTTCCCAAGCCAATTTTCAGTTGCCAGTTTGATTTGTATATCCCTCCTCTATTCACCTATAGCTTCTATCACTTCCTAATAAAGTCACAAATTACAATATTTTTTTAACTGAATTATTGACTGACTTCTGTGGTAAGGTTTTCAATAACTTATGAATTTTTTTGGCTTTATGGTCTAAAAACCCACTAGAGATACTGTCCACACAATAATATCACTCAATAGATTGTGGCTTAATAAATGTCTTATATTTTAATCTTTCAAAATCACACCAAGCTGTTTCATATAAATTTATATAAATTGACAATGGCAATATATTGCAATATTATCATAGCATCAGTACATTTTAATTTTGAGACTCTCAAAGTCTTGATGAGGAAAGAAAAAAATAAGCTTAAATTAAAGAAATACTTCAAAAATACAAGCATTTATTATCTCTCACAGTATTTGTTGGTTAAGAATTTAGGAGTAGCTAACTGAATAATTATGTCTTAGGGTCTCTCATGTGTTTGCAGTGAAGATGTTGGCTGGAGCTGAAGTTATTTGAAGGTTTAACTGGGACTGGAAGGTCTTTTTCCAAGGTGATTCATTCAAAATGCCTGGCAAGTTAGTCATGCTGTTGACAGGAAGCCTCAGTTCCTTGCCATGTGGGGATTTCCATAGTACTTTTTGAGTGTCCTCATGACATGCAACTAATCATCTCTAGAGCAAGTGACCCAAGAAAACAAGGCGTAAGCCACAATGACTTTTATGACCTAGCTTCAGAAGTCAGATCTGTCATTTTTATAGTATCCTGTTGGTTACACAGGTCAGCCCTATTCAGAGAGGGAGAAAACTACACAAGGAATGAATGCCGGGAAGCAATAATGTCCCAGGGGTACATTTTAAAGGCTGCCTACAACTGTCATTCAGGTCAAAAATTCAAATTCATGTAGTCTGATTCTAGAACCTTATTTAATATGGCTCTGCTAGTCACTAGCTGTATGATCTTGGTAAATTACTTCACCTCTCTGAGTTTTAATTTTTCATTCATAAAATGGAGATGGTAATAGTGTCTCCCTGATAGAGTTGTATGTTGCTCTCAAGATCAAGAAAACTGTGAAGTAAAAGTGTTACCAGGCAAATTTTTTGAACATCATAGAAAGTTAATCTGGAAAATTTAAGCCAAAAAGACCAATAAACTATTACCATTGGAGTTATCTGTTCCACTGGACAGAACTTATTTGAATCTCTACTAAATAAAAATCTATAAGATAGATTTTTGACCCTAGAAGAATTGTAATCTAGACCAGATAATACATAGTCGGTCTCAACACCTCACTGAAATATCACCCAGGAATTTATTTACCGTCTTTCTACCTTTTGAATTATTTTTGTGATAGTCTTCGTAGAAAGTATATTTCCAAAATGTAGACATTTCTGTGTAGTTTTGCCTTCAGTGTTTTTAAGAATTACATGAAATGGGATATTATAAGTGAAAACAGTATGTAAACAAAAAATACAGATTCATTGTGTTTCTTGATAAATACAAATATTCACTTTGTAGGAAAAAACATTATTTTGTTAGTTTTGATTATGTAAATTAGATGTTTCCTTGTAATGAAATTATCACTTAAATTCCAATCAGTGAAACTTGGAGAGCAAACTCCTCCACCCTGCACAGATATACCACAACCCCAAAGCCTTGTCAAGTGGCACTGTCTTTCCTTTACTATAAAATTAAAGTGTGTCATCTGTTTCTCCAGATCTCTTGACATGTCTGTATTTTGCACAGTGTAGATTTTGTGAACTCTCCTTTGCAGTTAAGGAATTGTCACATTTATATATTTTTATATCTTTCATTTCAGTGAATTGTTGACTAACATATGGTGGCAATGTGTGTTATTAAAAATATAATTGAGAAATTCCATAGCATTTTTGTCAACTACTTTAGTGTTATGTATTAAGAATGACCATTTCTAACAGAAATACTCTCTTTAAGACCCTGCAGTTGAACTTATGCTTGCCTATTTGGTGAATTGAAAGGTCAGGGCCCAAAAGCAATGTCAATTCTTGATCAGACAAAAAAAAAGAATAAAGAAAGGTACAGGTAGTAGTCTAACTCCTTATTGACAGAACTTTTCTAAGACCATTTGAGAGAGACAGTGTCAGCTCTCTGCAAATGTCAAATCCATGCCTGATGCTTTCTGACAAATGAAGAGTAATACAAAATTGCAAAGAAGGTTAAGTTTTTATTTGGAACCTTTACATACTCTTTTGCAAATCTCCCTTCACCTTTTGTATCCTTATTCATTGTGATACTTTAAGATGCCAAATGTAAACAACTATAAAATGCAAGCCTATAAGGATCAGGTAGATAATAAATTAACTGTGCACATATGTAGTATGAATGATGGTCATTGAAGGAAACTTGAGTGTGAATGTGTGTACTTGTCTTTTAAGACATGAAAGTTTTCTTTGTGTTCTGATTGTGGCTATACTTCTTTGTGAGCTGTATGTTGCCAGAAATTCCAGTTTTTCAAGAAAAACTAGAAGTCTCTATTCTAAGTGAAAATCTTAATTTTTTTAATTGACCTAATTTTTATAAAACATAAATAATGTTCAAATAAAACATGTCTGACTAAAATATAGACAAGCCTAGATTGATCTTAAATCTGGAACATGTTCTTCATGGCAGTAACATGGCCAAATTTAGAAAAATGTTTAGCTAACTCAGAGTTGTAAAATTCATTTGATATTCAGGTAGTAAGAGCAGTATTTAAAAATTAACAAAAATTAATTTATTAGGTAAGTACAATATTTAAATGATCAAAATAAACTCACTTATAGAAAATACCAGGTTAAATTATGCATCAATTTGTAATTAAGTGTAAGAAGTAAAATTAATGATTTTTCAAATGTGTTATTCATTCATCTTTCATCCATTTATTTAGAAAAAAATTCCATTCCATGGAGAGATGGTTTAAGATATGTGTTGATTATACCTAGTAGTATAATGTGTCCAAATGCTTTGGCTGAAATGTCATGTCAATTAAGGTAAAAATCAGATGGCCTGGAATCTCCACTAGCAAAGCATTGCCACTCTGAATTCGCCAAGGTCTTAGTGACAACTTAAAGTGAATAAATCATAGAAAAGCTAATCAGACCAGTTTCCCCTGGACAGTCTTAGAATCCTTGCTTAAGCTAAATTGCACAATCTGCTGTTTTGGACTGGCCAGATTGCAATCACATCTCTTGCTGACTATATATCCTTCTCAGCACCAGTTGCTGTTCTGAGACTCACAACATCTTATAATATTTGGTAGAAGTAGTTTTTCTTAACAAGAATCCTTGACCAAGTCAATTAACCTCTCAAGTCTCAGCATCCTCATTTATTTTTTAGTAAGTGTCAGAATGCTATAATTTTTAGCTTCTATTCCTGAAAAATAATGTATGTCATAGGAAGTAGATGATCCTTTTGGTAGAGACCTGTCTCCTCTGGGGAAGTGAGAAATGTATTATCACAGTAGAAGTGTAGTTTTGGCAAGGCTGATATTAAATACACTGATATTAAATATTGAGAAAAAAATCACCTTCCTAACATGTTTAGTACTTTGACCCCCTACAGATAAGGTGAGATTTTGCTTATTTAATTATCAGGCACTTAAATGATTTAAAGGTAAAGGGGTTAGAAAAGGCCCAACTGATAAATAATCAATTCACACATAAGTTACCAGGTGTCTTTAGTCTCTTCTTAAGAATCTTAGAGTTATTCATGACTTGCTGTATTATTTATTATACTCATTAGAGAAAAATGATAAATATTGAAGATATAAAGAAGAAATTTAAAGTACCCATTATTCTACTTCTCAATTATAAATACAATGTTACAGTAGATTTCCAAGTTTGTGGTACATCTATAATTTTTACTATTTAGTACTGGTGTAGCTCACAAATACAATAATTTATTTTTCACTTAGCTGTGTAATGTAAGCACGTCATATAATTTTTAAAGTTCTCATAAACAGTATATCATGACCACAAAAACTTATATAGCCAGTAACAAATTACCAAAAACTTAGTAATTTAATACAACATAAATTTATTCTTATACAGTTATGGGAGTCAAAAGAATAAAGTGAGTTTAGAACCTGGCATTTCTTCTGGAGACTGTAGAGGAGAACCAGTTTCCTTGCGTTTATCACTTTAGAGGCAGCCTGCATTCCTTAGCTTGTGACCCCTTTCTCCATCTTCAAAGCCAACAGCCTAGCATATTTTCTTCTCTGATCTGCCTCCCTCTCATAAAGACCCTTGGAGATTGTATCAGGCGACCTGATTATCCTGGAATAATCCAGAACAATCTCCTAATTTCAAAATTCTTGATTAAATCTCACCTGTAAAGTTCCTTTTACCATGTAAGACACTATAATAACAGGTTTTGGGGTTAGGAGATTGACATCTTTGGGGCTATTATTATGTGCACAGTATAACCCTATTTTTGACATTTGCTGTCCTTTTTCCTTGTTATTACATGTAACACTGCATTTGACATGTATATACTTTTCTTTTTTTCAGATAACTTCAGAAAATAATTTGCTTTGTTTCACTTTCAGAGTAAATCTTTAGAAGTGTAACTATTAATACACTTCTATGTAATTAATGTTTCTAAATTACAGGATATACACACACACACACACACACACACACACACAATGGAATATTACTCAGTCATAAGAAAGAATGAAATAATACCATTTGTAGCAACATGGATGGACCTAGTGATTATCATACTGAGTGAAGACAGAGAAAGACAAATAATATATGATATCACTTAGATGTGGAATCTAAAATATTATACATATGAAGTTATTTACAAAACAGAAATAGACTAACAGACATAGAAAACAAACTTACAGTTACCAAAGGGGAAGTGGAGTGGGGGTGGGGAGGGTTAAATTAGGAGTTTGGGATTAACAGATACACACTACTATATATATAAAATTGACAACCTAAATGCCCATCGACAGATGAATGGATAATGAAGATGTGGTACATAGATACAATGGAATATTACTCAGCCATAAAAAGGAATGAAATTGGGTCATTTGTATAGACGTGGATGGATCTAGAGACTGTCATACAGAGTGAAGTAAGTCAAAAAGAGAAAAACAAATATATATTAACGCATATATGTGGAACCTAGAAAAATGGTACAGATGAACTGATTTGCAGGGCAGAAATAGAGACACAGATGTAGTGAACAAATGTATGGACACAGATGTAGAGAACAAATGTAGAGACACAGATGTAGAGAACAAATGTGTGGACACCAAGGGGGGAAAGCAGCAGGGAGGGGAGGTGGTGGTGTGATGAATTAGATTGGGATTGACATGTATACACTAATATGTATAAAATAGATAACTAATAAGAACCTGCTGTATAAAAAAATAAATAAAATAAAATTCCCCCAAAAAAGAACAGTGTAAATGCTGCACAGAACTAAATAAAATAAAATAGAAACACACAAGGAACTACTGTATAGCACAGGGAACTATATTCAATATCTAGTAATAACCTATAATGGAAAATAATCTGAAAAGCTATATATATATATGTATGTATGTATAACTGAATCACTTTGCTGTATGCCTGAAACTAACATAACGTAAATCAATTATACATCAAAAAAAAAAAAGAAAAAGATTATGTTAACTCTTAAATGGGTTAAAAGATTATATTTTGTTTGGGCAACCATTACTTCCCACAGCCATTTGTTTTCCTGTTTTTACAGTTTAGTCCATAGCCACGCTGACATGTGCTATACAGAACTATTTGTGATTCTTGGTGTGTCCCAATTTTTCTTACTCATTTAAACAATTACAGAGGCTATCTCTACTGCCTGAAATTCCCTTCTACTCAAGTAACTGTAACAAATTGCTTCTTACCCTTCAGGTTTGTCTGCCTATTAATACCATCAATAACAAAATTAGTACTATTTAGAAGACATTCTCTAATTTATAAATAGCATTCACATCCTAATACAAAATAACTAATCCTAAATACTGAAATTCATAGATCTTCCCAGAACAAAAGCTGTCTTTATTTTTGACTGCCAATCATTTGGAGGCACCAGTGACCTCACAGGGCATCTTGATTTAAACACGGGTGTCTAACAAATATCTTTGCATCTTCCTTCTTTTCTAAATATGCTAAATTCTTTATGGAAAAATATAAAAAAGATGAACTAATTGCTAGACTCTGATATTTTATATAAAAGCATATGAAAAAATAAATCATTGCCATAGGAACAATTCTACCATTCTGTAGTATAATTATCTTTGTAATAAAAGATCCAATTTTTGCTCCTCATAACAACAGTATCTTTTTCTTAAAATTTAATCTCCCCTATATATTTTTTTAAAAAATATCTGAACACTTTTAAAAAGCAACACTATAAGAGGACTATGAATCTTTTGGAACTTTTTGAGGATACACGTTGGTGCATTATTTTATTTAAAATATTTTTAAAATATCAACTGTTTGATAGGCACTGTGGTTTAGAGCCTGAAATATCACTAATCACCTACTTGTGGTTCTCACTATTCATGCCTCTTTACTATAAAGCTTAACAAAACAACATGAAGTTCAAATGTCCATTGCTTTTCTTTGTGACCACCATTCCTTTCTTCTTTGTTGTGCACCTCAAGTCCAAACAGACAGACAGACACACACACACACCGTTTCCTTCTGTAAATTACTCAAAATGAACATGTTAATTATACTACATAAGAGGTAATGCTTCCAAACTTAATCACTAGTTTTAAATTTAATACGATTTTTATGACAAAATACAACTATTTATAGTTGATTCTTGTATGCTTAATGCTACTGAGGAGTATAGAGCTTAGATAACAATAATAAACTAGGCTTTATCTAGAAATAGTACTATTATAATTAGATAATGGGGAAGAGATCACTTTTGTAAAATAAGCAAATAGATTTTTAAAATTTAGTAATAAACAACTTCTTCCAAAATACAGACACACACACACACACACACACACACACACACACGATTCTTTACAGGACAGTTTAGAAATTAGCACATGTTAATGATACAGTATAGAGAGTAGATTCATTAGTTTTTTAAAAAAATTCTTTGCTTGAGAGGGATTTCTGGAGGGACCACAGGTATTTATTAAGTGCCTACTATGTGTTTAAAACTATTCTGAAAAATAGAAAACAATCATGAAACAGAGTTTGTCTCTATATAGGTATATATTTAGTTTATTTTGAAATGAAAACCAAGGCCACATGAAGTAAATAGTCAAAATATAGTTTTATGTGAAGTAATAAAGAACTTCTGTAATTTCCTGGAGCAGGATAAATGAAAAAAGCAACCATTTCGTCAACAGAATCTTAGGAGATTTTATTAACTACAGATAATCGCCAATTACTGGTTTTATGTAAAATTCCCTACCAAATATTGCTCGGTATGGGGGCTTTTTATCCATTTCATAAGCTCTAAATTTATATAAACTTCTTTAGTCCCATTCCACTCTTCTATACCTCTCCCAACACCAAACATTCACTTCCTCAGTCTAACTTATCATTTAACTATGGGAGATGGAGGTTGTATAAGGGGAAGGCCATGCTCTTTTCTAGAACTAAATGACATAATACTTCATAGGAATTTTACTGCTGTATACTGCTGTTCATCCCCTTATTTATTCTAGGTTTTATGAGTGCAGACAGCTTTGCTCATCATTCTCAATTTCCCTTATGTGCAGACCTCTGCTTTGTACTTTCTTGTCATTTAATACATATTTTAAAGAATGAAAGAAATAGTCTACTTCATTTCTAAGTGAGTGCTCTTCAAAATTGTGTCATAATTATTGTCTAATTTTAGAGTTTCAGGGGAGCTTATAAATCATATCATCCACACATTTGATTGTACTAATGAAAAGTTTAATAACTTGTCAAGGGAAACATAATTAGTTAAGTAAAAATTTTACAACTTACTCCCAGGGAGGACTTCTATTCCTTTTGAGACTAAATCTTGATTTCCTCAGGGATCATTTCTATATAAGGCTTCAAAATCCCACTCACATTAGTTACTCTACTTTAACCTATTGTAAATGTTCGGTCTATGTAAGCTTGTAGCAGTTTTGTTATACGTTGCACATACTTAACCTTTGATCATCTAAAAATCTAAGTCATTTTTCATGTGGAATAATGCTATATTTCTCTATATCACATTATGTATTAATGCTATGCTCTGAATTAATACTCAACATTTTTATAGCATGCTCTGCTTCACACTGACATTTTGTTTGATTTGCGGCTTCTCTCTGGTATACACTGAAGTTAATATGTTGACAGTCATCTTACTCGTGGATGTTGTAATACTAATCATTGATAGTGAACCCTAACTCCACCAACCTACTTTTGTGGATAAAATGGCTCTATGTACTCTAACAAATTTCAAGTGAAAAATGTGCGTGATCTCTGCACTTCTAAGTAGGTTAATTTTAATAGTACTGGAACAATATACAGATTGTAAAAAAGAAAACTATGATTGGGGTTTATTGAGAATGACATGATTAAATTCCACTTGGCAAGAGTCTTAAATATGTGTGTGTGTGTGAGTATATGTGTGTGTTTTATACATATGTATACAAAATGAATACATTATATATATAATATTTAATTACTGGAAAATATATGTATTTCTAATAATTAAATAATCAGTTAATATGAGTGACTTTGTAGGAAGAGGCTGCATTTCTAAAAATAACTAGACTCATAATGAACATTTCATAACATATAAAAATATCAAATTGCTATGTTGTACACTTGAAACTAATAAAATATTTTCAATCAAATGTAAAATGGAAATAAAAGAACAACCAGAAAATGAAAGATAATAGTCAAGGAAAATATATTGGTCATGAGATCAAATGAAATAATCCAATTATAGTGTTCAACTTACAAATTAATGAAAGGGATAAAGCACTTAGTGAACATTCACTATATATTAACTTTTATCACTATTACCACAATTATCAAAAAATACAGTTCTTATTCCTTCTACGAGGCCACCATCACCTTGATACCAAAACCAGACAAGGATGTCACAAAGAAAGAAAACTACAGGCCAATATCACTGATGAACATAGATGCAAAAATCCTCAACAAAATACTAGCAAACAGAATCCAACAGCACATAAAAGGATGATACACCATGATCAAGTGGGGTTTATTCCAGGAATGCAAGGATTCTTCAATATATGCAAATCTATCAATGTGATAAACCATATTAACAAATTGAAGGAGAAAAACCATATGATCATCTCAATAGATGCAGAGAAAGCTTTTGACAAAATTCAACACCCATTTTTGATAAAAACCCTGCAGAAAGTAGGCATAGAGGGAACTTTCCTCAACATAATAAAGGCTATATATGACAAGCCCACAGCCAACATCATCCTCAATGGTGAAAAACTGGAAGCATTTCCACTACGATCAGGAACAAGACAAGATTGCCCACTCTCACCACTCTTATTCAACATAGTTTTGGAAGTTTTAGCCACAGCAATCAGAGAAGAAAAAGAAATAAAAGGAATCCATATCGGAAAAGAAGAAGTAAAGCTGTCACTGTTTGCAGATGACATTATACTATACATAGAGAATCCTAAAGATGCTACCAGAAAACTACTAGAGCTAATCAATGAATTTGGTAAAGTAGCAGGATACAAAATTAATGCACAGAAATCTCTGGCATTCCTATATACTAATGATGAAAAATCTGAAAGTGAAATCAAGAAAACACTCCCATTTACCATTGCAACAAAAAGAATAAAATATCTAGGAATAAACCTACCTAAGGAGACAAAAGACCTATATGCAGAAAATTATAAGACACTGATGAAAGAAATTAAAGATGATACAAATAGATGGAGAGATATACCATGTTGTTGGATTGGAAGAATCAAAATTGTGAAAATAACTCTACTACCCAAAGCAATCTATAGATTCAATGCAATCCCTATCAAACTACCACTGGCATTTTGCACAGAACTAGAACAAAAAATTTCACATTTGTATGGAAACACAAAAGACCCCGAATAGCCAAAACAATCTTGAGAAAGAAAAAAGGAGCTGGAGGAATCAGGCTCCCTGACTTCAGACTATACTACAAAGCTACAGTAATCAAGACAGTATGGTACTGGCACAAAAACAGAAAGATAGATCAATGGAACAGGATAGAAAGTCCAGAGATAAACCCATGCACATATGGACACCTTATCTTTGATAAAGGTGGCAGGAATGTACAGTGGAGAAAGGACAGCCTCTTCAATAAGTGGTGCTGGGAAAACTGGACAGATACATGTAAAAGTATGAGATTAGGTCACTCCCTAACACCATGCACAAAAATAAGCTCAAAATGGATAAAGACCTAAATGTAAGGCCAGAAACTATCAAACTCTTAGAGGAAAACATAGGTAGAACAATCTATGACATAAACACAGCAAGATCCTTTTTGACCCACCTCCTAGAGTAATGGAAATGAAAACAAAAATAAACAAATGGGACCTAATGAAACTTCAAAGCTTTTGCACAGCAAAGGAAACCATAAACAAGACCAAAAGACAGCCCTCAGAATGGGAGAAAATATTTGCAAATGAAGCAACTGACAAAGGATTAATCTCCAAAATTTACAAGCAGCTCCTGCAGCTCAATAACAAAAAAACAACCCAATCCAAAAATGGGCAGAAGACCTAAATAGACATTTCTCCAAAGAAGATATACAGACTGCCAACAAACACATGAAAGAATGCTCAACATCATTAATCATTAGAGAAATGCAAATCAAAACTACCATGAGATATCATCTCACACCAGTCAGAATGGCCATCATCAAAAAATCTACAAACAATAAATGCTGGAGAGGGTGTGGAGAAAAGGGAACACTCTTGCACTGCTGGTGGGAATGTAAATTGGTTCAGCCACTATGGAGAACAGTATGGAGGTTCCTTAAAAAAATACAAATAGAACTACCATATGACCCAGCAATCCCACTACTGGGCATATACCCTGAGAAAACCAAAATTCAAAAAGAGTCATGTACCAAAATGTTCATTGCATCTCTATTTACAATAGCCCAGAGATGGAAACAACCTAAGTGCCCATCATCGGATGAATGGATAAAGAAGATGTGGCACATATATACAGTGGAATATTACTCAGCCATAAAAAGAAACGAAATTGAGCTATTTGTAATGAGGTGGATAGACCTAGAGTCTGTCATACAGAGTGAAGTAAGTCAGAAAGAAAAAGACAAATACTGTATGCTAACACATATATATGGAATTTAAGAAAAAAAAATGTTATGAAGAACCTAGGGGTAAGACAGGAATAATGACACAGACCCACTGGACAACGGACTTGAGGATTTGGGGAGGGGGAAGGGTGAGCTGTGACAGGGCGAGAGAGAGTCGTGGACATATACCCACTAACAAACGTAAGGTAGATAGCTAGTGGGAAGCAGCCGCATGGCACAGGGATATTGGCTCCGTGCTTTGTGACCGCCTGGAAGGGTGGGATAGGGAGGGTGGGAGGGAGGGAGACGCAAGAGGGAAGAGATATGGGAACATATGTATATGTATGACTGATTCGCTTTGTTATAGAGCAGAGGATGACACACCATTGTAGAGCAATTATACCCCAATAAAGATGTTAAAAAAAAAATACAATTCTTAAGAGAAGTTATCAAAGTGTGAAAAAATATAATGATGCCTACAACCAGAAAAAGATTTAAGTGGTTTCTAACAAATGACGTAAATTTGAAAATAGAGGCATGGTAACAGTTTGGGAGAAAGTATACTGAAGTCTTACTAGTAGCAGAAAGTATACAGAAGTCAGCAGGATCTGATGCCCATTGCTATTTTATATATAATTCATTATGTTTTCCATTATTCTTGAAGAAAAATAGGCATTTTTTTTTATAATTAAGGAAAAATAATGTTGTGAGAGCTTAAGAATACCATGATGCCTACAATTCAGTATTAGTTATTGTGTCATACACTGTGATAAGATTTATATGAAATTTATTATTTAGTTCTTAGAAAATATTAATTCTATAACATATCATAAACTTATTACAACAAAATATGTTTTTATCTCCTTATTATACCATTAGGAAAATGAATATTAAAGAAAATAAGTAACTTGTTAATATAACATTGTGTTAAGTTTAGGGCAGAATTTAAACTCAGGTAGGGTTGCCAAATTTACCAAATAAAAACACACGCACACGTATAAATTTAGATGTAGATATAGATATAGATATATGATGGAAATGTAAAGTAGTACAACCACTTTGAAAAAAGGTGAGGCAGTTTCTTATATTGTAAAATATTTAAACATGCTTAGCATCTACTGTAATCATTCCACTCTGAAGTGTTTACTCATGAAAAATAAAATCATATATCCATACAAAGACTTGTACATGGATATTTATAGCAGGTTTATTTTTGCTAGCTAAAACCTGAAAACAACTCAGATGCCAATGAAAAGGTAGATGGATAAACAAAGTGTAGTATAGTCATACGATTAAAAACTTTTCAGCAATAATAAGGAATGGACTTAATGACACACACAATGAGGTAGATGAATCCCAAAATAATTTTTCTGAATGAAAGAAGACACAAATGTACAGAATCCATAATTTTATTTACATAGAATTCTACAAACTCTAAACCAGGTTATAGTAACAGAAGATTAGTAAAAAAAAACTGAGCAAGTATTTTCTGGAATTAAAAGTATCAATTTCCTCTGTTTTTCTTCTGTTTTTAACAGGACATCAGGTCCAATTAAACATTTACATACCTACCAGATTATCTTCATTAAACCTAGAATAATTAGTTTTCCTCTGCATGTTTTTGGGATAATACTGACTGTATTTTAACTTTAATTATTGTTCCCACTCAATATAGCATAAAAAATTGCTACAGAAAAATAATTTGAAAACATTTGCCTATCATGAAATTGTTTTCTCTGATTAATAATAATAACTATTTAAAATTAATAATCAGTGTTTAAAATGGGAGTAGAAAATAAGGGTGGGCATTCAAAGGCTGTTACTCATCTAACCCTGTACTCAAGCACAAATTTAATGCATTACAAATTATTTAATTTAAATGAGGTATTGTTTTCCAGTGTAAATAATTTATTTTACCAGTTAACCATTCTACAAATGAGGAACAAATTACATATGTTTAAATACATTTGAAATAACCTGTTTTAAGTTATGTATTATGTTTTCTATTAATATAATAGTATATCTATTAATGCATAATAAATACATGTTATGCAAAAATTTAGTGTTTTAAAAAACAAACACATTATCTCAAAGTTTCTGTGGGTCAGGAATCTGGACACAACTTAGCTAGATGCCTGTGTCTCTCAAAGGTGCAGTCAAGGTGTTAACCAGGGATGTAGTTTCATCTGAAGTCTCCACTGGAGAAGATCCACTTCCAAGATCATTCACATAGTTGTTGACAGGATTCAGTTTCTAGTGTTTTGTTGGATTAAGGCCTCAGTTATTCAGAATGTATGGGATGGAGGTCTCTTTCAGTTCCTTGCCACATGAACTTCTCCATGGAGCGTCTCAAAAAATGGCAAGTAGGGCTTCCCTGGTGGCACAGTGGTTGAGAGTCCGCCGGCCGATGCAGGGGACACGGGTTCGTGCCCCAGTCCGGGAAGATCCCACATGCCGCGGAGCGCCTGGGCCCGTGAGCTGTGGCCACTGAGCCTGCGCGTCCAGAGCCTGTGCTCCGAAACGGGAGAGGCCACAACAGTGAGAGGCCCGCGTAACACACACACACACACACGAAAAAAGGCAAGTATCTTCATCAGAGCAAGTAAGCAAGAAGGCAAGGGAGAATGCCAGCAAAATTTAGAGGGGATTCTAGTAAGAGGACTATCTATACTTTTTTTAAATAAATTTCATTAATTAATTAATTAATTATTATGTTTTTTGGCTGCATTGGGTCTTTGTTGCTGCGTGTGGGCTTTCTCTAGTTGCAGCGAGCTGGGGCTACTCTGTTGCGGTACATGGGTTTCTCATTGTGGTGGATTCTCTTGTGGAGCATGGGCTCTAGGTGTGTGGGCTTCAGTAGTTGTGGCACGCAAGCTCAGTGGTTGTGGCTCATGGGCTCTAGAGCGCAGGCTCAGTAGTTGTGGCGCATAGGCTTATTTGCTCTGCAGCATGTGGGATATTCCTGAACCAGGGCTCAAACCCGTGTCCCCTGCATTGGCAGACAGATTCTTAACCACTGTGCCACCGGGGAGGCCTGGACTATCTAGTCTTTTGTAACCTAAACATGAAAGTGATATCCCTTTACTTATAATTTATTCTTTTTGAGAGAAGCAAGTGGTTAGGTACAGATTAAACACAAATTGAAGGGGATTAAATAAAGTTGTGGTAGCAAGAGACAGGAGAGGATTTTGAAATTTGCCTACCATACTTATCATAAGGAAAACTTCAATTTTCTTTGTTTTCTCATTATTGTACTATCCCTTTCTACTTTGTAGGATCCAGAACACCCAGAACTAATTTGAAAGTTCATCCTTAAGATTTCATTCCTCTATAATCACTCTCTCTGTACCAAATCTGTATTAGGTTTCTTCAGAGACACAGAAGCAATAGGATATAGCTATAGCTGTAGATATAAATATAGATACAGATATAGATAGATTTATTTTAAACAAATTGGCTCACACAATTATGAAGGCTGGTAAGTCCAACATCCAAAATCTGCAGGATTGGCCAAAAAGCTGGAGACCTAGGACAGCTGATGTTCCAATTCAAGTCTGAAGCCTATCTGCTATAGAAACAGTAAACAAATGTTGCAGGTGAAGTCTGAAGGCAATCTGCTGAAGAATTCTTTGTTTCTCTGGGGAGGCTGGGCTTTTTGTTTCGTTCAGACTTTCAACTGATTGGATGAGGCCTACATTATGGAAGGCAATCTGCTTTACTCAAAGACTACCAAACATTAACTACTAAATGAAATGTCACTATCATCTAAAAACACCCACAGAGAAACACCCAGAATAACGTTTGACCAAATATCTGGACACCTCATTGTCCAGCCAAATTGACAAAAAAATGACCAAAAAAGCCCCCCAAAAACCCAAACCAACCTTACAAATACCTATAGCAGACAAGAAAAACAAATGATGAATTTTATTGGATTGAACCTGTTTTCAGGGCCCTACTTTATAGCTTATGTGTAAATTACACTGTTAACCTGGAATGAACCCAAGAATAAATTGAATCATAAGTTATATTACTTTCAAAGACAAGTAAAACTTTCACTGATATATAATCAGGTGCTTTCACTACAGCTTTTTCAAAGATAGATATAGATTAAATTAAATGAGAAGAATTTAACTACTAAAGTGTAGGTTTTAAAACTTAAGGTCTGAAGTTGAAAGAAGCCTGTTGAAACTTTGAAGACAAAAGAACAAAACTAAAGTTCAGATAAAATATATTACACGTTACTAAGATCAACCAAAGGACTTTATATTCAGATTTTTATATTTTAAAGAGTTTAGAATTTTACTGCTGGAAAAAGCCTTGGTATATGAAAAAATAGAACAAAATTTGGTGTATCAATCTATATTCATCTATTCACCTGTCTAGAATAGATTCATACAGACTAATTTAGATGATTAACTTGTATGTGTGACTGCTTTACTATAATTTTCTCAAGGGGCAAGATCTTCAGTAATTCACCTCCAGCATTCTGGACAGGGCACCCATTATATTTATAATAATCATCCAATCAGTATTGACAAATTAACTTGAAAAAATTTGGCTAAATTTGCCATATAAAATCTGAAATGTTCTTATTTTAGTTAGATTAACTATTAGATAAAATATTATTATTCAACTCAGTTCTTATTAGAAATGTGTAATTTCCTCCTCTAGAATCTAAAATGCTACCTTTTCAAAGGAGGATCCTTAGAGACCACAGATAAAACCCTTCATTTTACAAAAGAGGCTGCTGAGGTTCCTACGGGTGCAGTGTTTTGACCTAGATTACAGCTTGCATGGTTAAAGTCTTATCATAATGCTTTTTAAACTAACCCAATATATTTCTATTCATGAAGTATTAGAATATGTATCAGATTACCATAATTATTCTGTTGACATTTTACAAGGATACAAGCATGCTTTTAACCTTTAATTAAATATTTTAAAATCTTATATGACAATTAATGTAACAGATTTTAGAGTCTAAAATTAGGGTTATTTTTCTTATTAAAATTATGAAACATATTATTGAGTGAAGTCACTGTCCATTGATATTATGCTACATTATACCTAAATTTAATGTAGTACAGTCTGGTTCTTATTTTAAAGCCCAATCAATTATTAGCATTTTAATAACAACCTTTAATATTTACTGGTGAAGATTCTAAATATAAAAACCTTTTGTTTGCTAACAAACTACATTTTCTTAGAAATTAAAATACTAAAGCATGACCTTAAACAAATTCCACACTGTGATCAGGTTTTCACCATAACCTGCCTTCCTGGTACTTTTATAGAACTATGGGCAGTAATCTTCCCATGCCAAGAATTAGTGATCATGTGATACCGGTATTTGAATGAATGTGCAAGGGAGATGTTCAACCCATACTTCTTGGCACTTCACTGGTTACTGTGATAAATGAACAGTAAGGGTGCCATTTAGCTACACCGTATTCTAAATATTAATTATATTACCTGCTTCTATTCACCTCTGTTCCCACTTTTTAGTATTTCCTTAGAGTTTATTACTGAAAATGCCAGACTTCTCATTATATTCAGGGACTATGTGAGGAAGTTTGTCAATATCAAGATGACAGTCTAAGAAAGGTAGCATTGCTTTCCTAATATACAGACATATAAAATATATATAAATACAAGTATCTCGTTACTTATTTTATTATTAACTTTCTTTTTTTTTAACATCTTTATTGGAGTATAATTGCTTTACAATGGTGTGTTTCTGCTTTATAACACAGTGAATCAGTTATACATATACATATGTTCCCATATCTCTTCTCTCTTGCATCTCCCTCCCTCCTACCCTCCCTATCCCACCCCTCTAGATGGTCACAAACCACCGAGCTGATCTCCCTGTTCTATGCGGCTGCTTCCCACTAGCTATCTATTTTACGTTTGGTAGTGTATATATGTCCATGCCACTCTCTCACTTTGTCACAGCTTCCCCTTCCCCCTCCCCATATCCTCAAGTCCGTTCTTTAGTAGGTCTGTGTCTTTATTCCCATCTTACCCCTAGGTTCTTCATGACCTTTTTTTTTCCTTTTTTTTCTTAGATTCCGTATATATGTGTTAGCATACGGTATTTGTTTTTCTCTTTCTGACTTACTTCACTCTGTATGACAAACTCTAGATCCATCCACCTCACTACAAATAACTCAATTTCGTTTCTTTTTCTGGCTGAGTTATATTCCATTGTGTATATGTGCCACATCTTCTTTATCCATTCATCTATCGATGGACACTTAGGTTGTTTCCATGTCCTGGCTATTGTAAATAGAGCTGCAATGAACATTTTGGTACATGACTCTTTTTGAATTATGGTTTTCTCAGGGTATATGCCCAGTAGTGGGATTGCTGGGTCATATGGTAGTTCTATTTGTATTTTTTTAAGGAACCTCCATACTGTTCTCTATAGTGGCTGTATCAATTTACATTCCCACCAACAGTGCAAAAGTGTTCCCTTCTCTCCACACCCTCTCCAGCATTTACTGTTCCTAGATTTTATGATGATGGCCATTCTGACCGGGGTGATGTGATACCTCATTGCAGTTTTGATTTGCATTTCTCTAATGATTAATGATGTTGAGCATTCTTTCATGTGTTTGTTGGCAGTTTGTATATCTTCTTTGGAGAAATGTCTATTTAGGTCTTCTGCCCATTTTTGGATTGGGTTGTTTGTTTTTTTGTTATTGAGCTGCATGACCTGCTTGTAAATTTTGGAGATTAATCCTTTGTCAGTTGCTTCATTTGCATATATTTTCTCCCATTCTGAGGGCTGTCTTTTGGTCTTGTTTATGGTTTCCTTTGCTGTGCAAAAGCTTTGAAGTTTCATTAGGTCCCATTTGTTTATTTTTGTTTTTATTTCCATTTCTCTAGGAGGTGGGTCAAAAAGGATCTTGCTGTGATTTATGTCATAGAGTGTTCTACCTATGTTTTCCTCTAAGAGTTTGATAGTGTCTGGCCTTACATATAGGTCTTTAATCCATTTTGAGTTTATTTTTGTGTATGGTGTTAGGGAGTGTTCTAATTTCATACTTCTACATGTACCTGTCCAGTTTTCCCAGCACCACTTACTGAAGAGGCTGTCTTTTCTCCACTGTATATTCTTGCCTCCTTTATCAAAGATAAGGTGACCATATGTGCATGGGTTTATCTCTGGACTTTCTATCCTGTTCCATTGATCTATTTTTCTGTTTTTGTGCCAGTACCATACTGTCTTGATTACTGTAGCTTTGTAGTATAGTCTGAAGTCAGGGAGCATGATTCATCCAGCTCTGTTTTTCTTTGTCAAGATTGCTTTGGCTATTCGGGGTCTTTTGTGTTTCCATACCAATTGTGAAATTTTTTGTTCTAGTTCTGTGCAAAATGCCAGTGGTAGTTTGATAGGGATTGCATTGAATCTGTAGATTGCTTTGGGTAGTACAGTCATTTTCACAATGTTAATTATTCCGATCCAGGAACATGGTGTGTCTCTCCATCTCTTTGTATCATTTTTAATTTCTTTCATCAGTGTCTTATAATTTTCTGCATACAGGTCTTTTGTCTCCTTAGGTAGGTTTATTCCTAGATATTTTATTCTTTTTGTTGCAGTGGTAAATGGGAGTGTTTTCTTGATTTCACTTTCAGATTTTTCATCATTAGTATATAGGAATGCCAGAGATTTCTGTGCATTAATTTTGTATCCTGCTACTTTACCAAATTCATTGATTAGCTCTAGTAGTTTTCTGGTAGCATCTTTAGGATTCTCTATGTATAGTATAATGTCATCTGCAAACAGTGACAGCTTTACTTCTTCTTTTCTGATTTGGATTCCTTTTATTTCTTTTTCTTCTCTGATTGCTGTGGCTAAAACTTCCAAACTGTGTTGAGTAGTAGTGATGAGAGTTGGCAACCTTGTCTTGTTCCTGATCTTAGTGGAAGTGGTTTCAGTTTTTCACCATTGAGGACGATGTTGGCTGTGGGTTTGTCATATATGGCCTTTATTATGTTGAGGAAAGTTCCCTCTATGCTTACTTTCTGCAGGGTTTTTATCAAAAATGGGTGTTGAATTTTGTCAAAAGCTTTCTCTGCATCTGTTGAGATGATCATATGGTTTTTCTTCTTCAGTTCGTTAATATGGTGTATCACATTGATTGATTTGCGTATATTGAAGAATCCTTGCATTCCTGGAATATACCCCACTTGATCATGGTGTATGATCCTTTTAAAGTGCTGTTGGATTCTGTTTGCTAGTATTTTGTTGAGGATTTTGCATCTATGTTTATCGTGATATTGGCCTGTAATTTTCTTTCTTTGTGACATCTTTGTCTGGTTTTGGTATCAGGATGATGGTGGCCTCGTAGAATGAGTTTGGGAGTGTTCCTCCCTCTGCTATATTTTGGAAGAGTTTGAGAAGGATAGGTGTTAGCTCTTCTTTAAATGTTTGATAGAATTCACTTGTGAAGACATCTGGTCCTGGGCTTTTGTTTGTTGGAAGGTTTTTAATCACAGTTTCAATTTCAGTGCTTGTGATTGTTCTGTTCATATTTTCTATTTCTTCCTGGTTCAGTCTTGGTAGGTTGTGTATTTCTAAGAATTTGTCCATTTCTTCCAGGTTGTCCATTTTATTGACATACAGTTGCTTGTAGTAGTCTCTTAGGATGCTTTGTATTTCTGCAGTGTCAGTTGTTACTTCTCCTTTTTCATTTCTAATTCTATTGACTTGAGTCTCCTTTTTTTCTTGATCAGTCTGGCTAATAGTTTATCAATTTCGTTTATCTTCTCAAATAACCAGCTTTTAGTTTTATTGATCTTTGCTATTGTTTCCTTCATTTCTTTTTGATTTATTTCTGCTCTGATCTTTATGATTTCTTTCCTTCTGCTAACTTTGGGGAATTTTTGTTCTTCTTCTAATTGTTTTAGGTGTAAGGTTAGGTTGTTTATTCGAGATGTTTCTTGTTTCTTAATGTAGGATTGTGTGGCTATAAACTTCCCTCTTAGAACTGCTTTTGCCTCATCCCATAGGTTTTGGGTCATCGTGTTTTCATTGTCATTCGTTTCTAGGTATTTTTTGATTTCCTCTTTGATTTCTTCAGTGATCTCTTGGTTATGGAGTAGTGTATTGTTTAGCCTCCATGTGTTTGTATTTTTTACAGATTTTTTTCCTGTAATTGATATCTAGTCTCATAGCGTTGTGGTCGGAAAAGATACTTGATACAATTTCAATTTTCTTAAATTTACCAAAGCTTGATTTGTGACCCAAGATATGATCTATCCTGGAGAATGTTCCATGAGCACTTGAGAGGAAAGTGTATTCTGTTGTTTTTGGATGGAATGTCCAATAAATATCAATTAAGTCCATCTTGTTTATTGTATCATTTAAAGCTTGTGTTTCCTTATTTATTATCATTTTGGATGATCTGTCCATTTGGTGAAAGTGGGATTTAAAGTCCCCTCTATGATCTTGTTAATGTCGATCTCCACTTTTATGGCTGTTATTATTTGCCTTATGTATTAAGGTGCTCCCATGTTGTGTGCATAAATATTTACAATTGTTATATCTTCTTCTTGGATTGATCCCTTCATCATTATGTAGTGTCCTTCTGTGTCTTTTGTAATAGTCTTTGTTTTAAAGTCTATTTTGTCTGATATGAGAATTGCTACTGCAGCTTTCTTTTGATATCCACTTGCATGGAATAACTTATTCCATCCCCTCACTTTCAGTCTGTATGTGTCCATAGGTCTGAAGTGGGTCTCTTGTAGACAGCATATATATGGGTCTTGTTTTTGTATCCATTCAGCCAGTCTGTATCTTTTGGTGGGAGCATTTAATCCATTTACATTTAAGGTAATTATCGATATGTATGTTCCTATTCCCATTTTCTTAATTGTTTTGGGTTTGTTACTGTGGGTCTTTTCCTTCTCTTGTGTTTCTTGCCTAGAGAAGTTCCTTTAGCATTTGTTGTAAAGCTGGTTTGGTGGTGCCGAACTCTCTCAGCTTTTGCTTGTCTGTAAAGGTTTTAATTTCTCCATCAAATCTGAATGAGATCCTTGCTGGGTAGAGTAATCTTGGTTGTAGGTTTTTCTCCTTCATCACTTTCAGTATGTCCTGCCATTCCCTTCTGGCTTGCAGAGTTTCTGCTGAAAGATCAGCTGTTAACCTTATGGGGATTCCCTTGTGTGTTATTTTTCCCTTGCTGCTTTTAATATATTTTCTTTGTATTTAATTTTTGATAGTTTGATTAATATGTGTCTTGGCGTGTTTCTCCTTGGATTTATCCTGTATGGGACTCTCTGTGCTTCCTGGACTTGATTAACTATTTCCTTTCCCATAGTAGGCAAATTTTCAACTATAATCTCTGAAATATTTTTGCAGTCCGTTTCTTTTTCTCTTCTTCTTCTGGGACCCCTATAATTCGTATGTTGGTGCATTTAATGTTGTCCCAGAAGTGTCTGAGACTGTCCTCAGTTCTTTTCATTCTTCTTTCTTTATTCTGCGCTGCAGTAGTTATATCCACTATTTTATCTTCCAGGTCACTTATCCATTTTTCTGCCTCAGTTATTTTGCTATTGTTCCCTTCTAGAGGATTTTTAATTTCTTTTATTGTGCTGTTCATCACTGTTTCTTTGCTCTTTAGTTGTTCTAGGTCCTTGTTAAGTGTTTCTTATACTTCCTCCATTCTATTTCCAAGATTTTGGAACATCTTTACTATCATTTTTCTGAATTCTTTTTTAGGTAGACTGCCTATTTCCTCTTCATTTGTTAGGTCTAGTGGGTTTTTACCTTGCTCCTTCATCTGCTGTGTGTTTCTCTGTCTTCTCATTTTGCTTAACTTACTGTGTTTGGGGTCTCCTTTTCACAGGCTGCAAGTTCGTAGTCGCCGTTATTTTTGTTGTCTGCCCCCAGTGGCTATGTTTGGTTTAGTGAGTTGTGTAGGCTTCCTGGTGGAGGGAACTAGTGCCTCTCTTCTGGTGGATGAGGCTGGATATTGTCTTTCTGGTCAGCAGATCCACGTCTGGTGGTGTGTTTTGGGGTGTCTGTGGCCTTATTATGATTTTAGGCAGCCTCTCTGCTAATGGGTGGGGTTGTGTCCCTGTCTTGCTAGTTTTTTGGCATAGGGTGTCCAGCACTGTATCTTGCTGGTCGTTGAGTGGAGCTTGGTCTTGGTGTTGAGATGGAGATCTCTGGGAGATTTTCACCGTTTGATATTACGTGGAGCTGGGAGGTCTCTTGTGGACCAATGTCCTGAACTTGGCTCTCCCACCTTAGAGGCACAGCCCTGATGCCTGGCTGGAGCACCAAGAGCCTGTCATCCACAGGACTCAGAATAAAAGGGAGAAAAAGAAAGAAAGAAAGAATATAAAATAAAATAACATAACATAAAATAAAGTAAAATTATTGAAATAAAAATAAATAATTGTTAAAAAAAAATTTAAGTAATATAAAAAAGAAAGAAAGAAAGAGAGAGCAACCAAACCAAAACACAAATCCACCAATGATAACAAGCGCTAAAAACTGTACTAAAAAATACAAAAAGCACACACAGAAAAACGGACATACAGAACCCTAGGACAAATGGTAAAAGCAAAGCTATACAGACAAAATCACACAAAGAAGCATACACATACACACTCACAAAAAGAGAGAAAGGGAAAAATATATGTATATTGTTGCTCCCAAAGTCTACCTCCTCATTTTGGGATGATTCGTTGTTTATTCAGGTATTCCACAGATGCAGGGTACATCAAGTTGATTGTGGAGATTTAATCCGCTGCTCCTGAGGCTTCTGGGAGAAATTTCCCTTTCTCTTCTTTGTTCGTACAGCTCCTGGGGTTCAGCTTTGGATTTGGCACTGCCTCTGCATGTAGGTCCCCTGAGGGCATTTGTTCTTCTCTCAGACAGGACGGGGTTAAAGGAGCAGCTGATTCGGGGGCTCTGGGTCACTCAGGCCTGGGTGAGGGATAGGTACGCAGTTCCAGGAGAGCCTGCGGCGGGAGAGGCCAGGGTGATGTTCCACCAGCCTGAGGCGCTGTGTGTCCTCCCAGGGAAGTTGTCCCTGGATCACTGGACCCTGGCAGTGGTGGGCTGCACGGGGGCCCAGGATGGAAGTTGTGGATAGTAATCTGTGCTTTCTCACAGGCTTCTTGGTGGTGGCGGCAGCAGCCTTAGCTTCTCATGCCCGTTTCTGGGGCCCGCGCTGTTAGCCGCGGCTCGCACCCGTCTCTGGAGCTCCTTTAAGCAGCGCTCTTAAGCCCCTCTCCTCACGCACCAGGAAACAAAGAGGCAAGAAAAAGTCTCTTGCCTCTTCGGCAGGTCCCTTTTTCCTGGACTTCCTCCAGTCTAGCTGTGGCGCACTAGCGCCCTTCAGGCTGTGTTCACGCAGCCAACCCCAGTCCTATCCCTGGGATCCGACCTCTGAAGCCGAGTCTCCGCCCCCAGCCCCCACCCGTCCCATCGGGTGAGCAGACAAGCCTTTTGGGCTGGTGAGTGCTGGTCGGCACCCATCCTCTGTGTGGGAATCTCTCCGCTTTGCCCTCCGCACCACTGTTGCTGCACTCTCATCTGTGGCTCCGGAGCTCCCTGCTCCGCCACCTGCAGTCTCCACCCACAAAGGGCCTTCCTAGTGTGTGGAAACCTTTCCTCCTTCACAGCTCCCTCCCACTGGTGCAGGTCCCGTCCTTATTCTTTTGTCTCTGTTTTTTCTTCTTTCTTTTGCCCTACCCAGGTACGTGGGGAGTTTCTTGCCTTTTGGGAGGTCTGAGGTCTTCTGCCAGCGTTCAGTAGGTGATCCATAGGAGATATTCCACATGTAGATGTATTTGTGTTGTATTTGTGGGGAGGAAGGTGATCTTCATGTCTTATTCTTCTGCCATCTTGAAGCTCCTCCTTACAACCATATTTTTTTTGGGTTGCTGATTTTTTTGATTATTGCTTTATATGAGCTCTCTATATATCATGGATTATGACTCTTTCTCTACTTGCTAATAGAAATAATTTCTAGCTTTGAGAATTTGAAGAATTTTCACTAGCAAAGTTAAAAGAGTGATACATATGTTAATATTATTTTTTATGGCTAGTGAACAATAGTTTCTTTCACCTTACGAATAGCAGTTAGGCTTCATATTTTGGCTTTCATCTGAATCTTCAAGTTTGACATAAATATTTCATAAAAACCTGGAGAAATTCTATTGGCCTTCTTATTTATTTTCCAGACATGAGCTTAAGCACATTTTAACTCAATAACTACCTGATTTATCAAAAGTGAATAAGTACAGTGGGTCTTGAATTTTATATATAAATTCACAGTAACGATCTGCCAGAAGCCCACTCCGTCTTCTTTCTTTTATTAATGTCATCCTTGGGAATTCCTTTAAAATAAGTGGAAATCATTGGCTTCTCTCTTTATCTTATGTGTACATTCACTTTAGTAATTTCTGGGGAATAACTATGACAATTTGACTGCTGTACTCCTTTCTAATGTGTGATTTTCTAAAATCCGTCATGTTGAGTTAAACCTACTTTTCCTGGATAAGAAAGAACCCAACAAGAGAGAATATCTGATCCACTCTTTTAATGTAATTAGCCTTCATGTTTCAAGGTTATCCTGCCTGCTTTGGAACCCTTAAAATCAAAGTCTATATATTCTTACTGTGACTTTTAAGGAGGGATAATTTTTGTAATGGACATTTGCTGTGAATTTTAGATAATACAAAGAGATCTTGGTTATGGAATGTAAGAATCAGGAAAACAGAGACTGCTAACAAGCCAGGGATTTTCTGTATCTGAAAATAGAATTCAAGCAAGGCATAAACTTCAACGTGTGTCAAAAGCTCACACTTAAATATGTTTGAAAATGCCAAATAGATGGCAGATTGGTCAAAATAGCCTTGCCATGTCTAAGTATCTCTGAAGTATATAGAAATGTAGAGTCTGGCATTCACAATTCTTTCAACTTCAAAACTTTCAGGGTGATTTTATACTAACACTTTTCTTTGTTAATGACTGAGATACAAAGTTAAACATAACTTAGAAAATGTTTTTGGAGGAAGGAAAATGCTTTATATTTGGGGACATTTCTAAGCAAAAAGAGGCTTCAGTGCATCAGAATTTCAAAAAACAAGATAGAGCATTGTTAAGAAGCCTAATTATAAGTGAGTTTGGTATACATTAAAGCACTTAAAATTAGAATGGAACAATGCAATCTTAGTCTAAACAAATTACTGTTCAAAGTCTAATGCATTATTCCACCGATTGCCCACAAAAAGTTTTTATAAATTGCTGGCTCTGTGTAAGCTTTGCTAAGATAAGATATAAACTCAAATTTGCAGAAATGGTTTTGTTCCCTTTGTTATAAAGCTAATATTATTTGCTATACCAAATTATAATCTTTGTCTCTGTTTCAGCCCATTGAGTTGCTTCTCTCCATCTGTAGATGTATTAACTTAAAAAAAAAAAAGATATTTGTCCTCATATGCTGAATATACATGGTAGAACAGAGACAGGATGAATAGAATTGCATTCTCCTTTGAAAAATGGGAGAACATGTGGGGTATACATTAGTCACTGGTTTGTAGGAACTCAGATATTTCACTAAGAAAACTTTGAAAGGATCCCCCCCCCCCCACTAGTGATTAGAAATCTTTTACTGGGAAAGGATTCCTAGTACCTTGTCCTGTGTGGCCTTTTGTACTGTCCATAGGAAATTTTAATATTTTCCGTGACCCTCCTTAGCCATATTTGAAAATGGCATTGAGGGATTTTGTCTGTAGAGGGTTGCAGGCTGAAAAATCATGTTAAGTCTCAAAGTGGCAAAAGTTATTTTTATTAAAGTCCAGAATGTAGGTTGTTTAGTAGTTAGCCTAAAATTGAATGGATATCTTATCTATTTGAATCCAATCACTTATATCAATTTCAATATTTTCAGGTTTTGTTCTTATAGACATCCTCCTAAGATTTGCTGTATATCTTTGCTCTTTCATCACAGAGCCTACAAGTTTCGTGGGAATGCCACAACTTTTAGTCTATTTTTTGGAGTCATCTTACAATTGAAAGAATTTATGTTACCACTTCAGGTCATTCAGGGGTTTAATCAGTGGTGTGATGGACATATCCTTGATTTCATCCTGTCTTCAAGGCTGACTTTGGATTAAACCTTGTTGGTCAAAGCAGTTCTGCTTACTTTTTTTAATCTTTTGAGGTTGAGAAGCAGTTGTCTCTTTCAGTCTTACATGTCCCTGAATTTGTAGACTCTTTTTATTCCCTTTCATTTTTACTTGCAAAGCCAGACATTTTATTTCTGCGCTTAGCTCTTTCTAATACTAATTTGCCAAACACAGTCAACAGCAATCAACTGACACTACTATGTATTTAACTACTGTTATTGTTAAAACTATTTCACATCGTATTTTCTTCTCATATGATAAAAGTTCATAAGTAAATGGTCTGTCTTCTGAGTTATTAGAATGGCAGCTTTACCAGATAGGTCACCTTTGCATAGCACAAATGTCACTCTTTCAGACTTTGAGAACAATATGCTATATGACTCCTAAGTGAAGGGTTTATGGTGGGTGGGGTGTTTGTGTGTGTGTCTGTGTGTGTGTGTGTGTGTGTGTGTGTGTGTGTGTGAGACAGAGAGAGAGGGAAAGAGACGGCAACACTTTACTTCCACAGTCAGTAATTTTTATGCTGTGACTTTACCTCTTAGTGCTTTTTTAGAACAAGTGTTTGTTCCTCACTTGTGCTATATGGATATCATAAATTTGCTAGGGGCTGGGCTCAGTGATCTCTCTACTTTGGCCTAATGGTTAATCATGATCTGTATCATTTCTGTTCTATTGGCAGAAGGTAAAGAAAAGCATGCCAACTAGTCACTGTCTTTTGTAACTTTAACCAAAATTGATATTCTAATTAGTAGCAGAGAACAGATCTAAGATACTGGTTCCATTTTAGTCTAATTTCTAGACTAGTGCTTTTTGACAATCCATATATTATTAGAATATCAGAGTTATCTTTCTGAGGCTTTATATAGAAATAGAAATTTTTGGTTCCAGACATTAAGGACAATTAACAAGAAAGTCACAGTCTATACTTAAATTTCACTCTAAGATAAATCAAACTTGAATTATTTTTTAAGCATGAATTTAAAATATATTTTCTTTATTCCAGAAAGTCAAAAACAAATACTTCATTAGAAAAACCAATTAAAAAGTAAATGAGTTCAGCACTAAAAAAAAGGAAAAGTGATGTTATTTTTCTGGATTATTTTACTGTCTTCTGGGTATAGATATTAGGTATCAAATATGTATAATTGTTTACAAGACCCAGATGGAAGTCAACTTGGATTAAAATAAGGCTTTCCTATCAATTAATGTATTGTGTCAGATTTGGCTAAGGTCAAAAGTTGGAAATGAAATTGACCTCCACTGTCTGGTCCTTTTGTTTTCTCTGAATTTAACTTCCCCATGTCATTAATAGAGAATGTTCAGTGTTTCCATTTTCTCTAACACACTTGTGAATTAACAAATAATTTTCCCCTGAGAGTATTTACAGTATTTATCCCTGGAAAAAGTTTAATTCAAAATTTTGAAGTACAAATTATCATGAGCAGGTAGAGGATTAATATTTTTATTGTCTTTGTTACTGTGGGCATTTTTTTTTAGGCCCCAGATAGAGTATGATATACTAGCTTGCCTGTGCCACCTGCATATGAAACCAAGTCAGTTGTTTACAATCCTGTTCCTATTATAATAATACACTCCAAATCTTAGTGACTTGATAAAGAAACAATTTAATGACATCTCTCAAGGTTCTAGGGGTTGAATATCTGGTTGGTTCTAATTTGGTATCCCTAAAATGATTACACTCAGGTGGTAGCCAAAGTTGTGGTCCTTTAAGAGCTTTTTCATTCACAGGACTGGCACTTGTGTGGGATGGCAGGAAAAAATGGATGCTGGTTGGGCATTTCTGACTTCACATGTTCTCTCTATGTGGCAAAGTTGGGGTTCCTCACTGTACAGAGATTTCAGGCTACTCAGACTTCTTATGG
Organism: Grampus griseus; assembly: GCF_964374135.1. Lineage (NCBI taxonomy): Eukaryota > Metazoa > Chordata > Mammalia > Artiodactyla > Delphinidae > Grampus > Grampus griseus. The sequence continues at coordinate 44,121,335 of NC_139010.1, forward strand.
GAGAATGGATTCCCCCAGAGCAAGTATTCCAACAGACCCCAACAGTGCATGAGATCCTCAGTTTGTGATGGTAATTTATTATTTTCTTAAAAATTGTATGTTCTTGCTTTTTGTGTCCTTTCCGAGTAATCTTTTTCTATGCCCAGGTAGAGAAGATTCTGTCCTATGTTCCTATCTTAAATTTTACAAACTCAGCTTTTGCATTTAGATATAATACAGTTTTCCTTACTTTTTCTCTGGTGAGAAGTCAAGGTAAAACTTTTCTTTCTCCCCTAATTTGGATATATAATTTTTCTAATACCATATTGGAAAAGACTGTCTTTTTCCCATTCAAATTAGGTTAAAATCTATATTGATCAATGAATCATATATATGCAGAAGTAATTATAAACTCTGTATTTTGTTTCATTGATTTATCCTTTTGTCAAATACTTCACTGCCTTTATTTAGTACAATAACTTTTTGTTAAGTATTAAAAGAAAGAAATAAAAATTTTCACATTCCATTATTCTTTTTAAAAATTGCTTGGCAGAGTTTTTAATTAGGATTGTACTAAATTTACAGATCAATTTGGAGAGAATTAAATCTGAACAATATTGAACCTTTTAATTCAAGAATATTGTACATCTCTCAATTTTTTTTATTGCACATGGAAAGGTGGAGATCCTTGACTTTATATATTTATTTTTTTCACTTACAAAAGTTTTTATTAATATGTTTTTATGGGATTTCTTTAGTTTCTTTCAGTAGTGTCTTGTAGTTTTCAATGTATAGATTTTGCGGCATTTTGCTAAACATATCCCTGAGAATTTTATGTTTTGAAGTTACTTTAAGTGGCATTTACACAATACTTTAATATTTAAAATTCAACGTCATAGTTTTCCTTGAAAATATATAGTATTTGATTATATTTATATTATATAATTATCTATGGTACTATCTTAAAATATACATAATTATATATTATTATGCAAAATTATAATAATATGACATATCCTGGATATTCTTTACCTCATATATGAGTTCTGTCTGCATTTTTGTAGCTTTCTTAGACTTTTCGAAATATAGAATTATGTCATTTTTCATAAAGGTAGTTTTATTTGTTTTTCCAATGTGTAGGCCTTTGATTCACTTTTCTTATCTTATTGCACTTTTTAGGATCCCAGCACAATGTTTAACAGAATGGAGAGGGTGGCCTTTCTTACTATGTTTTTGAGCCTAGGGAGAATGAATGTAGTATTTCATTATTATATTTAGTTGTAGTGTTATTGTTTTTTATCTTTAATTCTCTAAATAAATACTACTTGTTTGTGGTGTATGTTTCATATATTACCGGATACTTGTGCATGGTATATAATACTCTTCATATATTACTGGATATATTTTGATAAAACATTTTAAATGATTTTTTTTATATTTGAATAGAATGCATTTTTATTTTGAAACTAAAATATTTGAGCCGTTTTTAGCCTTATTGAAGTATATTGGACAAATAAAATTGTAATATATTTAAACTGTATAATGGGATGATTTGATATACATATACATTATGAAAGGATTCCCACCGTCAAGTTATTAAGTTAACTCACATCCATCACCTCACATATTTACTTCTCTTTTTTTTAGTGAGAGATTTTTAGGTTTATGTTTATGTGAAATATTGGTGTGTAACTTTCTTCTAATGTAAATCTTTGGTTAACCTTGTTATATAGGAAACACTGACCTCATAAAATAATGTGGAAAATAGCCTTCCTTTTTTGTGAAATAGTTTTCTAAGCTTTCAGTTATTATTATTTTTTTTTAATAATAATTTTTTTAAATAATAATTTTTAAAAATTATTTGGTGAAATTCACCACTGAAACCATCTGAACATGGAAACTTCTTTGCAGGAAGGCTTTTAACTTCAACTTTAATTACTTTAATAAATATAGGAATATTCATGTTTTCTATTTATTTTGTGTTAGGTTGATAACATGTGTCTTTCCAGAAATTTGTCCATTTCATTTAGATTATCAATTTGTAGACATGCATCTGCACCATATTATTTTAATGGATATGAGACCTCTGTTGATGGTCCATATTTCATTCATAGGTCACTTTTATACTACTGGCAACTGAGGTTCTTTGTCTTCATTCCATTTCACAGTTTGAGACTTTTTTTTTCCCCTGAGAGAAACAGGTGATAAGAAATAGCCTTATGCTTGAACTAAGTGAATCGTAGGCCCTTTAATTATTTCCTTTAAAGTTTTCTTGTAAACCAAACACTTCTTTTGTTCTTGTTGTTGTTCATTTCTTGTCTTAGATTTTAACATAGACAGCTTGAAGAAGCAAGTAGCTACTTTCTGTTTTCTGCCTGAAAATCCCCCCCAGAAATATCCATGCTTATTAGATACTTATTCTATGAAAGGATGACAGTTTATACAAATTTCTGCCATTACAAAATAATGATCTGTGAACATTTCTTTTCCCAGCCTCTGTGAACATTTTCTTCCATTTTCTTTAAATGTCTTACCAGCCATGTCATCAGATCATTTCCAGATGTTACTGATTGCCTAATCCCAAAACCACTACAAATCATTTTAGTTTTTTTACAGTGGAATTGTGATTTTGGTGATGAATACTGTTTTAGTATCTCTTGCTGCATGACAAATAATCCTCAAAGTCACCACATAGGTGACATTATTATCTCTCTTGGTTATAGGAGTTAATGATTTCAACTAGCTTTTTCACTTGGCTAGCTTGGGCTTCCTCACAGCTGGAGATCTCAGGGTAGATCTACTTTTTACATTATGGCTAGTATCTTATGATCTAGTGACAGAAATCATGCAACATCACTTATAGTGTACTAAATTGAACAAAGCAATCACAAGTCAGCTCAGATTCATGTAATTAGGAGCATAGACTTTACCTTTCAGTGAGGTGGTAGCTTGAATGCATAGAGTGGAAAGAAATTGATGGTGGGAAAATACTAAATTTACTATATTATATACCTATATGATATATCCATATAATGTATACATATTTGTACATATATGTATATGTGTGTATATATAGGTACAGTATATATATTATGTATGGTTGTATATATACACACATACACATACATGAACACAAGGTATCATTCCATAATTCTCAAGAATTCTTCATTGTTAAGGAGTTTAGATATTATTTTTAGCTTCTCCTGTGAATAATTTTCCTGTAGACTTAACAGGGAAAGGATATTAAAAAGATCAATTATGAATCACTTTTCTTAAATCAACAGTATATGAAAATCAGGATAGAAAAAAATTATCACCCTAACCAAAAATGATGACAAACTGGTAACAAAAAAGTAGAGAAAGGTCAAAATTAGTTTGATGGAGAATAATATGTATCAATTAATATACTCTAAATGTCTATTAGACACTTAATATGTGCAAGCATCTCTGCTAAGCACTCATTAAAAATTCTATTTTATTTAGGTTTCTAAAGAGATACCAAATATTTTACTGTCGATTTTGAGTTACAACAGAAAAGTGCTTTATATAGGCTCTTCCAGGCATTTATGGAACAAATTATTGCTTTCAATGAAATCTGTTCCTAAAACTCATGGTGATATTTATAGTATTAGATGGAAACTATTTCTTTTCAGTAACCTGTTGTGCAAGCATCCCATAATATTTACTTATTGGAATAGTTTCAATTAATGGAGAATATATGTAACAAACATCAAATTGGAAGAATAGATGTTAATGCTAAACATCGAACAGAAGTTTCCTTCTGTTCATATATATGTATATATACACACATATACATGTTCTCCATAAAATTCATGTTCAAAATAAGGAATAATTACAGGGAGGGAGAAGCTCTTTATGCTCAGGACCCAGAGCTATTCCTATATGAATATATTGCTTCCTATATGAATATATTCATGTGATATCAATCCTTCCTTTTCCTTCCTCAAGGCACAATATACTCTATGGGAGAAAAATTGTGTGTTTGCTCTAGCAAAACTAAAGACAAGTTATTTAACTTACCCACTCTCATTTCCACCTAGATAGTCTACATAAAATGGACTGCTCCTATATAGTAGTTCTGAATTTTTCAGATGTCATCATTTTCTTTTGTTTTCACACCTGCCTTAATATAGTGTCCTCTCCCCCCTTTCAGAAGTCATTAGTTTGTCAATTTCTGTGCAGATATTATGTACTCAAAACTTGACTAGATCTTTGTCTGAGTGTGCTAATGAATCACCCCTAATAACATTGACATTGAGTGGTGGGTTTAGCTTTTTTCTAAATACTAGAACTAAAGTTCTTGCAGTAGATATTTAAGCAAGAAAATGTGAAAAATATTGATCCAGTAGTTATAATTGCTAACATTTAAGGTTACCAAAGATGTTAACAGAAGCTCTTTGGATAAAGATCTTTAAAACTAGGTTTAAATTCCTGATATTTCAGTCTAGTAAGAAAAAGAACAGGAGGTTATATAACATGCAAAGAATGCTGTTCTTCATTTGAAAGATTTATTTTCTGATAATAACTTCTACTACACCTGACTGTATTTGAAAAGTTCTTTACCTTGGAATCTTGGCAACCTGTGACAGCAATGGGTAATTGGGATCTTTAAAGCATTTTTATTGCTGCCATTGAAGGAAAACTAGCAGGAAAAAACAAAATACTGAATGCTGATTTGCAGACTTCTGTAAAATTCAAAAAAAAATTTTAAGACCCTTCCTATTTCTTAGTTTATTGAGTTAATCTAATAGAACTATATGAAAATTTGATTAGATGATCAACATATTGTTATGAGAAAGCTGAAGGAGGGATTACACAAAAACAGAAAGTGATGAGTGTCTTTGATATTGGTGGTGGGTTATTCTTTCAACTGACGTTGCATGGAACATTATGTATATTTAGATATCTATTTTTAAAGTAACTTTTACAATTATTAATAAACATATATCTTGGTGTCATTGACTTAACTACTGGAGATGATATCAAAGTGAAGACAGCATAAGTCAAGCCTTTGTCTACTACTCATGTTAGGAAGCCAGATCAAAAGACAATTTCCTATTTATATCATTTAAACCACATTTTGACAGATATCTTTTTTCTCTAAGGAATATCCTTTTCCCTAAACAATTTGGAAGGCTGTTCAACTTTATTTTTGTTTGTTTGTTTTGTTTAAATTTTATTGAGAAATAATTGACAAATATAATTTCCTGTATTTAAAGTGTACAACATGATGATTTGATATGCATATACATTGTGGAATGATTACCAAGATCAGGATAATTAACACATTCATCACATAGCTAACTCTTTTTTTTAATGTGATGAGAATGTTTAAGATCTATTCTCAGCAACTTTCAAATATATACAATACCATATTAAATATAATCACTGTGCTGTACATTTGATCCTTAGGACTTAATCTTCTTACAGCTGAAAATTTGTACCTTTGACCTACATCATCCCATTTAAGTGCCCCCCCCGCAACCCCAGCTCCTGGCAGTCATCATTCTATTCTCTGTTTCTATGAAATTAGCTTTTTTTTTCCTTTTAGATTCTACATATAAATGATACCACACAGCATTTGTCTTTCACCACCTGGCTTATTTAACTTAGCACAATGCCCTCCAACTCCATCCATGTTGTCACAAATAGCAGGATATCCTTTTTTTATGGCAGAATAATGTTCTATTATGTATATATGTATATATATGCTTGTGTATACACACACACACACACACACACACACATATATCACATTTTCTTTATCCATTCATTTATTGAGGGACATTTATGTTGCTTCCATATCTTGGCTGGTGTGAACAGTGGTACAATGAACATGGGTGTGCAGATATTTCTTCAAGGTATTAATTTCACTTCCTATAAATATATATACCCAGGAGTGGGATTGCTGATTCATATGGTAGTTCAATTTTTAATTTTTTGAGGAAACACCATACTGTTTTCCATACATAGCTTTCAGTTTATTGATTTTTTTCCTTTATTGTACTAGCTTCTTGGCTTGATGAGTCCCACTTGTTTATTTCAGCTTGTGTGCATTTGCTTTTCATGTCTAACCCAATTGCCCCAGGTTGTATCTTATGTAATTTATTATATAAAACCAAAGACATCCAATTTCAAAGAAGAAAGGTTTGCGTTTTGCAAAAGATTAAAATAACTGTGTATCATCAAACTCTGCTTCGAGCTCTGATGAAGCAGCTGGAATCAGAAGGAATATTTTCCCTGGGAACAACTATAAAAACTGGATTAAAAAACACAAACAGGGCTTCCCTGGTGACGCAGTGGTTGAGAGTCTGCCTGTCAATGCAGGGTACACAGGTTCGAGCCCTGGTCTGGGAGGATCCCACATGCCGCGGAGCAACTAGGCCCATGAACCACAACTACTGAGCCTGCGCGTCTGGAGCTTGTGCTCCACAACAAGAGAGGCCGTGACAGTGAGAGGCCCGCGCACTGCGATGAAGAGTGGCCCCCACTTGCCACAACTAGAGAAAGCCCTCGCACAGAAACGAAGACCCAACACAGCCAAAAATAAAAAATTAAAAAAAACTCAAATAATCATACTAACAAAATAAGAAAGAGAACGTTGAAGGTACAGAGAACAACAAAGGCAGCAAGATTTGAGAGGGCGAAGAAGGGAGATTATTTTCCTCATGGGATATTTGTCAACTCACTTAAAGGGGCACAACTTGAAGAGAAAGCAGCAATTAGGACTTGCAAAAATCTCACTAGATTGGGGGGAGGTAAAAAGGTGAAAGAATTTTGCCAAGTTTCGAATTAGTTGATTTTTAGGTCATCCAAAGCGGATTGTTCTGGGCGCATCTCACTTAATCAGGTGGATGCCTCTATAACTTAATTAAGTTTCTATTTGAAGTGGGAAACTCTTGTTGTCTTGAAGAAGGCAGTAGCCAAGTAGTGGAAGCCCACGTGGAAAAAACTACCAAAGACTCTAGGAATGTTGAGCATCCTTTAGGATGAGGGCTGTCTCTTTTTGACAGCCAGCAAAATGCCTCAGTCATACAGACACAAGGAAATGAATTATTCCAACAACCTGAATGAACTTGGAAGTGAATTCTTCCTCAGTCAAACCTCTAGATGAGAACACGATCTGGCCAACAACTTGCATTCTTGTGTGACTATGAGCAGAGGAACCAACTATAAGCATTCTTAGAATCCTGACACAAGCAAATTGTGAGATAGTAAAAGAGTGTTGTCACAGCCCCCTAGTGTGGTAATTTATTACATACTGATACGAATCTAAGAAAGCATTTGTCAACACATATGCTGTGTATGCATGGAGTCAGAATCAGAGAAATTCAGCAGAAAATCATTGTTAAGAGACCAAAACATTGATTCTCATGGTGTTGGGAAATGAAAAATTGGAATTCAGAGCCTACCAAGAAGAAGAGACTAAGGACATTACACAGACTTTCAGGATTTGTTTTTTTTTTTAATCTTTTTTTCTTTTTAAAGCTATTTCCAATGAGAGAACAAGAAAAAGGGGGTGGGGGAGGGGGGCACTTTTTGATAACAGTTGTGGTTTTGTTGTGTCCAATGCATCAATAAATGAATTTAAGCCCAAGCCTGTATACGCCCAAACTCGACTCGCCCAGCCTGGGCCACCTGACCCTTTACAGTGTGTTGAAAGCATAACCACCCTTCTGAGCCCTCACAGATTTGGCAGGTCCTGAGAAGCTACTACTGGTTGGCCTTGTTCTGTTCAGGCATCTGAGGTAAGAAGGAAGGGCTAGAGGAGCACCTTGCCCAGCCTCCACCATGGAGGCAGGCATATAAACACAGGTAATTTATAAATAGAAGTCCAGGTATCAGCTGAAAACAACCACAGGAAAGGGTGAAGACCAGAGTACAATATCGTTAAATTTCTGAGAAGAATATGTGCAATGGAAACTCATAATATAGCCTTCAAAAATGAATGATGTCATACATTGTTTCCTACATCATAAATAGTTTACTTACTATGGTATTATTTTCTGCTTCCTCCTACTAGATTGTAGTGGGAAGAAATGTGGATGCTGCTTTGAAAGCAGACATCTTTTTTGTTTTTATTTTGTTTTGTCTTTATCCCTATATCCCCAGGGTTTAGGATATTGCTCTTTGGTAAGGTCTCCTATCTCCTTTTATCATAATACATTTTTACACTAAAAATCATATGAGTATGAATTTTGTGAAGATTATTCTCTTCCTCTTTGAAATTTCCTTTATGATGTGAATCTTTCTAGTTTACAAATACGTTCGATGATGATAAAAAGCATTTGAATATAGGAATTTCTATCCTTCTGAGTCATGGTTCTCAAATGTCAGTGCATATTAAAATAACCAGAGAAGCTTGGAAAGATTTTAAATTCCTATGCCAAATATTGACTATGACTGAAGTAGGGCCAAGTAATCTGAACAATGATTGTACAAACCATGTAATTCTGATGACATGGTCACTGGACAGTATAAGGGGAATTCAGTCATCAAGGAATGACCCACAGCTGTATAACCATCTCCCAACAACTGATAAATATCCCTACATTTAATTTTTTTTTTAGTTTCAGTTCTTTTTTTTTAAATTGGGGTATAGTTGTTTTACAATGCTGTGTTAGTTTCTACTGTACAGCATTTTTAAAAATAGTAAAAATGTACCACATTTGCAGGATGTCTTTAAATGGGATAGATTAAAACAGTGAAAGAATATTTGATTTCTACTGCATTTAATTATTCCTCATATTGATTTATGCTATGACTACATTTAAATTAACCATATAATTTCTAAGTTCACTGGCAAATTTTTTTCTTTACTTTGCCTCATGTTCATCTATAAATTAAATTTAAGTTGTACATTCAGCTATAAACTTGGTAACTTATCCCAAATGGCATTATTTTGAGTCGGTAATTAAAATGCAGTCATTTATTTTCCAGAGAATACCAGTGACTGGTACATTCAATCTAAAGAGAGTCCTGTCAAGACTCCTTTATCTGCATTCGCACAATTCAGACTCTCATATCATTTTAGGCAGAAGCTCCCAAAGTCCTTATGCTTTACTTTTTAGGCTAAATCCCTCTTTATGTGAAGGAATAACGATTGTAATGAATCTTGATGGCAAGTCTACAGACTATTCTCCCTGCTGCAATAGATGACTTGTCATAAAGACATACACAAAATATATGTCTTCTGGAGTTATTTTTACAAAATTTAGTACATTTGTACTAAAATTGGAAAAACACTAGAAAATATATAACTAAAAAAGAAGAAATAGTGAGTAAAGAATGAAAATGTGTTCTAGAGAATCTTCTATTAATTCTTTAAATTTCCTATATTTTACTTATTTTTTTCTTGTAATAATCCAGAAAAACTGGGAACTCTCAAACCATGACATTTAAAAAAAAAATGACATTGTCTATTTTTCTGAAGGATGTTAAGAATTGCTGTAGATTGACTTCCTACTGACTATGGAAATTAAAATACTTTTTACAAAGTGAAGAGAGGATAAAAAGCAATTTTCCCTAAAACTAAAAATACACAGAAATCATCTTATTCTGATATACCCAATTATTGGTGAAGTAGTATTTAACTTGTAAAGACTCTTGCAATATACATCCATTTGCTTGTGTGTTTAGAGACAGCTTAATATGAATCATAAATTTCTAATACCTTTAAACATATTACTTTGCTATGTTATAGAAAGCTCACACCAATAGTTTGGAATTCATTTCAATAAGTATCTCTTGAGCACATAACATATGTGTATATTGTGCTCAGTGTTGTCTGGGAAAGGGTAGAGATAGGCAAAAGAAAAAGACAAGCTATGTTACCTACAATTAGTGTATTTATTAACTCAGGTGAAACAAAAACAATTTTAAAGACCCATGGTAAAATGATTCTCACTGAGCATATATGTCAACAAAAACTGTAATTCAAGCAAGCAATCAATCTTTCTGTATTTCATTTTTCCTTCACTAATCTCTTCAGCACAAAGGTAAAAAAGATCCAGTAAGAGTGAAGGGTGCATTTTAGATTTGTGATCCAGATATAATTTAGAATTGGCTCTCATCAATAGAGTTGATAAATCCTGAGATTAAGTTGGAGAGGGAGAATGAGAGAAATTGAAAAAGTCACAATTCTATGGAAGGAAAAAGTAAGAGAGAGAGTAAAATATGCATCACTGCTGTCCCACAACCTCCTCTCTTACCTTTTCTCTGTATGTTTCAAGGCTTAAGTCAAGGAGAAGCTTCTCCTACATATTCCAGTTAATTTTTTTTATTCCTTAACTAGATTTGTTTATATTACTCTGTACTAAAATTGAGGCAAGTCATTATCTCACTAGTCTCTAAGGACTAGCAATATTTTCATCTCTATATCTGGAAAGTAGTTGGTTTCCCATTAATATTTCTCTCAAAAATTATTAGGAGCAACAAATATTCCATTGACTTAATCTTTTTAAAAAAGAGGTCAGGAAGAAAGAGGAATAATTAAAGAAGATTAAAACAGTCAAGAAAAAGTTAATTTGTGACTTGAAGAGCAGAATTTTAATAGAATAGTAATCACTGAAGCTAGATTATAGGGAGGTACTTTAAAAAAGAAATGAATATTGAAAAACCAACCTTAAATCTTTTGACAGTGTAGAGAAAGAAAATAGAATTTAGAAAGGGTGGCAAGATCATGCAGAGAATGTTAACCAAGGGGCAGAAGAAGAAGAGGAACTGATCAATAGGATATGAGAGCATACTGGAAAGATCTAGTTTTAAAACAGGAGGAACACAACATTTTCTTTTCAGAAAAAGGAAGATGTGTACATGTAGAGAAATTTAATGGTAAATAATAATAATGAGAGCAGAAATAATAGTAATAATCATAAAAATAATTGCAACATTTTTAGAGGTATTTATATGTGCTACATAGATATTTAATCCTCTCTGTAGCCCAATGTGGTAGATAAAAGTTTTCATATTTTATAGAAAACACAATTTGAGATTAGAGAGGTTAAGTGAGTTTCATAAAATTTTATACCTAGGATTTAGTAGATTCACAGACAGAGCTACTTTTAATCACTATGCTGCCATCTTACATTTGTTGCTACATGCCAAATATATATTACAAATTTGACGGAACTGTATTTCACTGAGTGCCTTGCCAGCAGTATTCTGGTTTCCATTCAGCTAATGTGAGGTATTCTTCAGATATTTTTAAGGCATAAGAAAAGCAGAAGCTATTTTTTCCCTCCCACAGCCCAGTGGATAGTTGGTGGAACATTGTTGATGCAAGATTTTGCTTTTTTAAATCTTTTTAAATTTTTGTCTGCATTAGGTCTTCATTGCTGCACGTGGGCTTTCTCTAGTTGTGGCGAGCGGGGGCTCCTCTTCATTGTGGTGCCCAGGCTTCTCATTGTGGTGGCTTTTCTTGTTGCAGAGCACAGGGCTCTAGGTGCATGGGCTTCAGTAGCTGTGGCACATGGGCTCAGTAGTTGTGGCTCATGGGCTCTAGAGAGCAGGCGCGGTAGTTGTGGCACACAGGCTTAGTTGCTCTGTGGCATGTGGATCTTCCTGGGCCAGGGCTCGAGCGCATGACCCCTGCATTGGCAGGCAGATTCTTAACCACTGTGCCACCAGGGAAGTCCCTCAAGATTTTGCTTTGATATCAGTTGTTTGGTAAAAATAATTCCTCTTGGGGCTGCAGGCACTTCAGATCTTTGGTAGTTTCTATCTAGGAAGACCTCCAGGGCAAATCAGAAAGAGCTAACAGATTTTTTTTTGAACTTGTTCCTTCAGTCCTTCCAAGAGTATATTAGTTTTCTGTTGCTATTTAACAAATTACCGTACATTTAGCAGCTTCAGACAACATGTATTATCTCATAGATTTTGGAGGTCAGGGGTCTGTGCACCACTTAGCCATGTCCTCTGCTCAATCAGTGCATTGGCCAGGCTGCATTCTCACATGGAGGCCCAACTGGGGAAGAGTCCAATGGGGAAGAATTCCAGGGTGATGAGGTTGATGACATTATTTATTTCCTTGAGACTTTATGACTTATGGCCTCAACTTTTTATGGCTCTTTGTTCTCTTAATTGGAGGCCATTCTCAGGTCCTCAAGTACCCTCATAGTTCTTAGAGGCCATCTGAAGTTCCTTGTATGTAGGCTTCTGCAACATGGCCTCTTATTACTAATCCCACAGGGAGGTTCTTTCAGGCTGCCAGAATGGAGTGTTATATAATGTAACATAATGATGGGTATGACTTTCATCATCTTTGCCATGCTGTGTTGATGAGAAGCAGGTCATAGGTTTTGCCCACAGGCAAGTGGAGGGGATGAAACAAAGATGTGGATTTCAGGAGGCATCAAATCATTGGATCACTTTAGTATCTATAAAATTGTAAACACCTCTTACATTGTATTAAATTTCTCCTTGCTTGACTGCCTCTGAGGTTTCAGTTTTTCTGATCTAACCATGACACTGATGAAATACAGAAAGTATTTTGTCCCTAGTCAACGAATATAGTATTCAAAAACCTGCAGGTCATTTACAGGCCTAATCACATTTACTTTTTCTCTGGAAAATGTATAACAGCAGGATCATCATTAAATACATGAAGTCGTGGTAAATACATTGTTTTGTTTAGACAGAGCAGTCACAATAGATGTTATTTAGTTACTTGGTACAGATAACTGGAAAACATTAACATAAAATGGTATTCAAATAATTACCTTTATTAGACCAAATTAATTCTTAGATTTGCTTATATTTAGACAAGCTTTTCTCAAAAAACTATCTTAATAAAAGATTAAGAAAAACAGATTTTAAGCATATTTTTCAATATAAAATATATTGAAATGTGTTTGCCCTTAGGTATTACATTCATAGACTTTTATCTGTTCTTCCAACTAAACTCTCCAATGACACAAGTATATATCCAGTGAGGTAGATTGAATGTAATCATTTATTGTTAGATTTGAACATATTTTTAAGCAGAATATAATATTAAGTTTGATAGAGAAGTAAGTTAAACATTAACATTTTGCATGTTTTTTGGGTGGTTATATTGCTGATTGGGAAATGTTAACAGTAATACTAACTGAAAACACACCCAAGGATTATTTTCTAACACCACATATTAAATACTTAGGATGGTTTTATGGTACATCTTTTTGTTACCTTATTGAATAAAGCTCTAGGACTCACATCCCCTTATGTGTCTCAGTGATTGAATGCCTACAGTATTCTTCTGTTGTCAAAGATTTTGTCTGAAACGTGCTAATAGAAATATTTGTATAAAGCACATACCTAAGAACAACTATTTTAATGCCTACACATTAGAGATTTGGAATACTTATTTTAACCTTACTTTGCCTTATTGAGTAAAAATGTAGGATTTTCATTCTCTTCTGTGACTTAATGGTTAGCGCACAGATTATTTGACAGTTTGGTCATAGAGCTGCGGTAATGTGGGTAGCCTATGTCTCAGCACGTATTGGTTGGTGTAAATTTCCTTCAAACTAGGAAATAGAATAAGAACATGTGTTCTTGCTAAATTTCTGGGGAAATTTAGCAAAGCATTTAATGATTACTTGGCCATAAATTGAAGCAAAGGGAACAGAAATTTTACAAAATAGGTTTGCAATTAAAATTTCTTGTAAATACTTGGCGTTAGGTGATTAAAAGAACATCTGCATTTTATGTCCCTTACTTCAGTATTTGAGGTTTTTTATTCTAACTTTTGGCAATGACTGACTGATTCTGTGTATGTAAATGAAGATATTTTATCATCAACATAATTATTTTGCTATTTGAAAAAAAGAGTGAAGATGTAAATTGAGCTATTGTATATCAAGTCAAAAATCTGCATTCTTAACTTACAAGGTCCTTTCGACAACAGAAATATTAAAACAGTATTCTTGGAGGCGGAGTCAAGATGGCAGGGTGGAAAGACGTAAAGTTAGCATCTCCTCACAACTAGGGCACCTCCCGGCTGCTAGTGGGGGACTCTGACGCCTAAGGAGACGGGAGGTACCCCAAAGTGAACTGGCAGCTTGCAGGATCTTGGTTCACAAGCCCATGGTTGGGCCGAGATCCTGAAATGGGAGCTCCAAATCCAAACCACCGGACTAATAGAGAACCTCAGACCCTAGGGACTATTGATCAGAGTTAGGTCACATGGAGTTCCTCATCTCAACACCAAGACCCAGATCTACCCAATAGCCTACAAACTCCAGTTTTGGAAGCCTCAGGCCAAATAACCAGTAAGACAGGAACACAATCCCACTCATAAAAAAAAAAAAAAAAAAAAAATGAGATGCAAAAAAAATATGTCACAGATAAAGGAGCAAGGTAAAAACCTACAAGACCAAATAAATGAGGAGGAAATAGGCAATCGATCTGAAAAAGAATTTAGAGTAATGATAGTAAAGATGATCCAGAATCTTGGAAATAGAATGGAGGCGTGGATTGAGAAAATACAAGAAATGTTTAACAAAGATCTACAAGAACTAAAAAACAAACAAACAGAGATGAACAACACAATAACTGAAGTGAAAAATACACTAGAAGGAATCAATAACAGAATAACTGAGGCAGAAGACCGATTAAGTGAGCTGGAAGACAAAATGGTGGAAATAATTGCCAAGGAGCAGAATAAAGAGGAAAGAATGAAAAAAATTGAAGACAATCTCAGAGACCTCTGGGACAACACTAAACACACCAACATTCGAATTATAAGGGTCCCAGAAGAAGAAGAGAAAAAGAAAGGGTCTGAGAAAATATTTGAAGAGATTATAGTTGAAAACTTCCCTAACATGGGAAAGGAAATAGTCACCCAAGTCCAGGAAGCACAGAGAGTCCCATACAGGATAAACCCTGGGAAAAACACACCAAAATACATATTAATCAAACTAACAAAAATTAAATTCAAAGAAAAAATATTAAAAGTAGCAAGGGAAAAACAAAAAAAGTAACATACAAAGGAATCCCCGTAAGGTTATCAGCTGATTTTTCAGTGGAAACTCTGCAGGCCAGAAGGGAGTAGCAGGATATACTCAAAGTGATGAAAGAGAAAAACCTACAACCAAGATTACTCTACCCAGCAAGGATCTCATTCAGAGTCGATGGAGAAGTCAAAAGCTTTTCAGACAAGCAAAAGTGAAGAGAATTCAGCACCACCAAATCAGCTTTACAACAAATGCTAAAGAAACTTCTCTAAGTGGGAAACACAAGAGAAGAAAAAGGCCCACAAAAACAAACCCAAAACAATTAAGAAAATGGTACATACATAACAATAATAGCCTTGAATGTAAATTGATTAAGTGCCCAACCAAAAGACACAAACTGGCTGAATGGTTACAAAAACAAGACCCATATGTATGCTATCTACAAGAGACCCACTTCATACCTAGGGACACATACAGACTGAAAGTGAAGGGATGAAAAAGATATTCCATGCAAATGGAAATAAAAAGAAGGCTGGAGTAGCAATACTCATATCAGATAAAATACACTTTAAAATAAAGACTGTTACAAGAGATAAAGAGGGACACTACATTATGATCAAGGATCAAACCAAGAAGAAGATACAACAATTATGAATGTTTATGCACCCAACATATGAGCACCTCAATACATAAGACAGACTCTAACAACCATGAAAGGAGAAATCAACAGTAACACAATAATAATAGGGGACTTTAACACCCCACTTACACCAATGGACAGATCATCCAAACAGAAAATAAATAAAGAAACACAAGCTTTAAATGGCACAATAGACCAGATCTAATTGATATTTATAGAACATTCCACCCAAAAGTGGCAGAATACACTTTCTTCTCAAGTGCACATGGAACATTCTCCAGGATAGATCACATCCTGGGTCACAAATCAAGCCTTGGAAAATTTAAGAAATTTGAAATCGTATCAAGCATCTTTTCTGACCAACACTATGAGATTGGAAATCAATTACAGGAAAAAAAACTGTAAAAAACACAAATATATGGAGGGTAAACAGTGTGCTACTAAATAACCAAGTGATCACTGAAGAAATCAAAGAGAAAATTTAAAAAATACATAGAAATGAATGACAATGAAATCACAACGATCCAAAACCTACGGGAAGCAGCAAAAGCAGTTCTAAGAGTGAGTTTTATAGTAATACAATCTTACCTCAAGAAACAAGAAAAACCTCAAATAAACAATCTAACCCTATACTTAAAACAACTAGAGAAAGAAAAACAAAGAAAACCAAAAGTCAGTAGACAGAAAGAAATCATAAAGATCAGAGCAGAAATAAATGAAATAGAAACAAAGAAAACAATAGCAAAGATCAATAAAACTAAAAGCTGGTTCTTTCATAAACAAAAGATAAACAAAATCAGTAAACCCTTAGCCAAACTCATCAAGAAAAAAAAAGGAGAGGATGCAAATCAATAAAATTAGAAAGGAAAAAGGAGAAATCACAACAATGCTGTAGAAATACAAAGGTTTATAAGAGACTACTACAGACAACTATATGCCAATAAATTGGACAACCACGAAGAAATGGACAAATTCTTGGAAAGGTACAATTTTCCAAGACTGAAACAGGAGGACTTAGAAAATATAAAGAGACCTATCACAAGTAATGAAATTGAAACCGTAATTAAAAATCTTCCAACAAACAAAAGTCCAGGACCAGATTACTTCACAGGCAAATTCTATCAAACATTTAGAGAAGAGGTAACACCAATCCTTCTCAAACTCTTCCAAAAAAATTGCAGAGGGAGAAACACTCCCAAATTCATTCTATGAAGCCACCATCACCCTGATACAAAACCAGAAGGATATCACAAAAAAAGAAAATTATAGACCAATATCACTGATGAACATAGATGCAAAAATCCTGAACAAAATACTAGCAAACAGAATCCAACAGCACATTAAAAGGATCATGTACCATGATCAAATGAGATTTATTCCAGGGATGCAAGCATTCTTCAATATACGCAAATCAATCAATGGATACACCACGTTAACAAATTAAGGAATAAAAACCATATGATCATCTCAATAGATACAGAAAAATCTTTTGACAAAATTTGACACCTATTTATGATAAAAACTCTCCAGAAACTGGGCATAGAGGAAACCTACCTCAACATAATAAAGGCCATATATGACAAACTCACAGCAAGCATCACACTCAATGGTGAAAAACTGAAAGCATTTCCACTAAGCTCAGGCGCAAGAGAAGGATGTCTACTCTTGCCACTCTTATTCAACATAGTTTTGGAAGTCCTAGCCACAGCAATCAAAGAAGAAAAAGAAATAAAAGGAATAAAAATGGGAAAAGAAGAAGTAAAACTGTCACTGTTTGCCGATGACATGATACTATGCATAGAAAATCCTAAAGATGCCACCAGAAAATTACTAGAACTAATCAATGAATTTGGTAAGGTTGCAGGATACACAATTAATGCACAGAAATCTCTGGCATTCCTATACACTAACAACAAAAAATCAGAAGAAGAAATTAAGGAAACACTCCTATTTACCATTGCAACAAAAAGAATAAAATACCTAGGAATAAACCTGCCTAAGGAGGTGAAAGCCTTATACTCAGAAAATTATAAAACACTGATGAAAGAAATAAAAGATGACATAAAAAGATGGAGAAATATACCATGCTCTTGGATTGGAAGAATCAACATTGTGAAAATGACTATACTACCCAAAGCAATCTACAGCTTACATTCAGTAGCGTATATGTGTCGATGGTACTCTCACTTTGTTCCAGCTTCGCCCTCCCACCCCATATCCTCCAGTCCATTCTCTGTGTCTACCTTTTTATTCCTACCCTGCAACTATGTTCACCAGTACCTTTTTTTTTCTTTTTTTTTTTAGATTCCATGTATGTGTTACCATATGGTATTTGTTTTTCTCTTTCTGACTTACTTCACTGTATGACAAACTCTATGTCCATCCACCTCACTACAAATAACTCAATTTCATTTCTTTTTATGGCTGAGTAATATTCCATTGTATACATGGGCCACATCTTCTTTATCCATTCATCTGTTGATGGACATTTAGGTTGCTTCCATGTCCTGGCTATTGTAAATAGTGCTGCAATGAACATTGTGGTACATGTCTCTTTTTGAATCATGGTTTTCTCAGGGTATATGCCCAGTAGTGGGATTGCTGGGTCATATGGTAGTTCTATATTTAGTTTTTTAAGGAACCTCCATAGTGTTCTCTGTAGTGATTGTATCAATTTATATTCCCATCAACAGTGCAGGAGGCTTCCCTTTTCACCACACCCTTTCCAGCATTTACTGTTTCTAGATTTTTTGATAATGGCCATTCTGACCTGTGTGAGGTAATACCCAATAATGTACTATTTACATAAAGTAAAATAAGAATGTAATTCTACAGAAAATGTCAGCTTAAAGTGATCTTTACGTATGATAAATGTGTATGTGTGTGTTTGTGTGTGCATGCATAAGTGCAAAACTCAAAAGTTAAACTACAAGGTAAATTTCCATGGATATACTTCAAATGCTAGAAGTCCAGTACCATATTTAAGGTGAACGCACAAGTGTCTTGTAAAAATAATGCCAAGCAGTATTAAGTGATGAAGGAAAGGGCAAAGGATCATTAGAATTTCATAGCTGAGAATTATTTTCATGATTCGGTTTGAGGTGAGCATCATCCTGATTGTGATATAATGATGAGTATTTGAGCAAACACTTGGAATTTTGAATTAACATAAGTTATGCCATGTTTCATGTCATCACTGCCTCATATTCCATATCAGGAAATGGGCTTCTTTTGTTCACAGATGAAGTTGCCTCAAGGCCTCCATCCTAGGGAAATATTCTACTGGGCACCATGGATGGCTTCCAAGGGCAAAGAGGAGATTCATCTTCAGGCATAGACCCATGCCTTCAGTCAGGAGAAAATATGTCAGTCTAGCACATCACTGATCAGCCAGAGAATCCCTTTGCCAATTTCAATGAGTGGGTCAATAGAGAGTTCTTGCCTAACAAATCCTTGCCTGGATTTAATACATATATATTCTAGTAGTTGTTTGCAGAAAATATGCCCTTTGAAACAATAACATCCCTTAGTATATTTTTCATATTTGCTTAGGTTGTCAGCTTACATCTTCTCTCCAGAAAGAGCTATTTCAAGCACAGGCATTCATGGAGTAGCCATGGGCTTTCTCGCTAAGATATTTATCTGTAGTTTTCCCATCAGATCTTGAATTTTCCTCCACTGAACTTTTCATATATATCTATATTCTTAGTCATGAAATATGTATTCATTTTAAAATGTGTAGAGTTTATAAGGGTTTCAGTAACTGGAATCCTCATGACTCCGTCTTTCCCAGTTTTTCATTAATGTTTTTTTTTTTATCTTTTCATATCCTGTCTGTTTTATTGTGGGATGTTTGTATGTGGGTACTGGCATGTACTAGGTAGTCTATTTTAAATTCTAGTGTATAGTTATCTTCCTTTAAAGGGATTTACATCTGTTTCTTGAAGTTAACTGAGGCATCAGTAATCTAGGATCATGGAAATTTAATTTGAGAGCTTGAATTTTTCTAGGAGGCCAAATGATGAATTATTTTCAGTTTACCATTAAATCCCAATTCAAAATGCAAGAAATTTGTCAGTACCTTAAATTTGGCCTGTCTAACCATGAGAATAATATTATTATTCCACATTTACCTGTCTTACCATGTGAAGTTGTCAGTAGTTTTGCTCTACCTCTGAAAATAGTGAAACGTTTTCAGGAGGAAAACAACTCTAATGCTGAATTCACTTCTCTGATTTTCCATCTTCTATTATGTTGGCCTAGTAGTTCTATCCAACCTGTGTTTTCATGTTCCTATGCCTTCAAACAGATGTGCATTTGTACACACTTAATATCTTGTCTTACTTTTGTAGTTTTTCTTGGTAGCAGAAGTAATTTTGACTTTAAAAATATGAAGAGGTAAATGCAGGGGACATGGTTTCAAGCCCTGGTGCAGGAAAATTCCACATGCCGTGGAACAGCTAAGCCCGTGCACCACAACTACTGAGCCTGCGCTCTAGAGCCCGTGAGCCACAGCTACTGAGCCCATGCACCACAACTACTGAAACTCGCCTGCCTAGAGCCTGTGCTCTGCAACAGGAGAAGCCACCACAATGAGAAGCCCACACACCGCAGTGAAGATTAGCCCAAGCTCGCCACAGCTAGAGAAAGCCCATGTGCAGCAACGAAGACCCAACACAGCAAAAGATAAAATAAATAAAATAAATTAATTAAAAAAATATGAAGAGGTAGACCCAGAAAAATTAAATAACTTCCTCATAATAGCATAGATAGTTACGACAGGTAGGGGACTGGAACTTGTTCCAGCCTCTATGGTTCTTTTCCTTATCAGAAGAACATTCCATCTATAGCCACTTGCTATGGATAAGGGGCAGCTCTGGCAGTGGGGCCAAGCAGGTGCATCAAATGCCAGGGACAGAAGTGTCAATGGTGTGAACTTTGTCAGTTAGTGTTCCACAGTTGAGGAAGCAGCAGCCTAATCACAGTCATTCTGTGACATGATTTGACTGTGACACTTGCAGCATAGCTTGTTTTTTTCCCGCCATTTTTTTTGTTTGTATTTTTGGGTTTTGTTTTTGCGGTTCTCACTGTTGTGGCCTCTCCCGTTGTGGAGCACAGGCTCCGGACGCGCAGGCTCAGCGGCCATGGCTCACGGGCCCAGCCGCTCCGCGGCATGTGGGATCTTCCCGGACCGGGGCACGAACCAGTGTCCCCTGCATCGGCAGGCGGACTCTCAACCACTGCGCCACCAGAGAAGCCCCTTTCCCGCCATTTTTAAGAGACTTGTCTCCCAAATATCTGGGTCATTCTGAGGACTATCCAACATTCAATGTCAATAAATGAATTCCTGCATAAAACAGTTTCAGAACTTACAACTAAGAACTTCAGGGATACAGCAGTATATGCATGGGCCCTATGAGGCATATCAGGAACATGTAAAACTACTTGAATTAAAGTTAAAGAAAAACAAACTACCACTGCAGCAACAAAAACAAGAAACGTGCTTCAAAGAATATAACAAGAAAAACTTTAAAGGCAGAAAGGTTTAACCTCTCTAAGAGGCATTTCTTGAAATGTTATGCGTACAACAAAGACTGTGAAGCATTATTAATATTTAGAGCGTAGGGGCCTGGTATGTGATCCATGTTGCAAAGTGTCCAGTATTCCTACCCAAGGAAGAAAATGCCCAGAAGACTGAACAAATTTCAATATTCTCCTTGGGTATTCATGTCACAAAAGTATTTGTTTATTTATCTGAGTCTAGAATCCATCTCTTTTAAGTTACATGGCTTAAATGTATACTATTTTAGGAATAAGATGTCAGTGTAAATAAAGAAATATCACAGTTAATTTTGTTGGAATCTCTACTAAGAGACTTTAAAAAAAATCCTAATTTTGGAAGATCAGATCACTGATGACAGTGTTGCCATATCATGTCATATTTAATTGCCTATGGAGTGCAGCTGAGTTTCTGAATTGACATGCATCACTTTTGCTTGGAGTATGATTCTATGTGTGGGGTAACCATAACTATAATGATCTTTAAACATATTAAGTGTATATTATTTATTACCTCCTTTATTTCTTCTTAGGATTATGGTTAGGATTTTGGCTATTACATTGATTTATTTTTGTGTTTTATGTGTAGCATATAAAACTCATAATTTTATTTCAGAAGAATAAAGGAGGCGTTGCATAATATTTTTTAGAAAAAGAGGGTATTGGAGAACCACAGGTATGTTCTCAACATTGACAAAATGAAAAATACCTTGTGGATAGCTCAATATTCATTCACCCTTTCTCCCTTACAAAGACAACCCTACAAAGAATTGTTTCAGGGTGGCAGTGTGTTGGATTAAAAATTCTATGCTTTCAAAATTTCCTTGGAATTATGAGAGTATGTAATACAATTATGGCCAATAAGATATAAGAATCACTGGGTGAGGTTTCTGAGGAAAAATAGTATTTTTAAGAAAGACCAATCTGTTCATATACTCCCTTCACTTTTCTTTTTACTTTTTATTTTTTCCCATTATTCTTGGCTATAACATAGATATGATGCTCAAAGTTATAGCAGATATCCAGAAACATAATTTCTGGGACTTAGTGTAAATGAAAATGCTGGGCCCCCATTCAAAAAGCAGGGGTTAAATATGTGGATAATTATAAAACATTTTCTTTAAAATATTTCATTATTTTAAGACTTAAAAGGGATAATAGTAATACATGAATAACAATATAATGGCAGGAAAATATTATAAATGGCATAACATATTTTCATCCATAAATTTTTATAACATAATAAATAATAATTAATGTGATATTTGATTGATCCTAAGATTTTTCTGGCTCATTTTTCTCCAGATCTATCCAGTATGTCATCAAAATACTTCTAGCATCTTCATTTTTAAATAATGAAGTTGAAAGTGACACCAGTTTCTTTTGGCAAATGCAAGAAATAATTTTTAATTTTGAGAAGGATCTTTCTGCTGCTGTCATTGCTACTGCTGCTGTTAATTGTACTTTATAGGATATGAAAACTTTGAGATACAGTTTTATAAATTTTAAGTATAAATTTTAATATTTCTAGAGCTAATAAGTTTTGTAAAAATTCAAAAATACTTAACTCTTCAAACCATCCTTTCTTGAAAGTCTAAATTTAATTTAAAATTTATACAATGGCATTTTACTAGTTCTTCTGACATTTACTGTACATTGTGACCAGCAGGTGGCCAATTGAACTGCTTCACACTCAAGTTGTCCATAGCTCTTGTTGCCTGCCGTCCTGAGCTGATGTGTGCCTACATTGCCACCCCATATATCTCCTTTGCTCATGCACATGTTTTATCTTCCCATAAGACTTCACTTACAAGATGCACGTTCAAAGAAAAATTGTTAACAATTTCAAGGGATATTAAACCAAGATCAGAATCCCTTCTGAGAGTAGGCCTTGTGTTACTACACAGGTCTCACGCCTATGAAGTTGATCCTGTAGATAACTTAAAAACATGATGGAGGGGTCAAAAAGCCACAGGCTGAGAATGATGGATAAAGAGAGAAAGCAGCATCCAGGGTCCTTGATATAAAAATGGAGTCACTGTAAACCCTCCACAGCCAACTCTTGACTTGTTAGGTCATAACAACAACAACAATAAAAAAACAAGCAAATAAATAAATAAATACTTAAATGATCAACCACTCTTTCTTTGGGTGTTCTGTTTTTTTGACATCTAAATACATTCATAAATGACACAATTAGTTTCACAGAATCATGTTGTGGCAAGTAACAGAATTTGATATACGGAATGGAAAAGAGTGGGCTGGAAATGTCTGGAAAAGAGTGGGCTGTAGGTGTTTGTGAACCTTGATATGAAAAGGTAAAATGCTGATGACTTTTTTGATACACATGCAAATGAATCAAAAACTTCAGGCAGACTTTCATATACTGACCGTTGAGCAAGAGACCATATATTGACTGAGCTATAGCACAGGCTTCTTCTGCTATCTGAAAGTAGCGTGTTCCTACAAAACCTTTCCTAAGCCAAAATGGCATAAAGCAGAGAAGCAATTGCCTTAGGACACATCTTGCTAACAGATGCCCAAAATAAATCAAGATAAAGTACAGTGCTCAAAGACACAGTTCAAAGCTATGGAGGCTTGAGATGCTGAGTGTAGTTCTCCTGGGAAGGAGCTTGGCAATGTAAAACTTTTAGAACATAGGAGTAAACCTTCATGACCTTGAATTTGGCAGTGGATTCTTAACTACGACACCTAAAACACACGTAACAAAAAAAACATAGATATATCAGACTTCATCAAAATTTGGAACTTCTGCACGTTAAAGAACATTTTCAAGAAGGTGAACAAACAACTCCATTTATAAAATGGGCAAAGAACTTTAGTAGATATTTCTCCAAAGAAGACTATAAATGGCCAATAAGCACATAAAAACTATTCAGCATCATTAGTCATTAGAGAAATGGAAATCAAAACCACTGAGACACCACTTCACACCTACTAGAATGGCTATATTAAAAAACAAACAAAAAATCAAAAAATAACAAGTGCAAGCAAAAATGTGAAGATATTGGAACCTTCATAGATTGCTGGTGGAAATGTTAAATTGTGTAGCCATTGTGGAAAACAGTTTGGGGATTCCTTCAAAGCTAAACATAGAACTACTGTATGACCCAGAAGTCTACTCCTAGGTATACACCTGAAATCATTGAAAACAAGGACACAAAGAGACATTTGTATGCCAGTGTTCATTGCATTATTGTTCACAATAACCATAAGATGGAAGCAATCAAAGTGTTCATCAATAGATGAATGGATAAACAAAATGTTACACATATACAATGAATTATTATTCAGCCATAAACAGGAATCAAGCCTTAACACATGCTACAACAGGAATGAAACATAAAAACCATTGTAAAGTCAGACACAAAAGGACAAATATTGTACAATTCAACTTATATGAAATATCTAGAATAGTCAAATTAGAAATTGAGTAAAGTTTATCAGGAGCTGGGGCAAGAGGAGAATGGGGCATTACTACTTAATGGCTACCAAGTTCCTGTTTGGATTGTTGAAAAAGTTTTGGAAATCTAAAGCAGTCATGACTGTGTAACATTGTGGTTGTAACTAATTCGGCGGAACTGTAAAAACAGTTAAAATGGAAATGTTATCTCGTATATATTTTCTACAAAAAAAACCTTAGAATTTAAAACAAAAATTGTGAGTGAAGATAAAGAACAATATTTTATAATGATAAACAGTTCAACCTATCAGAAAAACATCAAATTGACTTAAATTCAATATTCCAGACTCTCTAAAATGTCTGTAGACATTTATGTGCAGTGTTCAACCACTTATTTGGCCACCTCAATACATATTCAAAGAAGAGAGTTCTACAAAATATATAACTTTTCCTCTCAGTGTCACATCTTTTAGACAGTCATCAGGTGCTATGAATGACATACAGTGTGTCAAATGACTAGATCTTTAACACATACAGTGTGTCAAATGACTAGATTTTACAAAAGATGTAATTTATTTTTAATTTTTTAGATTGATTTTCTTGAGTAAACTATTTTTTCATTAAACTATAGCTGAATTACAATATTGTGTTAGTTTCAGGTGTACAGCTTCAAATACTTTTCCATTATAGGTATTACAAGATATTGAATATAGTTCCATGTGCTATACAGTAAATCCTTGTTGTTTATCTATTTTACATACAGTGGTGTGTATCTATTAATCTCCTAATTTATCCCTCCCCTTCCCCTTTCTCCTTTGGTAAGTTTGTTTTCTATGTCTGTGAGTCTGTTTCTGTTTTGTAAATAAGGTGATTTGTATTAGTTATTTTTAGGTTTCACATACAAGTGACATCATATTTGTCCTTTCTCTGCCTAACAGTCAAGTAAACAGTGCAATGTAAGTCCTACTCTCACTAATATTTATGAGGAAGGCAAGTGAGTGGTCTGAATTATCTTCACCTTACAGCTGTAGAACATGGATAAAGGGAGAGTAGTTCTCAGTTAGTGATGCATCACTGAGACAAAATATCAGAAAGATGGTGCAGACTTAAGGAAACTAAAGCAAGTAGCTATGTTCGACAAGTGAGATCCTGTTCTCAAAACATTTGAGCAGTGTGCAGTTTGTATATCTTTATCAGGATCCTAAAGCTAAATAGACAGTAGTAATTTCATTCATACCAAAACATATCCAGACCACATCCTTGCCAGATACATAATATTGAATAGATTATAACTGCAGAGACTGTATCTTTTAATTCTCTGTACTTTTAGAACTGGTATATAAGAAGCATTCAATAATATTTTGTCAGAGGTTAAAAAATCTTCCTGTTTATTAAAAAAAAAATATTGGTGGTGATTTCAAAGATGTGCAGGAACTGGGAGGGAATTGCTCCTGTTCATAAAGTGGTAAATCAATAACATCTCAGTGACAACCTGTCTTATATGTGAAGTGGGATAATCAAACCACTGAAGGAAAATATTATTTTTCCATTAATTGATTTATGACCTTTTGTCTTCATTATGATGCTTATTTAGGATTCTAGGATGGTGAATCAGAGTCAGAAAACATAGAATACCCTGAGAAAGACAGGCCTGGATTGCCTACCTTCGGCCAATTATCAGTTATATTTTTCTGAGTCTGCTTCTCTCTTGTCATTGACTTCTGAGCACATAAAGGGAAGAATCAGAATGACCATGCAGAGGAATTACAGAACTTGGTAAAGGTCAAATCTATACAGCTTAGTATTATCTTTCAAGGAACATATGAAGCCATAAAATTCTAAAACCTAATTCCTTTGACAAAGCCTATAACAACAACAACAAAAAAAATAGCACAACATAAATCCAGTCTACTACTGTTCTCCAGAGCAGGAGGAAACCGTATCATCTTAATCTGTTTTAGTTACAAGCCTAAGTATATAATCTTATGGCTAACAGTCCTTTAATCAGAATCTTATATCAGAATTTTATGGCAGAGCTTCCTTAATTGTGCTTTATAACCAGCATGTTTCCTTGTTTTACTAAAGATTTGGTTGGAATTTAAAATTAATCTGTGAGATTTGAGACATTAAAATTGGAAATTAAAATTTATAATCATGAAAAAATTTTAAAGATGTTCTCTAACATGTAAAAGTCAATTTGAAAATAATCCTTTGCTAATCAACTTCATAGGTCTTTTCAATAGCAAATTTTATGAGAAACAATAAATTAATTCAAGCAGGCATTAACTCCATGATTAAGTCAGTTTAGCTTGAAGCAGTTTTGTTCCAGAAAAGTGTGCGTGTGTGTATATGTGTGTATTAGTTCCAGACTGAAAGATTTCTAACCAAAATATATTTTGTTTTCAAATACTCGTAAATTTGCTAGCTTAAAGTTTTAGTTAATTAGCAACCCCCTTAGAATGTAGCAAAATTCTAGGTAAAAACCCTAAATTATTTAGACGAGACTTTGTTAGGTTGCTTGTGTTCTGGTAGTACTTTAACTAGTATAGAACTCCATTACCAACAACATTAAGAGTGAATGTGGAAATGAAATTAGTATCACACTTAACATGAAAGTTTTTCAATAAGAAAGAGAGTCTTATTTTGGAGGGGAGATTTTTGATGTCCTAGATTAAATGGCTATTTGATTTTGAGGTAGTTGATTATTTCACATTCCTTATATATATCCCAGAATGAGAGATGGGACTAGTTTTCTAGTCAAACCAAACCAATTTCAGGTGAATATTCCTTCATCCTTGGGTCATCCTCATGCTATTTTGAGGCAAAGGCCTTTTGGACATATCATACCTCTTGCTGCTGTCATCTACAGAATTGTCAATTTTCCCCTCTCATCAAACCCTTTGCCATCTAGATATTCTCTTTACCTCCCCCCTTCTTTTTTGGAATGATTTGAACATTTAGATAGCCCTTCAAAAAGAACTTTAGCCTTTGGGTCCCTGACTTTTTAATTCTCTATAACTTTTTCTTTCAATCCACTTTAGCCATTTCTTTCTGTGGCAAATTCCTTGACCTTGTTTTTCTCAGGGTGGGACTGGCCTACTGATGAAGTGGGCCATAGAAACACTCCATAAAATGTTCCTATTTTCATTTTCACGACTTCTTTATTCTTCAAACTCAAAAGGGACCTCAGTCCCCTAGTCACTCTGTTTTCTGTGCACCATTCCACTCTTTTTTTTCCCCCTGATTTTTGTTCCAGGTTGAATTTAATGGTCCATAACCTCAGCTACTCTGTTATAAATATCTCCAGTTCCCCAAGTCCCTTGTCCTTCATAAATTCCTGTTCAATTTGACTGTCAGCCTTAACAGTTAAATGTCCCTCAAACTCTTACCACAAATCCTTCAAAAGCAACCTATTTTCTCCTACTTATTATAAAAATTTATATTTCTGTATAAAGCTAATGCTTCTACCTTTGCTCTGAATCCAACCACACTTGCCTCATTAAGAATAGAACTTCAATTCCAATCTTTCTTTTTTGGCATACTTTCAAATTTCTCTCGGTACTGGCTTTCTGCTGTAAACATGGACCCATGCTCAAGGTTTTCAACCCACCCCCCCCCATTGCCAAATCATTACATTTCCCTTTCCAGCCAAAAGTTTTGGTAGCCATATATTTTATTTTAATTACCAATTGTACATTCATTACTTAACCTATTATAATCTACTCTTTCCCCCAATTATTCTAATGAAACTTGTCTTGCAATGATCCCTAAATCTCATCCATTTAACTCATGAGACTAGTAGCACCTACTTCTTAAATTGATTTTGTTCATCAGTTCACTAATTTCCATATCACTGCCACCATTGTACTGATGTCTTTGACAGGCATTGCTACAAAAATGTTTCAATTTATTTAGCCAGTGTACAATCTATTTCCATACTGCAGTTAGAGGATTGTTTTGCAAATCTGAACAGACAACAGCATTCTTCACTATTCTTACCCACTCAATTCAGTGTTAGGGCTTTGCTGTCCGTTTGATTTTTATTTCCTAGAACAAACCTCTCTTGCTGATATAACAGCTGGATGCTCAGTTGTTCCTTCTCCCCAAAATTATTATTCTTCAGATACCTTGCCTCCTATTTGCTAAGTTCTCCTGACATTTCAGGTTTCAGTTAAAATTTCATTTTCTCCAAACTCTTTGTGACCAACCCTCCAAATCTGAGTCTTTCCACCACACCCCCATCCCATGCAACCTCAGAATATATTGTGTTTTCCCTTCTAAAACATTTATCGGACTCTTTTAATTGCTCAGTTGTTTCTCTGTGTCTTACAGGGTGACTTCTATCACCAATCTCTAGGCCCAGGAGACTAACTGGTAGTACACTGATACATTCTCTACCACATAGTAGATACTCATAAACATGCACTGAATGAACCAATGAATGAATGTATAGTAAATAATGTTATACAAAACGTCATCAATTCATTAGGAGATAAAATGACTGGTTTCAGCTTATAGGGAGTCATGGAGCCTCTTGTTAGCTCAATGACTAAACTTCTGTGTCATTTTCTTCTTCATACCATATTGAAATTTTGCATTGCTTTGCTTCCAAAAGGATTCAGGGGTTTGATTTATTTGATTCATCTCTTTTGTGCAACCATCATTAAATATTTGTCTGCATTAATTACAAATCAACTGTATAGCACAGCAGTATACAAATGTCTTAACTCCCTGCTATAACTGAACAATCCTGCAGACTTTTCAAAACTGTATGCAGTACTAGTAACTACAAGAAGAGAGAGAACTTTTTTTAAAAAAAGGAAAGAAAAAGTCAAGAATTAACTCCTTTAAAACTTCTTATATTGATGTAATTGTTCACTATTGAAATTTTAAAGGAGCTAGACCTGATATATCAAATTCAAGCCCTTTTCTCAATAGGCCCTTTGTTTTCTCAGAAAATAGATCTACTTTTGAATCATTCATTAACTCAATTCAGAAAAGATTTTAGTAGACCCACATGTAACTTGATATGTTATATATTGACTTGACTGATCCTGCTTATGATTCTTTTACCTAAGTTGAACCTTTCTTTGATCAATTTATTAGACTAAACAATTCATACATTAATACAGGGAAGATTTTAATCCCTGGGCTTTTTCATTACCTACTAGAACCTTCTGCTTAGTTTTCTCTTCAAGCATAGGCTCCTGAGATATACCTTTGACCAGGATAGCAAAGATACTTTTAAAATCCTGGAAGGATTTAATGCTCCAAAAGCTCCTTAAAAGCTCTCTCTGGAAGCTTTCCCTTCTCCTGTTCCTCATTTGTTTTTGCCTTCCTTACTTTGTCAACACCATTTTAATTATTTGTTTTTAATGCAAAGTAAAACTTTCATTCCTAATCTGTTGTTTTAAATATATGTGTCTGATCTCACTGACCCATTAGCTCTCTCTGACAAATTCAATAGACATCTAACATCTCCTTTTACAAACTTTTATTCTCTGTTTGTTTCCCATTAAGTTCCTATTTTCAGTCCAGTCTGTGTATCCATTTCTTAGATTTTTTGCAGATCAGACAATAGATAGGCTTGAATATGAAAAATAATTGACGTTTTACTGGAATTGAGTTCCAGCGATGCCTCACTCCCCGTTTTCTTTCTTGTATCACCACGGTGAGGGAAGAAGCCCCTAGAAATATACTCTCATATTTGAATTACCAAAATGCCATAAGCATACACACAAACAAATACATTTTTCAACCAGTGAAGAAAGTTATTTCCTCTCTCAGGAAAAGGAAACTCAGTGCAAGTGGTTGTTAGGATCCAAATAGTGCAGAACCATTAATAATGCTTGTCTCTTACAAAGGTCACTTCAAACTTGGTTTTGAGTTAAACATGACCCTGGAGTGCCTCGAGGCATTAAATATACTGCTCCATACTTTGAAATATAATGATTCTGTTTCTGATCTTTGAGGTCATAAAAAATGTGTTTGATAAACATAATCCCAGTTAGGTGGTGTCAATCTAAAAATATCAGGGAGGGGCTCTGTTATTACATTTCCCCAAAAGTTTTACACCCTCTTCTGCTCAGCTGTCCCACGGGAAGGGCAGGCATTTTACTCACTGAGGGATTTGAGATGAAAATGAAAAAAAGAAGAAAGAAAATGGAATTAAATTGAGATCCCTTGCAATAAATCTTTTTGTTAATACCGAATTAAATTGAGATCCCTTGCAATAAATCTTTTTGTTAATACCATCGTGGTTCTATCATTTTAACTCCTTTTGTGTACTGGATTGCATGTTTATTGCTAAATATCTCTAAAAGAAAATATCCTTTTGAAATATTTGAAATAGATTAAATATACATCTCTGAACATGTCATGTTTAAAAAACCCACAGGGGACTTTCAAATAAAGTTCAAACACCTTATTTTGGTATATGAAACCTTTAAGCCGTCGGCATCTGTCTGTGTTTTAGCATTGGTCCTTACTATGCTCTCTTGTTCATATTAGGATGTGGTTATTCCAGCTCCCTAGGGTTGCACAAATGTGATGGATTTTCCTCTTCCTTCTAGCTTTATCACCTGCTGACTTTGCTCTGCTTAGAGCCCTGTTCCTCTCTTTCCTTGCCTAAAGTACTAATCATTGAGTCCACTCCACTTAGAAACATTTCCCAAATCCTCCCTTTCCCACCTCAAACTGAGTTAGGTGCCTGTCATATGTATTCCATTAACATACTCTAAATTCCTCTATATTATAACCTATTATACTTCTTTTTTGTCATTATCATGTGTGGATCATACTAGCTTTTGAGAATAGAGTTGGAGCTTTGTTCATTTGTGAATGACATGTATCAGGTAACCAAATAATATTTATTGAATACATATAATGAAGACCCTTTATAATGATATTTCAGAACAAATAGTTTATACAGATAGTTTAATTACAAAAATCGATATGAATTTTAAGTCAGTTAAAGACCTCAATTCAGGTTTTATATAATACAATCTGCAACATTTTAATTCAGATTTGTTTGGCATAATGAAATACAGATCTTAATATATAAAAATGAATATGCCCCCTAACTACATATAATTATATTAGGTGCATCACTCTTTACTTGATTCAATAGTTTTTAAGTGCTTGTTAACCTTTCAAATTAGATTTGTCCTAACAATTATACTTAACAAGGAAATTTTTATCCTTTCCTTTTAGATTTGTCTAACTAGCTCTTTTACTCATTTTAGTGTTTTTATAATATTAAAGATGTGTAAATAGCTAGAAAGCATCCAAAGATTTTTCAGTGATTTGTTCAGTGACAGCTAGTTAGAGAACAAGGTGTGAATTCTCCCCATACTTGAATTCATTGTTGTGGAAAGCTTTCTATAATCAGACTAGTAAGTATGTGAAAGCAAATTTCTAGATATAATAGCAAATCCCTCTTCCATAAGCTTTCTTACTATATTGCTGTGCTCTTAGAAGTTTAAAAAATTGTAATCATTAATGATGCTATTACAAATTACTATAATGTATTACATGAGTGGTAAGCAGAGGGGAACACACTTTTTTTAATAATTAATTTTTTTTTAGAGTGTGGTTGCTTTTCAATGTTGTGTTAGTTTCTACTGTGCAGCAAAGTGAATCAACCATACGTATACATATAGCCCCTCTTTTTTGGATTTCCTTCCCATTTAGGTCACCCATTTAGAGCACTGAGTCGAGTTCCCTGAGCTATGCAGTAGGTTTTTTAAATTTTAAAATAAATAAACTCCTAATTTTAGTTTTTAAATTTAGTTATGTTCCTTGTTTTTGCCTTTTTTCTTTGTTTTTTCCTATTTTTTTAACGTCTTTATTGGAGTATAGTTGCTTTACAATGGTGTGTTAGTTTCTGCTTTATAACAAAGTGAATCTGCTATACATTTACATATATCCCCATATCTCCTCCCTCTTGCGTCTCCCTCCCACCCTCCCTATCCCACCCCTCTAGGTGGTCACAAAGCACAGAGCTGATCTCCCTGTCCTATGTGGCAGCTTCCCACTACTTGTCTTTATTCTTTATTCTAAGGACTCAAGGGAATTCTCTAATGAACACATCACACATTTTGTGGGTCAGGTGTACCATATATTTCAATGGCATGTATAAGTGTGTATCTAAATGCTTTGCAAATTCAACTTGCCTTTAAGGCAGAGTGATTCAATCTTCTGTCCTAGTTGGGTATCTCAATTTACCATGTCATTAATCAGTGGCAGTATAACAATTTTGAAAGATTAACAGATTTATTTCCCTTGCATTCTGTATTTTGGACCCTTTGATCTATGCTGTACTTTAATACACCTCCCCAACATAAATACACACACACACACACACACACACACACACGCACACACACACACTCCATCATCATCACCAAATCAGTTGACAGTTCTGCTGTGCTTATTCACTCATGGGAGGAATATGAAACAGAATAACTCAAAAATATTTTCACATTTTCTTGCATTTTGATTTTTCAAATCTAGAACCTTAATGACTATAATGATTCACAACAGTGAAAATAATTTTAGAGAAAGCAGATGGATAGATGAATAATGTTTCTTATTCTTGAGACTAGAAAAAAGATAATTATTTTTGTGGGATTGAAGGTGGTCAGGGATGGAAAAATATGAGGGGAAACTGGTGACTAGGCATTCATGGCTTCTTGGGAGTGGGGGCATTCTTTAAACCTTCCTCAAGTGCTAAACCCTAAGAAAGAAGATGTTAACATTAGGAAAGAAGATCCATGTACTTTAAGAATTTTAAAAGCAGAGGAGTGTATGTTTCCTAGACTCACCTTCAGGAAATAGGAAAGAGAACAAAGAAGAAGTGGAAGACTAGACCTTAGAAAATGACAGAGCAGATTAAAGGAACAGCAGAATGAATGTGGTACTGCTATTACTGATATAGGTGTGGGGGAGAAAAAATGCCGATCTAAAAAGGATTATGGATGGGAATTCACTGTCAACTTGTGTGGACTGATGGTTGAGGAACAAGACTAGCTAATGGGCATGAGAGTTGACAGCATAGACTGAGGATGATGAAGACAGAATAATTTCTCCTCTCCCAGTCTATCAATTTAGGTGAGCAGTAGAAAGGAATCACAAATTAAAGTTAATTTCTTTTCTTAGGTGAAATGGAGGCATAGGAGAAATTAACTTGGGTTAAATAAATACAAAAGAAGTTATGTTCTGTTTTATTGCCAAGGCATTGCTCTCGGCATTTCAGTAATATGCCATCCTCTCTTTCTCCCATTTCCTTCTTTTCAGACACTCTGTGGCCTGCTTCTCTCATCCAATGTTATGACTTTCCTGGCATGTGTGTGTGTGTGTGTGTATATATATATATATATATATTTATATATTTATATATTTTATATATATATATATATCCCTTTATGACTTTCCTGGCATGTTTACATATATACAGGGATATATATATATATCCCTTCTGGTCACCCTTGAATGTAACAAATCAACTAGACATGCTTCTGACATCTAATTTGGAACAACTCAGAAAATTTAGCCAATCCTATTAAAGTCAGTGGAATCAAATGACAACATGAACTCAGTACTATCACTCATGTCACTATGTGGTTGTTTCCAGAAACACACACCCATGCATGCATGCACATACACATATAAATATAATTATATGGAGATATATGAAGCTATAAAGAAATTTATTTTTTTTATTTGATACATTAAATGATTTTTTTAAATGGGCTCTTCTATACATACCTTTCTTGAGTTCATGGCCCATACCTGCTTCTCAGGCACCTGCTCTTGTGATTCTTCTATAGCCTGTAAGCTTCAAGCATATTCGCCTTTTTTAACCTCAAATATGCCAATTTTATTTCTTCTGTAGAGCCTTTGCAGTATTTATTCTCCCTGACTTTAGTTTTTATTTTTTTTTACTTTATTGAAGTATAGTCGATTTATGATATTGTGTTAGTTTCAGCTATACAACACAGCGATTCGATTCAGTATATATATATATATATATATATATATATATATATATATATATATATATATCTTTGGCACAGCAAAGGAAACCATAAACAAAATGAAAAGACAACCTACAGAATGGGAGAAAATATTTGCAAATGATGTGACCGACAAGGGATTAATGTCCAAAATATACAAACAGCTCATACAGCTCAATATCAAAAAAACAAACAACCCAATCAAAAACCGGGCAGAAGATCTAAATAGACATTTCTCCAAAGAAGACATACAGATGGACAAAAGGCACATGAAAAGATGCTCAACTTTGCTTATTATTAGAGAAATGCAAATCAAAACTACAATGAGATATCACCTCACACCAGTCAGAATGGCTGTCATCAAAAAGTGTACAAACAATAAATGCTGGAGAAGGTGTGGAGAAAAGGGAACCCTCCTACACTGTTGGTGGGAATGTAAATTGGTACAGCCACTATGAGAACAGTATGGAGGTTCCTTAAAAAACTAAAAATAGAGCTACTATATGATCCAGCAATCCCACTCCTGGGCATATATCTGGAGAAATCCGTAATTCGAAATGATACATGCACCTGACTTTATATCTTTAAATGAATGTTTCCTTTTTTGTCATTCAAATCTCAGCTTATATATAATTTCCTTAGTAATTCCTCATCATTTTCGCATAACTGTTATAATTTTCTGTGTAGCACTTGTCACTGCCCTTTAATTCCCCTTACCCTCGTCTGTTGTTTGATGGCTCTTTAAAGCATCTAACATGCAAATAAAAGGTACTTACTTGTTATGTAGTACATAAGGTCCACAAGGATGGAATTTTTTCCTGCTTTGTTCAGTGACATATCCCAAGGAGTGTAGGTGCTTAGTAAATATTTATTTATGCTAAAGAAATATGTTATATCTTTCTTTTTTGCAATTATTTGGTAGTTTATTACATGCCCAACACTCTTAAAGTTAAGACCTATGAAAAATTATGTTTTGTCTGCCTTCTTCACCAATTTATCTAAAGTACATAATGCTTGGCAAACATAGAAAGTATTTAAGCGTATTTAATTAAATTATCCATTTGTCATGGGATGAACAATTATTTTTTTAAGTTGATTTCTAGAATTTACACTTTTCTGGCCTCACCCAAAACATTAAAAACTCTTAAATAGTCACCATATATCTAACAGGTTCTAGTACACTTGGGTAAGTCCTTCACAAATTTATCAATAGATCATAATCAAAATAATTTGAAAAGTAATATAAAACGATGAAGAATATTATAATAACGTTTGCAGGTATCTATGGAAATTGGCCCTCTTATACTTTGTTAAAAAACAGTCTGGGCTTCCCTGGTGGCGCAGTGGTTGAGAGTCCGCCTGCCGATGCAGGGGACACGGGTTCGTGCCCCGGTCTGGGAAGATCCCACATGCCGCGGAGCGGCTGGGCCCGTGAGCCATGGCCGATGAGCCTGCGCGTCCGGAGCCTGTGCTCCACAACGGGAGAGGCCACAACAGTGAGAGGCCCGCGTACCGCCAAAAAAAAAAATCTAACATGGACCAGTAGCTATAAAGAGCATTTTCACATTTTAAATACATGCATATGAAAAATTAAAATGTACAAATCTAGATATTGTGGTTTCAGAAATTTATCACAGTTATATAAGTAGAATTCTATATCAGATTTCTGTACAAGGATTTTTATTATAGAGCTGTTTAATGTAGTAAAAAAGTGGAAGCATCCTGAACATTCTAAATTTAATCAACGTTGGTGTACTGATAAAATAGAAAAATGTGTTTGTAGGCTCAAAGATGAGTGAGATAGGTTCATATTTTCTAACATGGACGTATTTGGATAATTACAGTGTTAACATATAGCAATGATTTTGAAATATATAGCATGATTTATTTTATAATATTTTTAATTAGTATATATCCTAGGTATTCAATTTTTATGTATTATTTATGTATCTTTCTAAAATGAAAATGTACTAGTAATTATTTTGTATTCCTGGAATTGCATTAATTTTCACTTTTTCTTTTAAATTGTATTAATATATGAATCACATACATATTTATATTGAATATTGTTTAGATATCAACTTCAAGCTAACTTTTAGATTTAATACAATTACAATTTATATCTACAGTTATTTACAGACACTTGTCCAGCTTATTCTAAAATTTGTATAGAAATGCAAGGGCCATTTAATTTCAAAAACAATCTAGAAAAAGAAAGATGAAGGTAGTTCGGTTAGAAGAAGCATAAACTATTTTTTCAAAAAGAATGAATCCACTTTACCAAAATTAAAAATGTCTCTTCTTAAAGAGAAACAATTAGGGGGGAAAAAGGCTCTTCAGAGACTGAAGAAAATGTTAAAAATATATGTTACTGACTTGTATCAAGAATAAATGAAAACTCTTACAACTTAGTAAGAGGAAAGCAAGACCGAAGAAAATGGTCAAAATATTTGAACAGGCAATTGACAAAATAAAATATCTGAATTCCTAGTAAGAACTTAAAAATGTGCTCAAAAATTAATCTTCTGAGAAATTTACATTAAAAATAACATGACACACAGCTATATATACACTAGAATGGCTAAAATTTAGAGTATTGAGATAATCTAGTTGTGGCACGACGTAGACCAACTAGAACTCATGCAGTGCTGGTAGGAGAGGGGATGTAAAATGGTAAAACCACTTCGGAAATTCTTTAAAATTATTTATTTAGTTACACATACACTTACTTAGGAAAACATTTTAAGTTATTTATAAACTTATACTTACCCATACAACACAGAGGTTTCAATCCTAGGTATTTACTATTGAGAAATAAAAACATGTCTACTCTAATATTTATACATGAAGATTTATAGCCACATGGATTTCCATGGAATTCCAGGATTCAAACAGACAAGGCATCCAATGTGACTACTTGATTGATTACATAGGTATAAAAGTTAACTAGTTATCATTATTAATATACAAAATATCAATATTTTTTACATTATTATTAAATGATACTGATGTGGTGTTATGTCCTAAGTAATCAAAAAGGATTCCTTGCTTAACAAAATGTATGGCCTTTTGTAGAATATTAAGTTTGGAAAGAATCCTAACCTTAACTTATGCTCACCTCTACTGATATTTATTTATCAAGCATGCTATCTATAATTAATATCTTGGGCTAGATAAACACAAATGAACACTTCCAGTTCTATATTTAGAGTGAGTTGATTTGGCTGTTTACTTAGCCACCTACTTCCTATGCTACTTTAAAATATTTGCTCACCTCTTTGTGCCTCATTCTGTAAAATGAGTATATAAAATATATCTCTCACAGAGTTATTGTACACCTTTGTGAATGGCTTAGCATGGTGCCTAGTACACAGTAAATGTTCAATAAATTTTAGTTTTTGATATTTTTATACGTGGGCTCCAGGGGCACTCAACGCTTCTCCCCTAATCCAAATTGGGCTTTACACCTTGTGGATGACTGTGTATGGGCTTTGTGTATGATGATTTTGTCTTTTGGGCTTGTCTTTTTGAAATCTTTGTCTTGTGATTAGGAGAACAGGCACTGGAACTAAGTGCCTAAGTTTGAATCTGGATTCCTCCATTTACTTGTATTACTTAACTTTGGTTCTGATGGGAATACAGGAAACCCTGTGGGATTATGGATTCTTGTTCAATCATTTGAAATGCTGCCCATTTTTATACCATGGAGGTTTCCACAGCTTCAGCGTGGAACTGTACTAAGATTGGGGTTGGTTGAGTGGATATGCCTTTCTTTTGTAAAGTTGGAGAAGAGCTGTGGATAACTCAAACATGTTCTCCAGCAAATCATTTCTTTTAAAGAGTACATATGGAAATTAAAGTGTTAAAAATTAAGTCCCTTATATTCATGCTGTTATACTCTTCAAATAGTCTTCACATACCCACATATGCAAAGCCACTGAGTTAGGCTGCAGATAGAGCTGTTGTAATAAAGAGACCTCAAAATGAAGTGAATCAAAAAACTCAAAATCCTACCTTTTTATCAGCTAATTTTTATCAGCTAAGTGTTCCTTGTCTACGTTGTTGAAGCTAATTCATACCCACAGTTTCTTCTGCTGGTCTGTGGGAAAGGAATAGAGAAAGTGGACAGCAAACTGATACTCATTAGGATGTGATATAGAAGTTGCACACAACCCTTCCACTAACAGTCACTGTACAAACCCTAGTTGGAAGATCAAAGCTGGATACAGTAAATAAACTAAGAAGGGTGACTTGTCACTGTTCAGCAAGTCGCTCTTCTAAAAACAAGAAATTCTTTATTAAAAGTGGAATGGTAAAATGGATTTGGGGAATAATTAGCAGACTAATACTTTCAGACACTGTCAGACACTTAAAAAAAATACATGTTTTGAAAAAGTCAACTTAAGATGATTTAATGGCAACCCAACACATTATTTAAGAATTCATGAAAAACAAACATAAATAAAGGACTATTTAAAAATGCATCTTATATCTTTGTGTGACTACTCTACAGTATCTATGAGAATAACATACATCTACCAATAAACCCATACTCAGCCTTCCCCTCCTTGAACAACAAAATGTCAGCACTATCGTATAATTATCTTCTTTTCAATTTCTCTGAAGGGTGATTACTTGTTCTTCTTTGCCTTCAGGAGATGGCACTGATTTTCTTAATAGAAATCTCATTTCAGCATCCTGAAACTTGAATTGTTAGAAAGTGCTTTTTTTTTTTCAGGCTCATATTAACTATCACTTACTATTCATCAGTATCAAGTAAGCATATCAATGTGTATTTTTAACTGGGAATAATTAATAATTTTACCACTATGAGTAACTCAGAATTTTGTGGGCTGTTTTGAATATTTTTACTTCTTTGAAATAATCCTGAATTATTGTTTTTTGTACACCTAAA
This sequence comes from Grampus griseus, assembly GCF_964374135.1. NCBI lineage: Eukaryota > Metazoa > Chordata > Mammalia > Artiodactyla > Delphinidae > Grampus > Grampus griseus. The sequence continues at coordinate 44,160,825 of NC_139010.1, forward strand.
AAGTAGTTGGTCCATATTTCTACATTAATCATCTTTAGTAATTAAAAGGCATTTACTTTCTGTAATAGTTTCATTGTTGTATGTATGTATATAACTACTCTTTACAGTATAGAAAATCTTAGTAAAATTAAAATTAAGCATTAATTTGAGCCAAAATCGTATGCATAAGCTTCTTCCTTAAAGAAATTCCATGTTCAACATTTCAGGTCACTAGGATACCATTTGGACAGTAGTGTGTGCTGTAATTTCTTCACATAATACTTTGGAGGACTAAAACATGATTTTTAAGTTGCTTAACTTGCAACCAGTATGTAGTTAACCCACTCAGTGAGTTCTTACTGTATTTGAGATTCTATGTAAAACTCTTATGAATGCAGAGACTTTTAACTAATTTTAAAAAGGCATAACTTTGCAGTCTTCCTCTGGAAACAAACACCCATCCTCTCCCAGATACATCAAATAATATTTTTCAGTAGAAAAGTTTATGCAGGGTCTATGAAAACTATGTGCTGAATTTAATATTACTTTTCGTAGCTAAAAGTAATTTGTGTGGGCTTCCCTGGTGGCGCAGTGGTTGAGAGTCCGCCTGACGATTCAGGGGATGCGAGTTCGTGCCCCAGTCCGGGAGGATCCCACATGCCGTGGAGCAGATGGGCCCGTGAGCCATGGCTGCTGAGCCTGTGCATCCGGAGCCTGTGCTCCGCAACGGGAGAGGCCACAACAGTGAGAGGCCCGCGTACCGCAAAAAAAAAAAAAGTAATTTGTGTAAATGCAGTTTAGTTTCTTTTTTAAATTATGAATTTTACCACCAAAATAATTTAAGAATTCTGTGATTTATACAATACAGGCCTCCAATGATATTAAGGCCTCTAGGAAAAAACTCCCCACATGAATTTTTATTTATTTTACCTTTAGTAATAAGTATACATCTTGCAATACTTGAAGGGAACAAGTATATAGCAATGAAGTTAAAAAAATAATAATTATAATAGGAAAATTTTAAAAACTGTTGTTTCAAGACAGTTTAGGAAAAATGTTGTATAATAAAATAATTAGGAGTTTTATTTTTAAATATTCTCAAACTTAAAAAAATAGTAGCAAATAAAGAACCACTTTTTTTTCTGTACCATCTAAGTTTGTTGACCTGATAGTATCACCAAAAATATTTCAATACATATTTTGTACAAAAAAGGATATTCTACTACTTGACCTTGATGACCATCAAACCATCAAACCATCAAATTTGACATTAAACTTTGAAATATTGCTACTAACTAATAAGCAAACTCCATAACAGTTTTTCCAAGATTGTCCTTTTTAGCCAAAGAATTCAGCTCAGAATTATGGTTTGCATTTAATTTTCACATCTCTTTAGTTGCCTCCAATTTCAAACAATTCTTTAGCAATTCCTTAACTTTTATGACTTTGACATGTTTGCATATTACAGACCAGTTATTTTGAAGAATATCTCTCAACTTGGATTTGTGCATATCATTCTTCATGATGTGGTACAGGTTACGACACTAGCAGGAATATTACAGAATTGATGCTGTGTTCCCATTGCATCTTATTAGGTGGTGCACACTTTAGATTTGTCTCTTTAGTAGTGCTGATCACTTTGACTACTCTAATGAGGTATTATGTGTCATATTTTATCACTCAAAAGTCATACATTTTTCCTTTGTAATTAATAAATATTTTCTTTGGAGTCAATTTGAAACTTGGTAAATATCTTGTTTCTTATGAAACTTCTGATTTATTTATTTATTTATATTGTTTTATATTCATGTTTCCTATTTTATTTCATGTTATTATCTTTTGTTATTATTGTTATTATTATTATTATTACAATTACTATTTTGATGGTCAAATTTCTCCAGATTTGCCCAGTTGGAATATCTTCAGCTTCTGTGTGTTTTTGACATGCTTACATCTCTGAGCAGTTTCTTGCTATCTGGTAGAAGTTGTTCCAGGATCTATTGGGTTGGCCAAAAAGTGCCTTCGGTTTTTAAATAAAAATAAATGGCACGTTTTTCATTTTCACCAAGAACTTTACTGAACAATGTATTCACCCTTTTGCTCCACTACCTTCTGCCATTTTTCAGGCAACTTCATAATTCCACATTGCCAAAACTTTTTATCTTTTTGAGCAAAGAACTGTTCCAGGTGCCTTTTATAGTCTTCCAGGGAATTGACATTTTTTCCATTAAGAGAATTTTGTAAAGACCTAAATTAATGGAAATCCAAAGGTGCAGTGTCTGGTGAATAAGGTGGATGAATCAGAATTTCCCAGCCAAGCTGTAACAGTTTTTTCCTGGTCATCAAAGAAACATGTGGTCTTGCCTTATCCTGATGGAAGATTATTTGTTTTCTGTTGACTAATTCTGGATGCTTTTCATCGAGTGCTGCTTTCAGTTGGTCTAATTGCGAGCAGTACTTGTTGGAATTAATCATTTGGTTTTCCGGAAGGAGCTCATAATAGAGGACTCCCTTCCAATCCCACCATACACATAACATCACCTTCTTTGGATGAAAACAGGCCTTTGGTGTGGTTGGTGGTGGTTCATTTCACTTGCCCCACGATCTCTTCCATTCCACATCATTGTAACCACTTTTCATCGCCCATCACAATTTGTTTTAAAATGGAACGTTTTTGTTATGTTTAAGTAGAGAATCGCATGAGGAAATACGGTCAAGAAGGTTTTAGTCGCTGAACTTATGTGGAACCCAAACATCAAAGAGATGAACATAACCAAGCTGGTGCAAATGATTTTCAACTCTTGATTTGGATATTTTGAGTATATCGGCTATCTCCAGCATGGTATAAAGTTGATTGTTCTCAGTTAATGTCTTGATTTGATCGCTATCAACTTCAACTGTTCTACCTGACTGTGTATCATTGTCCAGCGAAATCTCCAGCACAAAACTTTGCAAACCACTTTTGACATGTTCGATCAGTCACAGCACCTTCTCCATACACTGCACAAATCTTATTTTACATTTCAGTTATGTTTTTACCTTTCTTGAAATAATAAAGCATAATATGCCGAACATTGTTGTTTTTTTTCTTCCATCTTCAACATTAAAATGACTAAACAAAAATTCACCAATTTTGATGTCTTTGTTTAAATTCATGCTGATATGACAGCTGTCACATACAATCTAACAAAATTGTTTCAAATGAAGTTAAAGACATCTGAGTCCTAGTAGAACCATCTTACAGAAAAAAACAAACGAACCTTTTGGCCAACCCAATATGTATATGTATACTTTTTTTTTTATATGTATACTTTTATATGCCTATACCCTGTATCAGTCATTCTCCAGGAAAATTGTCATGTCTTGAAGATGGAATTTAGAAGCCAAAATTTGAATATTTGTTATGTTCATTGCTATTAGGACGCTGCTGCCTCCAGCTCTCTCAGTGAAAGAGTTAGAAAATTTATATTTGGTCACATTTCCATCTCTAGTTCTGCATCTATCTGCCTATCTATCTATCTGTCTGTCATCAAAAATCTTGAGTGCACACACATATACCCAAATTCAGTTCCACATCATTGGGTCCATTCTAGTGTTCTTCCTTTCTATATTTGTCATTACCTTCTCTAAGAGTGAGAAATTGGCTCCAGTGCTTCTATTTATTTATTTGTTTATTTAATAAACACTCCTCTGTGTTTCCATATCTCTGTTCAGATGCTCTCCTCACACCATTCAGGTTTCAGAATGCTGTGTTGTACTCTCCCCACACTCCTAATGTGTATATCCTTTATATTCCAATCAGTTTTAGATGACTACCTCTGTTGGCCCCACCTATCTGTTTAAGGTCTGAACATTCATGAGTTGAAGGGATGGCTAAGGAAGGGAAGAGTTGGAGGAAGAGATTGTGGAGGAGGAAAAGTCACCACTGTTTTTGAATATTTTCCTTTCTTCATTCCCACTATTACCCTATTCCAATTTGTAATATGGTAGGTCTTACTCCGTCAATAATGTCTCAACCACACATTCATATTTACTATCTTCTTGTCTCTTTGTTACGTTCTGTGGGATTTTTCTATTCTTCAGCGTGTCAGTTCTATATTTTGCTAAATATAATCTACTCTTTAATTCTGGATTGAATTTCTGACTTCAAATACCATATATGTGTGTGCGTGTGTGTGTGTGTGTGTGTGTGTGTGTATACATAAATTTCTGGAAAACTTTTTTATATGTAATATTTTAATACCTTATTTTATGTCTCAAAATATACTAATATATTTTGTATTCTGGTTCTGATAATTCCAATATATGCAGTATGATTTTGAAGTTTGTTGGTTCTCATAACTCTTATTTACAGTGGATTACTTCTTCATGTATTTTTGTGATCTTAAATGGTGAGTCCATGACCCTTGCACTTTATCTGTGGGAATTTGTTGAAAGTTTAACTGCATTCCCCCAGAAAGTATTTATAGTGGTTTCTGATAGATCCCTCATGGCCTTATAAATCTAAGATAGTCATTATTTTTATTTTTGCCTGTGCATTCTTAGGTGAGCACAATGTTATAAATGTCAGTTCCAATACTATGTGATACTCAGTTTGTGATTAGGAATTGTTAGGGCAGAATTTTCGTATTTTGTCTCTGTCAGTGGAATGTTTCTTTTTTCATACTTTGTCCGTTGTTGGCATTGAATTTTAGGAGACCCAGATTTGTTTGGAAAGTCTTTGCTTCACCCACACAGTGGAGGTCTTAGATCATCTCTCTGGAAAACCCATTAAAATCTAAGGGCTAGGCTAGTAGCCTTTGGCAGAAGTTCCAAGAGCCAACATTATTTAGGCTTACTTTCCCTCTCTGGATTCTCAGTTTCATTTTATTTATAGCATTCTAAGATTTATTTTACCTTCTCACTAACACAGTTGTCATCATGTGTATATATATATATTTTTTCTAACTTTTATCCAGTGTTTTGGTTGATTTCTTCTGGGTAATTCCCAAAGAGCTCTTTCCAGCTAATTTCTCTGATTGCTCTATCTGCCATACTGCCAGAAACAGAAATAAACAGTAGATTAGACATTCAAATAATCTTGAAATAATTTAGTAAACAGAATATGTGTCTCCATCATATTTTATGTGTTGGAAACTAACACATACTGTTTAAGATTCATAATGTTACAGCTCTTCTTTTTTGCTTCACCATCCATTGTTTCCATTCAAAATCATTATTTTAAGAAATGAAAGCAAGGTTGACAGTCTTTCTCAATACAAATTTTAAAAATAAATCTAGATGGTCAGATGACATCAAAATCTTAATGAAAAAGCTTGCTTTCATTTTTTAAAAGAGCATACTATTTTAATCATCAATTAAGTTTTTTGGTGATTTTTTGAAATTTCTTTTCTTTTGTACAATATTTATAGGATGTAAAATATCTCCTTTAGGCTAAAATTCCATAGAACAGAGTTCCATAATTAGAGTGAATTATTGGAAAATTATATTAATTTCTGTTCATCCAACTTTGAATTTGCAGAGGTAAAAAAAAAATCTTTTTTTCAGCTTTGAAATTTTTGTCAGTCTTTTTAACTCTTTCCTTGACAAGGCTTCTGGTTTGATAGATGTGTTAGTGTTTTGTTAAAATGTATCATTGATAACTATTTAAAACTACATACTTGAGCAAAGTTAGGAGGCTCTAGTTTACTAAGTGACTTTGGCAATAATCACTATAAATTTAAGCTCAAGAGACAGATAATAGGGAATACCTTAAAACTGTTTCTTGTGGAAGTGGTTTCTCACATATCAATTCATTGCTGAAGTACATAGCAGCTCTATTTTTGGCAGTTTAGGTCTATGGCTGGTTAAATCAGTTGACAAGAGAATTGTGCTAAAGAAGCCAGAAAATGGGTTTAATTCTCAATTTGGTCAATTAACATTCTTTGACCCAAGGCAGTAAGCGCACCCTTGCAACTGGTTAATCTGAATTTCCTCTTACTGGCTAGAAAAAAAAAAAAAGCGTAGTAGTTTACACAATACAAAGCATTTTTACTTATAATAATTTATCTTTATCACAACACTAAAATATAGAGGATAAACCATCTTGCAGATGAAATAATGGGATTTGGGTGAAATTTTTTTTGACTTACCTTAGAGTCAGAGTGCCAGAATGAAGGGTAATAACCCTGACAAAAAAGAACTCTTTTTAAAAAGATGAGCAGGTATAGAGACAGTGTATATATATTAACAAATTCACATAATCTGTGAGTTGGTTCAGTCATGACTTAAATCCAGATATTCAGACCTTAGATCTTATATATCTAAGTATATAAGTATATAAATATCTAAGTATATAAATCATATACTACTAAATCTTATACTATTATATCCTTCACTGTTAACAGCAAAAGTCAGTTTCTGCTATACTTTCTGCATTGTTGTAAGAGCTGCACAGTATCATGCTTATACACATGTGTAAACACAAATTAAACTGTTTTATTTTCACCAAGTCTTATTGTCTTGTGAAACTCAAAGAAATCGTATTGATAAATTTAAAGCATTTGAATTACTTTTCTTCTAACACTAAGGATTAGGACTCAGGCGAAGGGCCTTCATGTTCATACCAATTTGTTCCATGTATGAACATTGTCAAACACTTATTTTAGCTTTTGCCTACAGAGTGTTTTTACTCAACTCTTCAGGTAAGTCACACGTCTGTAATCCATGAGAAAGTGTTGGAGTCCATTAAAGCTTCTATCAGTGAATTGTGAGTCTGGGGAATGGTGTCTGAGCTCCAAGGATTAATGGTCATTTGAAAACTCACACAGCTTGAAATTCACAACTTAATACCCTAAACAATTAGAAAGTACCAAGTAACCTATGTGCCCCACTCTACTATTCTCTCTTCTGTATAACGTGAAAATTTAATTTTATTTTAGAGCATAAGGGATAGAATCTATCCATAACAACCACATGGTGTTTTATGTTAAAAACATGCAAAGCATAAAGCTATATTGCATATTTTAATTATTTAATAATATTTTGATTAGAAAATACTCCAGGATTTGAGGCAGAGTTTCAGAATCAAAAGTTAATTTCAGTGTTCAGTCTGAATATATATGTCCATGCAACAACTCAACAAGCTCTTTGCAAATTTAGACAATGAAAAAATAAACAAGATCTTTATGGAAGATATTACCTGTCAGACATTAACTTGAATGGCCAATCAGTCCTTTAAAAATACACTGATAAATTTGCATATGATATATATTTATGCAATCAAAATATACAGAAGTGTTTATAAGGTAAAATTAACTGCTTTTATTTATTTACATGGATGATATAGATATTCTCACAAGCACAGTCAGGTTTAACTCTCTGTCTTTGAAAAAGTCACATGACAGTGTTATGTGCTCTGCTTAAATTTCTAAATGAAGACTGTTAGTTTACAGCCTATACTTATGTATAGGGGTATATCTATTTTAAGGAAGTATTAATCATTTGGATTGTTAATTTACCCAAATGTCAGGGAAATAAATTATCCTGGGAAAGCTTTCAAACTAAGTTGAATTGATCTAAATATAACCTCCATAAAATTCAGATAATATATTAAGTATTTTAGATATAGTTTTATATTTTGGTAATCCATAAGGTGGTTTTTAAAATAACGTTATACATAAAATTAACTCTCACCCACAGTAAGTGAGTGATAAAGCATAGATGGAAATTTGGCAGTGAATATTTCAATATCATTTTCCCCTGCTAATTTTCTCTTCCTAGTGTTTCATATAAATGATACATTAACAGTGGAGTTCCTAGATTAGACTCTCTTGTAAAAGACACTTCATTTATCTTGATGATCATACTTCCTTTTAATCTGTTTGCCCTTGCCTACATCCTCTCGTGACCCTCACCTTCAATGACAAGCTCTATTTCCCAGTGCACCTCGTGTCACGTCTTCACTATTTACAGCCCTAACTGAGTAATCTCACTCTTTGTACTGCTGATGCAAAGTATTACAAGTAATAGATGTAATAAATTACATCTTAGTTTAGACAGATAGAATCAAATGCTTTTGGATTTACCAGAATCATTTCAGAAATTGACATTTCTCTGCCACTGCTGCAGATGAATAGTGCTTCACCTGTTGTCATCATAGTCAAATGATTTCTGCCTATACAGGTCTGATAAGAGGTCCTCAATAAATGCTCCCTAGGAAGGAAATTTACTATTACTTGCTTGTGTGTTTGTTTTATTTCTTATTAATTAACTCTTTTTTATCATTCTTTTTTCCTACTTCTCAATTATATTAATTATCATTAGCTCTACAATCAATACAATGATCATTAGCCTTTCCCCAGAATGTGGCCTTGGAAATAGCCAACACTATGTAGCATGGCACTGTGCACAAAATTATATAATAAATACATATGACTGAATGAACTTTTATAGTAGATAGAAAAATTTGAGCTGTCATGTATGCACACATAAGCATATGCATGTACATATACACTAGAACATGTAAATTTCAGAAGCTGTTTTTCATTAAATTCATTCCTTGCTTCTAAATAATTACTGAACCCAACACTATGTCTAAGGAAATTTCTCAGATACTTTACTGATTGCATATATATTAATAATTTTTCAATTTTAAATTAATTTTGTTATTAATTGAAGTATTTTTCCAAATCTAGGCACGTAAAATAAAAATATATAGCATGTTAGTTTATCCTTGAAGCATTCCTGGATAAAGTGACCAAAATTATACATGGCATACTGTCACCCTACTAGGTTTCCGAGAGTACTTTACTAGTTTTATTTTTTCAAATGTAAGCAAATTGCTGTTATACCATACTTCACAACTTATCTAGGAAATCCAATTAAAACTTCCAATTCCTTAAGTAGTGTACTATGTTATAGATCTTATCCTAGAGGGAAAAAGTGTGACGGGTAGCAAGCATAACTATGGAGGGCATTTATCAAGCTAAGCACGCAAAGTGCTTCCCCATGCATGTTATTTTAATTGTCACATATAGTCAGATTATTTAAGAGAAAGATGGTACACATTGAATGTAAGCTTATATCCAGCTGATGAAAGAGTAAAAGCTAATCTTTTCAATTCTGTTGCTGCATTAAGCATTAATTTGGTCATACACAGATACATACACACACGTACACAGAAAGGGAGAAAGAGAGAGAATATGGTAAAAGAAGACAATAAAATGATGGCAAAAGTTGGGACAAATCATTTTGCATTGGAAAGAATACGGGAAAGAAGTGATCCCCTGGTCCAACAGTTTTATTCCTTATGGTTGAAAAAGATGAGTCTTAAAAATCTTTTAGTGTTATACCCAAAATAATGCAGGGAGTGGTTAACCCTGAAATAGATTTTGATTCTTTTGGATTAGTCCAATCACCCTTCAAGTAACCAGTATGGAAAAAATGGCTAAGGCCATTTTTTGCATGAGTTTTAAAAATCTCAAATATTGGATATACATTCATATACCTTCCTAACAAAAACTTTCAAAAATTATATATATTTTTCCAATCATAAAGAGACTATAATAATTTAATTTGGAATCATGTTGATGTTTGGCCATATTTGTTCTTGCTATTTAGTGTGACTCAGCCTTAAAGGAGGGTGGTAAAACTGAAAAAGACACTACCTACTCCCTGATGACCTAAATAAAACTCTTTTTCCTTAGCTTAATATGCACTAATACTGTGCTTAATATTAATACATGTCCTAGGGCAGAGAATATTTTAAACTGTGAAAGTCCTTTGGTCTAGCCTGCATAAGGTTATTAGTATGATGTCCTGAGGATATAAGCACTGGAGGCAGGTAGAACTTTTTATGATCTTGTCACTTCTACTAACCTGCATGAGGCTTTAAGGAAGGGACTTAGTCTTTCTGAGAGTTGGTTTCTTAATCTTTAAAAAAAACTCTCACTAATTTACTATAAGAATTAATTAAGACTAAGTATATAAAGCCCTCAGCATACTACTTAAAATATTGTAAGAACTCAATAAACAGTAGAGGTTGTTATTGTTTCTGTTACACTATGGATTCATTATTGTTATTACTATAATTTTATATAACACTGACATTTAAAAGATTTAGGAGGTTGCATGGTAATCACTAATAATATTGTAAACCTATGAATTCTATTCCAAAATAGTTTAAAACACACATACAATCACACAAATTTTACAAAATTTTAGGGAGTATTTAGATCTATGAATCCCATATGCCATATCTAGAGAATTCCATTGGCATTAAGCTAAGAGCCCCTCATCCTGGAGCATGTTTTCACTAAAACATATACATGAATGTGAAAATCTTAAGAATCATGAGAAGATAGCTAATATAAAATACTAAAAAGACTACCAGTAACTCAGAAGACAGAATTACAGTGGAAAATGCATAGGATTAAGAATGAAATGGATAAGGACTCAAAGCAAATGTTAGAATTTGGGTTTTTTTTCCCCCTAGTTTTACTGGTAAATAATCGATACATCATGGTATAAGTTTAAGGTGCAAAGCATGATGGTTTGATTTACATATATAGTGAAATGATTACCACAATAGGTTTAATTAACATCTATCATCTCATATAGATACAATAAAAGGAAAAGAAAGAGGAAAGCTATTTGGTGATTGTCACTGAGTATATCCTTCTGCGTTTTTGTGTATGCAGTTGGGAGTATTTTCACAACATTCAAAACAGCTACAAAAGGATAGCATGAAACTGGACCCTAGTGCAGGCAAATAAATGGCCAGGGATGGAGCAAACAAGCGCCATGCAGTCTTTGACACAAATGGGTAGAGCTGCAAAAGGAAGAAGACTGTATATGTTGATAATTACCCACCAAGAAGCACATGGGTAAGAGGGAAGAATTCTAAAAGAGAGAAGAAGCCTGGGAGATAATGCACACAATGAAGGGACTAGTTAAGGATTAAAAAAAAAGAACAGCTAAAAATAGAATGTGGTTTTGATGTTGATATACATAAATGACACCTAGAAATTGCATGATGGCCGTGGATCCTGGAACAACCAAATTGTGTCCCTAATCAAGTATTTCTTCCCATGAAGATCCTGAAGAAAATGTACATTCAGGTCAAAAACTAGGGGGACAATGCACTCGTCTGTAATTTTTCAAGGGTTTGGCCCGAAGTGTTAATAGGGAATTCTAGTGAACTAGAATAGACTAGACTCTTGGCCTCTGCCTTTTTCACTGGGGTGGAGTTGGGAGTACCTTGAAGATTTGAGTGACAGCAGGCTGTTTGCTCCAACTACATACACCTATGACCCAGGACTATTATACTGCCACTGCAGTTATAGGAAATACTTAGGCAAAGATGAGAAAGTTGCCCAGAAATGAAAGAAAGAGAAAGTCAGTGAACGTGTTTTTTCTTTTAGTTCAGAGACTGCTGCCCCAGGCAACAGACCAGGTCTTAAGTCAGAAATGGAATACCAGGTGCCACTATTTGTGTGCTTAGGATGCTGTTTTCTTCATTACAAAATTTTGTTTGTTATTGTCATTTTCCTGGCATATGGGAAATGTGGATATTAAGCACTGTGTTTTATTTCCTTGGCCTGGTGGGTGGAGGAAAAAAGGCACAACCAGATCCATACATGCTGATCTTTCAACCCCTTTGAATTCCCTATCCTTAACTCTTTTGATCTTATCTGGGTCCTCTAGTCTAATTATCAGTTTTACAGAGCAACCTTCCTTTTTAGTTGTAAATCAATTTGCCCTTAAATCTGACCCAAGTTTTTAGATAAATGAGGAAAGTTAAGGAAAGAGAAACAAGGAGACTTAAATTTATCCTAAAAAATATTCCTGTTCATCTACTTCTTAACTATGAGGGTTTAAACAAATATCTTAGCTTCAACGTAAGATAGCTAGCTAGTGGGAACCTGCTGTATAGCACAGGGAGCTCAGCTCAGTGTTCTGTGAAGACCTAGATAGGTGGGATTGTGGGGGAGGGAGGTCCAAGAAGGAGGGGATATATGTATACATATAGCAGATTCACTTCACTGTACAGCAGAAACTAACACAACATTGTAAAGCAATTATACTCCGATAAAAAAAACCCTGAAGAATCTACTGTATATTCTATGCCATTAAGTGACAAAATTAATAATGTCTGATACAATGTCGGGCCCTAATACATGTGTTAACTAATTTGACATTTCTTTTTCTTAGTGTGACCCTTTGTACATGTTTCAAATAGGAGAACAGAGTCTAGTGTATAGGCTAGTAGCTACCACTGCCTATACTTTCAGAGTACAAGGAAGAAGACTTTGTGAGTAATAAGGATCAACTCTATACATCCGTATTTGTATAGATGTAGATATGTGTATAGATATAGATATATCTATATCTGGAGGGAAAGCAGGGAGGAGATTCCAGATTTGCAAGTTCACCTACTTGCTAAAATTCTGTTGTAAATCAATACTTAAAGTGTTCTTGAGGTCATTTGCGACATGCCCAGAGCAGCAAAAGATTTGTCACCTGTCAGAATGTTCCCAACTGATATCAATTAAGGAGAATCTCTGCCTTCTTGCTTCAGCTCTCATGCCATTTTAGTAAGTTGTGAAATTAATAATGTCTGATGACTCCAGGATGGAAGAGGTAGGGGGCAGTGCTGTGTAGTGCAGGGAACTCTGGCTCTGGGGCCAGTTGGATGGGGTTTGAATTTCAACTCTGACACTTGTTAGGTGTACAGCCTCAGGCAAGTCACTTAACACTTCTGAACTTTGTTTTATCTTTTTCAAAATAAAGAAAATAGAATCTGCCAGATGAGTTAATTTTAGGATTTAAGATTATAATTTATGTGGGATATATATGTATATACGTTTATGTGTCTATAAGTATATATTATGATGAATGCAGATATAGTTTCATATATATATATATATATATCTTAGAAACTGCCATTTACTAGATCCACATTATGTACAGCAAATATACATACAATTTATATTATTCTACTATGTGCAGGCTATGAACTAATATACCAGTTTGTTAGAGGACGACTGAGTATCAAAAACAGTGACTACTATGACCAAAATATCTTCCAACTTGTAAGAGGAAGAATTTCTATTTATCAAACGCATAATGTTTTCAATAAACTTCTGAACTTGCCCAATTCAGTAACTTCCCCAAATTCTTAAAGCAACTAAGTGTAAGGACCAAACTCTGAACTATTTGACGATGGATTCAGTGTTCTTTCCAACATTCCACGAGGTCAAGAGTTTGAGTAATTGTTTTCTCATATTTGGACAGGACTGATTTGTAAGATGGCTCCCTCTGTTCATAAGGTTTTTCCCACATGTAACTCCTAAGTTATAAATATATAAAACTTGTTCAGTCTGTGTGTACATTCACATGAGTGTTGTGTGTGTGTGGTCAAATTCTATCCCTTTTTAAAACTTATCTTCTCATAGGAAAACCTCCCTGGAGAGAATTAATATGAGCTCTGTGTGCAGGTAAATATACCAGGTTAAATAGAAATCAATGTTCTCTACTTCTGAAACCTGTCTCTATTTCAACTTCCATTTGCTAGCAGAGTAAAGGATGTCACTAGACTTCAGTATCCATCCATTACCTCTCACAAATTGGATTAAATTTGGGCAGTGTAAAGTTGGTAAATGTCCTTCTGTTTCTGAATTTATAATTGAATAATTACAAAAACAGGAAACTGTACTATGGGATATGGTCTGTCTGATCTGATTTCTGGGCATCTAAAAGCTTTTAGTAACATAGACAATCATGAAAAATAATGCCTACATCTTGTGATTCCCTTTAAGTATTGGAAAATCACACCAAATTTCACCAAAGTATTCACACACAAATAACTTATACAAGTTTAAATGAGGTAAAATTTGTAGCTAGGTTTTTTTTTTAATGGACTCTATTTTCCAGAGAAGTTTTAGGTTCACAGCAATAATGAGAGAAACATACAGATATTTTTCACATACCCCTTACTCCCATACATGCATAATCTCCCAGACTGTGGACATCTCACACCATAGTTGTACATTAGTTGCAAGTCATGAACCTAAATTAACACATCATTGTCAACCAAAGTCCATAGTTTGCATTAGGGTTCACTTCTGGTGTTGTATGTCCTATGAGTTTTGCCAGATGTATTCTGACTTGAATATGCCATTGTAATATCAATTCAAATAGTTTCACTGCCCTAAAAATCCTCTGTGCTTTACCTATTCATCACTCCCTCCCCAACCCCTGATCTTTTTACTATCTTTATAGTTTTGCCTTTTCCAGAATGTCATATAGTTGGAATTATATAGTATAATTTATAGTTTTATAGCTCATTTATTTTTAAGGCTGAATAATATTCCATTTTCTGAATGTAGCATCTTTTATTTATCTATTCAGCTACTGAAGGACATCTTGGTTGAATTCAAGTTGTTGACAATTATGAATAAACCTGCTATAAGCATCCATGTGTATTTTTTGTGTAGACATAAATTTTCAGTTCATTTGGGTAAAATTTTGAGGACGATTGCTGAGTTGTATGGTAAGAGTATGTCTAGGAAGAAACCACCAAACTTCCTAAGTGAATATACTGTTTTGAATTCCAAACAGCCATGAATGAAAGTTTCTGTCGCCCTACATCTCCACCAGTATTTAATGTTGTTCGTGGTTTGGATTTTGTCCATTCTAAAGGGTGTGTAGTGCTATCTCGTTATTATTATTATTTTTTTAATTAATTAATTTATTTTTGCCTGTGTTGGGTCTTCATTGATGTGCACAGGCTTTCTTTATTTGCGTCAAGAGGGGGCCACTCTTCACTGCTGTGCACGGGTTTCTCATTGCGGTGGCTTCTCTTGATGCGGAGCATGGGCTCTAGGTGCATGGGCTTCAGTAGTTGTAGCTTGCGGGCACAGTATTTGTGGCATGCGGGCTCTAGAGCACAGGCTCAGTAGTTGTGGAGCATGGGCTTAGTTGCTCCATGGCATGTGGGATCTTCCCAGACCAGGGCTCGAACCTGTGTCCCCTGCATTGGCAGGCAGATTCTTAACCACTGTGCCACCGGGGAAGCCCCTCATTGTTATTTTAATCTGTAATTTCCTAATGACATATGATGTTGAGCATCTCTTCATATGCTTATTTACCATCTGTATATCTTTTTGGATGAGGTGTCTGTGTAAGGTCTTTTCCCATTTTTTTAATGGGGTTGTTCATTTTCCTATTGTTAAATTTTAGGAGTTCTTTGTATATTTTGGATAACAGTCCTTATCACATATGTCTTTTGCAAACATTTTTTTTCCCAATCTGTGATATGATTGTATGCTAAAGTATATGATTTGGTAGAAGCTGTTTGGGGTCAGAGAAAAAGTGATAAAACCGTATCCATAAGGAATGGGTGGCAGATATAGGCCCACCTGTGCAGAGGGAGATGGAAAGGCAAAAATAAGGTGAAATAATAGGCTTTGGAAATGAGAGAAGAATGGGATAGAAAGAGAAATAACATTTTCTTAAAGAATCCATTAGTTGAAAAATGTTTCTTCTCCCATCTGGAATGTCTTATATACAAAGTTACAATATGTAAAACTAAGACCTAGTTAAGTTAAATACTTGCCCAGTTAGTATGTGTTAGATCTGAAACTCAGGTCTTTCTTGTACATTACATGGCTCTAATATAAGTCACTATGAATGAGTGTATGTGTATGTTTGTGTGAACATATGTACACAAATACATGACACATGTATATAAATATATAGGTACACATATTCATCTTCCAAATTTTTGATCCAACAGTGATCTCACTTTCATTTTAGCTTTATGCTTTAATATTTTTACAAATTTACATTTAGTTATTGTAAAACAATTTGGAACCTATTTTCCATTACTTGGTTATGTCTAATGATAAAAACAACCTTGGTATGGCATATGTTAGAGGTGTAATAAAATGTGTTTAAATGTAAGTAGTGGTTAAGATGTACAGAATTTATAGATGCCATAATGGATACATTACTTTCAATATCATTTTAATAACAAATTGAATTAATCAAATTATACATCAATTTTTATTTTCTAACAATCATTCTTTTTATATGTAATAGGTCAGTAAAATTTTGCTTACTTTCAAGCTATAGTATGTGCATTTGGTGATAATTTTCATTTTGTCACATAGATCTGAATGATCTGGTTTAAATCTCCAGATTATGTTAATGACTTAGTGTTTAAAAAAAAAAAAAATTCAGTCAAGTAAATTTGAAGGTCTAATTGGCCTTATTGAAAAATTCATGAATCGAGCAGTATCCCATATAGTAAACAGACAGATGCTCTGAAGGCTTTTGCAAAAATGAAAGGTTCTTATAGGCAGAAGTAGGGTGGGGCATGGAAGTTCTTAGCCAAAGAAAAGAAAGAATTATTTCAGGCAAGGTCATTTTTGGGAATAGGGAACAACAGTGAGGGGGGAGGGGTCCTTTATGGTTCAGATTAGCTCCTCTTCCTTTAGGGGATGGGGGATGGAAAGGGCCCTTGTAACAGATTACCTCTTTGGTGCTGACCAGGAAATTCCAGACTGCCGCTTAAGATTACAATTCTGGGGCAGATCAAAACTGCAATTAGGTCAGGTATTAAATCTAGGTTTGGTATCATGGGCTTTAGAACAATCTATGCCATTTTGGGTCTGTGGTTTGCTCTTTAGCAAAAGTCTCAATTTTACATTAAAGTATATCAAACAAACTATTTCATTTCTAATTCTGATACTTAGAACAAAATGCTTTAAAAAGAATTAAGAATTACAGTAAACTTCAAAGCATTCTAATATATATATATACACACACAGAGAAGAAAAATAAATTGAATAGTGTACTATCCTATTTATTTATGTGAATTTAATATACAATAAAAAATCATACATTAATGAGCATTGAGTTATTAATTTTACAAATGATTTTATGAAACATATTTTGTAAAATTAAAAAATCAAGTTTGTTCTTAACATATAAATTCCAAAGGTTATAAATACAAATGGATAAAAAAAAACAAAGTTATTTAATCAATTTTAAATAGGGTAAGAACTTTCAGAGAATAAAAATCAAGGAAAAACTACCAGTGATGTTATTTTATACAAGCTATGCATAAAATCTATGATAATTTTAAGGCAGACATCAGACTGGGACCATATTTGGATTAATATACTAAATAATTGAAGCACTGAGACTTAATAAGAAACACATTAACATACAAAACTGAGATAAAAATATAAATTCTTAGACATTAAAAATTTTTAGAAAGGGCATATAAATTTTATATCTAATATATATAAAATGTTAAAGTCAGGAATCAAAACATTGACATTTTTAATATGTCAAATTACCAAAATTTTCAAAATTATGATATTAGGAAATCTCCGTTAGGTGTTATTTTTCAGTTATTCAACATTAGGTACCAAAAGATTTTTAACAATGAGAATGCTTTGTGGTATATTCCCAAGGGGAAAGTTAGGGCATAACCAAATTAATACTACACTTATACCCAGCAATTGGAGGCCCATCCCCTCAGATATGCTCCCAAAGTCCCCAAGCTTTGGAGTGCTTTCCTAGAAATTTGCTCAGTTCCCTTCTGATGCTTAGGATTGAGAGATCACAAAAGTGCCATCTGGGAAGAGCAGTCTCAGACTTGAATTCAGTCCAGATTTCTCCCCTTCAGGGAAGTCTAATCATGTGGCCAATCACATGCCCTGGGAAGCTAGGAGGAGGGAAAAATTACACCTATGTGCTCATCCTGGTACCTGCTGGTCTGGCCTTTGTTCCACAGAGCAGTATGATGATCCACTTGCCTGAATTAAGTCACCAAAATAGAGTTGACACCCTGATTTTGGATGATTCTCCTTCACATTAGAGCCAGGTTAAGTTCAGGGCTCTGCCTACTGGTCCATCACCAACCTAAAGCCATATATTTGGACCAATGTATGGAGTTTCGCTTTTCCAGTTCCCACCATTGTGCAGCCTCAAAGGCAGTGTGTGTGTGGTAACAGGCTACACTGACTTCATTGTGCTGCCTCCAATGGCACCCAGGACAGTCAGTTATCCTCCCACCTAAGGTCTGAATCATGTAGTCAGACAGTCTTTCATGGTTGCACCCACAGGGTGGCTGTTCTGTCCTTTATGAGGACTTTCCAAACCCATGGCCCTTCTGATTGATGGGCTCTCTCTTATTGCTGATTAATGTGGAGGTGAAATTGGATCCTCACAGGCTGGAGGTAGAATAAACATTCTTTGTGGGAATGCAACCACTGACTCAATCAGACAATGGGCTTCTCATTATCCTCCTTGCTGATGATGGGTGTATGAAAGGCAGGATGCAGTAGCATTCAAAGAGATCACATTTAGAAATGGGGCAGTTAAGGCCTAAACAGTTAAAATGAAGACATAGTTGGAAGTTCCGTTCTACATTTACTTGATAAAATTCCAAAGACTATATTTAACATGACCTTTTACTTTAAATAATCTTTTACATTTTCCTTCATGTTCTGGTTGAGATTTGCCTTCTGGTCATCATTAACAAAGCAGAATAACAAACTCAGAGAAAAAGCCATTAAAAGGCAGCGTTTTTGGGTGATACAGTGGATGATGCAGCCTTATGAGTAACCAGCATTAACTAAATGATATCAGGGAACTATAGAGATAAGAAAATTTATATGGCTTCAATACAACAGCTCTATTGATGAGATACAGCATTGTGAGTACAAGTGCCACTGACTTTTTTCTGGAGGATATGGCATGTGAAATTTGAGTTATCGTGTGGTGTGCATGTGTGTGTGTTTGTTTGTTTTCTGTTTTGTTTTTCAAAAAAGAACAGGAAGAGATGGTTTCTACACCTAAACAGAAAGAAATGGTACCTGAATACTATGAAGAATTTTCATGTACACTAATTGGACAATAAACAAATATGTAACTTCTTTTCTACCCATTATTCTAAAGTTCTCTTGAAAAATCATTGTACCTCAAATGAGCCCATGGATTTTATATTTTTTAAAATTAAATTGTTTATATTCCCTGGCATTGAGCAAAAGAAAAAAATATTTATACAGGGCTCATGCACCTGACGACACACTTGAATTCTACCAATAGTTTTGATAGCTTGCTACTTTTTATATTAGATTAACATTTCTCAAACGACTGTCAATCACATATTTGCTATTTCTGTATACCATCTGTATCACTATTTACTTATATATTTTTAATCAGCATTTTAGTTTTAAAATACTTCTTAATGTGTAATATGATTTTACTTTTATAATTTGAAGCTAGTGTTATTGGCAAAAAAATGAACATGTTCCTAAAAATAAATATGATGAAAACAAAATATTGTCATTTTGATCCACGTAGAAAGAGTTGCCTGTAAACACATGAGCCTGAGGCTGCTCCAGTAGTGTTAAAAAAGGTTTGGTGTCAGACAATTGCAAATAACAGACAAACACCAAACTTTATTTTTGATTTTCTCATAGATTTGAAAGAGAATAAAAAGAAGTACATTCTCACAATATGACGTTGGTAACAAATGCCACCTATGTTACAACTCTCACACTTTGAAATCACCGATATTATGTAATAAGCGTGTGTCAGATTATAGATAACTTTTATTTTTATAAATTTTGTTTCTTTTCATATATTTTAAGAGGTCTATAATTGTCAATTATTATAATTAGAAAAAAGAAATAGAAATACCCTCCCTTAGAGAGGTGGAGCATAACTCTCATTGCTTGAATGTGGAGTACATATGTACAGTATGAAAAGTGGGAAAAGAGGTTACTTTCAGTGGAGAAACCTGAAACAAGTTGGGGAGCCAGGAAGGCCAGTGATGTAGTTCTAGTTCAAATACCAAGACCTGAGAACCAGGAACTCTGACTGTGTAAATCAAAGTTGCCATCAACAGTGATGTCATGTTAATAACATATGCCCCTGATACAGCTGGATTAAAATTACACTTCTTCTCCATGGCCGACCTCCCATACAAAATCGCCCCAATCTAATCATAGCAAAACATTAGACAAATCTAAATAGAGGGGACATTCTACAAAGTACTTAATCAGTACTCCTGATCACCAGGAATACTTGAAAACTGTTAAGATCATAAAGACAATGAAAGTCTGAAAAAGCGTCACAGCCAAGAGAACCTAGGGAAATATAACAGTTGGATGTAATGTATTCTGGATGGGATCTGGAACAGAAAAAAGATATGCTGTAAGAACTAAGTAAATCTGAAGAAAGTATGCTTTAATAAATAAAAGTAAATTGAGGGGTTCCCTGGTGGCGCAGTGGTTGAGAGTCCGCCTGCCGATGCAAGGGACACGGGTTCGTGCCCCGATCCGGGAAGGTCCCACACGCCGCGGAGCGGCTGGGCCCGTGAGCCATGGCCACTGAGCCTGCGTGTCCGGAGTCTGTGCTCAGCAACGGGAGAGGTCACAACAGTGAGAGGCCCGTGTACCGCAAAAAAAAAAAAAGTGTTCATTCCAAAAATTACTCTGAGGTAAAAATTGTTAACATTATGTACTTTCAAACCAAACAGGATTTGGTTGGGTTAAATTCTAACATAAATGTCTAAATGTTTACTAGGGACTGCTAAGCCCCTGGAAGTCAGGGAAGAAAACTAAAACAATTAATAAAAGAAAGCATATACACCCTTTACAACAAGTACTAGTATTTTTAGGTGACATGTTCCTACTTTTTCCATTAGTATAATTTCTTATTAAATCCAAAATGTTTTTCTAAAGCTTCTAATAGTAAGAAAATAATTAGGAAAACTGCATGATTATTTTGGGAGCAACAATTTAAGGAATCCAAATTGGTGACCTGCAATATACATGTCTGGATATAGTTAAGCCAACATAGGAAAAATAGCAGCATTAGAGAAAAGAAAGTAAAATTCTTAAACTCTGTGCTAAAAGTGAAAAGGGATAACTAAAAATAAGTCTTGAAGGAAGAAGGAATATTCCCAGGGAGTTCTATGTAACAGATAACTCATATTCATTTGTACCACTTTTCTTCGTTCAGAATCTACTTCTTGATATTATGATCATTTTTCCCACAATCCACTGAAATCTCAACTTCAGTGTGTTAAAAAAAAAAACCAAAAATACCCAGAAACAAGACGGTCATGGCCCAGAGCAATTTCCTTTTGTGGCAATTTATCATATTCTGCATTCTTTAATTTAGAGCTTCACCACCAACTATATATTCTTCTGTTTATTAGTACCCCAACAATAGATTATTTCAAATTACTGTAATTCATCTCTCTCCTGACACCATATTATTATGTCTGTTGGTGACTGTTCTTTTTTATGTAACTCTTTATTCACTAGGGGCTCAAAATAAGGCAGTGAAGGATAAAGATCTCTGTCCTTATGGAGATTACAGGATAATAAAGAGGTAATGTTTGCTTTGACTTACATGTCATCAACTATTTCTTATTTTACATGAACCTTTTCAATTCTGATTTAGTTATAATTTTACAAATTTTTCTAAGCTGATGATATGTGAATCCATAAAAACTTGGTTATAATTTATAGACAATATTTAGCATTTATGTAATATATAATTTATATGTAATATAAATTAAACTAATGATACATTTTATATCAATTATAGCATAGTATATGTATATACTGTTACTAGTACATTATATATACTACATATATACACATGCATTTTATATATATATATGATACATATAATATGATTTTAATAGCCACAAGTTGAAATCCTTTCAAATTCTAGCTTTACTGTATGCAGGGAAGTCTATATCCTTAAATATCATTTCCAATTTGATTTGATTGGGGGATAGTGTGCATCAAGCAATAAGTATTTTCCCCTTTCAACTTATATTTGCAGTGACACCAAGTGCCTTTGTACTTAGTATAACAGATGATCCTCTTTCTTTTGTGATCTTTCTGCATGAAGTTCAATTCCATCATAGT
The DNA here is from genome assembly GCF_964374135.1 of Grampus griseus. NCBI lineage: Eukaryota > Metazoa > Chordata > Mammalia > Artiodactyla > Delphinidae > Grampus > Grampus griseus. Next base: position 44,182,754 of record NC_139010.1, read on the forward strand.
CTAAAAATTAATTTCTTCATAGCCAATCTTGTTTCTGGGATAAAATGACTTCTAATTTACTAAATATCAAAATCAGGAGTTCTTCATCATTAGATACGTGGTTAACCATGATATTTGTAATGCATATGCCTATTTTGCTTTTTTAGTCCATAGGAACTCTGTTTTCCTTCAGCATTTTAAAAATGTCGTTTTCCAAATTTTTTTGACTCCTCCAAAGTAATATACATATATATATTACATAAAGTGATATATATATTCTCCATTATATTGCTACTTTGGTGGGATTTAACATTTTTTTCTTATTATTTAAAGAAATTTATCCTCTCCTACTATTTTTCTCTGTGGACTTTGTCAAATTCCTCTTTCCCAGTACAGAGGTACTGAACTTAGTTTATACTGTTGTCAACTTATCATTGATACCATCCAGGATAAAGTTTCTTTTATATCATGATGTACATTTCCCGAAATCCATTTTTCTGGATTTGATTCTGATAGTCACTTTTTGAGATTTGGAAAACTAATGAGAAGGAGAAGTCATTATTTCAATATTCTTCCTCTGTGGACACAGTTAAACATGTGAGCAGATGTGAGATGCACATTTCCTTGTTAAGTTGCTGCTTATTTTATTTTTTGCTCTATATTTCAATAACTTTTTATGACAACTTGGAAAATAATTTTATGGAACATTTCCACAATTTATTTGATTTTATGTACTGTTTTTCTCTGATTTAATACAAAAATATATTTTGATATCCCTTTAGTAAGAAACCCAACCTTCTCATTTTCCCTTTATTTTACATCTTCTAATTGTGCTATTCATTATTTTACTGACATGATCTACCAACTTTTCTTGAGTGTCTTCTGTATTACCACAGATGTAGATAGATAGATAGATAGATGAATTATATTTTAAAACTGATTCTATCCTCAAATATATGACAGTTGAAGGAGGGATATAACGAGTGGTGTTCCCAATAGGGGTAGGGGTGGGAAGTGGAGGGTGCCTGTGGGGAGGAATGATCCTCCCTGGAGGAGAGGAATATTTTATCATTGTTATTATGTAGAATTGCTGACACATGGTGACAATAAAAAGCAGCCTGCATTGTAGTCAGGTTTGTTTTATTTTTTAATTCTCTACAGCCAATGAACTTCCCTAATCATTTGCACCTGTAGTAAATAGCTCCTACCCACCCCACCCCACCCCACCTTGTTGTACCATTGGGTAGAATATATAAATCTATTTTAATAAAAGACTGTATATGTGTTGGTAATGTTATGATCCAGTAATGGAAATAAAGTAGAAAAGGAATAGGAGGTTCTGTTGGTAGGGCCAAAGAGCACTTCACAGGGGAGCTGTTATTTCAAGGCTTTGTGAATGGCAAATAGATGATTACAAATGCTCAAGTTGCCCTTTTTCAACAAGGAACCAGTGTTTTCTCATTACAAGTCAGTCAATCCATGTATTTTTTCCAACTTCTATGTGCTAAATACACTGAGATATATAGTAATGGATGTCTCTCCCATTTATGCATAAAAACATTCTTAGATGTTTTCACAAAAATGAAATAAAAACCAAAGATAACAAACAAAAATCTATGGGGTTATTTCTTATCATTCCAAAATGGAAGAACTCATGTTTTCATACTTTAACATTTAGAAGATGTACAATTGAGTTTACTCAAGCTAGTCTTCTGCTTACTTCTCTTATTTTTTATAACTATACCATACAACTCATATTTTGATACTGTTATTTGGGGTCATAATGGCACCTGTATCATATTAAAGACACACTGAAAGCTTTATCACAGAAAGAAGCAACTTCCTCAAGGCAATTTTCTAAAGTGTGAAGCTATCTCCAAGGTAAACCAGAGTAATTTTCCATTTAATTTGGCATTTTCTGGAAGATTGACTCCAAAATTCAAGGCTTTTCCAATTAAATTCAGTTGCATTTATGTCCAGATTTTCATAGAGGATTGGTTTCCTGCTGTGGAGCTGAGTCTTAAAGCTACTTGAACTAAATTGCAGATCCTAGCCAATGTGCATTCCTTTCAGCTACTCCCTCCATTCAGTAACCTGATTCTCAGAATAGTTGATTAATCCACATTATGCCTTCACACCTAGAAAACTGTAATCTGAAAAGAATCTCACTGTATTAGAAATATTAAAAAACACTTGTTAAAGGCATTAATCCATTTCAGGACATAGAAAATATACACATCCCAGAGAAAATGGGTATGTATAAAATCTTCTGACAAAATTACAAAATCTATTCATTTTTGTCAGGTTTTACTTAATTTTGTGATAGTTCTTTTGTGCCTTGAAAGCACAGATACTGCATATTTTCATCAATTCAAAAAATTATACTTCATGGGAGGCTTACTACTCTCAAATTAAGCATGTCTATTCAAAATGCTTTTCTACTTCTGATGTTAAAGGATACAATAAAATGTACATGGAGAGAGAGGATTGTATTATTCTTCCCCCAGATGAGGAATAATGAGTTGTGCAAAGAATTAACTTCCTGTTCCTTTTTTATTTCCCATTTTGTTTGTTTGTTTGCTTTGTTTTTAATTACTATGCCACAAAAAGGACAGGATTCTAAGAAAATTACTGGTTTTAAATTAATAAAAGGAAAGTGACTAAACATAAAATATAATACATAAATGCAAAATTGAATATAATTCTTAATATAAAGTTGATAAATGATATGAAAAGAACTCACAGTATATGAAATATTAAGACAAAAATTTAGAAAATGTCCAGTACTCATAAAAATTTGTGAGATAATGCTTTTATAAACTACGAGTGTAAATATAAATTGATATGCTATTCTAAATAACTCTTTTTTCTTCTTTGCAATATTTCAAAAGTCTTTTCAATAGTTGCCTCCTTTATCCTGTAATTCTACTTTATGGAAATTATTTTATACTAATCAGAAATACACAAAAAGATTTATTTTATAATAATTAACACCAAATAACTATTTATAATAGGGAAATATTGAAAACTATGTACAGTTAAAGGGAATATTTTGCATTTAATGAAAAGAATAGTATATAATAGTTAAGGATAATCTTTGAAAAATATTAAAATATTTAATAATATAGAAAGTATTTATGGCATTCTGTTAACTGAAAGTAAGGTTGCAAAAATGCATATATGGTATATGCATTCATAGGTATTGTATGCATATAAGGGAAGAAAAAAACAGAAAGCAAGTTACCAAAAAAATAACAATGATTTTTCAGAGTATAGGCCTGCTGATGATACTGATTTGAATGATTTGTGTTTTGCTTACCTTTATGTAACTCTCACATATAATACCTTACTAAGCAGGTGAGAGCAGTAATTACTCAGGAATGGTTATTTTTACAACCATTAAAAAAATAACAGCAATCAATCAAATGGTAGACCCAGTATTTTCTTTTAGAAAAACAGACTAATGGAAAGAACAAGATATCGTATTCGGCCTTGCACATAGTATGCTTTTGATTAGCATTTCTCCATGTGTGTGGTAGCTCCTTAAGAGCAGATATTTTTTTCCTATGTATCTTGGGAAACCACCCTTGATCTAACTCCTCTAAGGTGATGAGGATAATTCTTATATGAAAATAGACTGAATATAATGAAATGTCAAACATTGAAGTATAATTCATTGTTGTGTGGTTTTCCCCAAGTTATTTCATTTGAAATTAAATATGATAATAGAGACCATATATATGATCTTTTCTTTATTAGTACCATTATTAAGAATAGCTGAAATATTACAAATGAACAATTATTTAAGTCTTGTCCCATTCCCTTCTTTAAACAATAATTGTCTTATTCTTTAAACTCTATCTCTGTTGCATATTGTAGTGAAGGATGACCTAAAAAGAATTCAGTGTATCTTGTTCTATAAGTAGATGCAGAGTAATTTTAAGAGAAATACAGAATCACTCATTTTCTTATTAGTAAAATAAATATTACATGCTCCACTACTATATATTCAGGTTAATATGAGGTTTTAAGTGAAATGATTGATATGAAAAGAATGGATATACAAATATAGCGTTCCGTTTACTCTGTTTTCTTAATATAATTCATCTTTCACTTCCTTTTGCTCTTTCATTAGGACAAAACAATTACCAAATGCAAGATTAAGTAAAATAAAGAATAAAAAATTTAAATTTCTCCTCCAACAGATTCATCGCTTTTAGATTTATATTTCTTAAACTACATCTTCATATTTTATGCACTTTACTATCACGAGTTCCATAATGAAGGTATAAAACCACTTGGAATATGGTTTAAAATGCATCTGAGCCTGTGTATGTGTGTGTATAGTGGGGTGTTATTTGTGTGTAAATCCAACTTTGATTAGAAAAAGAAGAAATAGCATTCCTTATACAAGTCCTGAGGCACCCAAATAAGTAATTTGCTGTGAAATGTTATGTAACCAGCATACATGTTTTACTGGCAGACTTGAGTTTGAAATACTCCTTTCCTTCTTATTTTACCAGCAAATATATACCCTGCTTCACCCTAAAGTTGAATTGTTTGTAAATCCTCTGAAACTATAAAACAGCTCTGTTTTTTAGATTACAGTAGCACTAATAGAAAATAAAGTAAGCCACATATGTACCTTTAAAGTATATAGTGTTCACATAAAAATGAAAAATATATGCAAAATATTATCATTTCAACATGTAATCTAGGTAAAACTTACTAATGAGATACTTAACATCAGTTTGTTTGTTCTCAGTTTTCAAATTCTGGTGTTTACAGTCACAACACATCTCAATTTGAATTCTATATTTTCAAAGTTTTGGTAAAATATAGTCCTAGGAAACAATAAAAATATGTGTAACAAAAAATGTTTACTCTGCTTTAGCTTTTACTTAAAATGTTGTTTAATTTAAATAATTTAAATTAAAAATTCAACTCCTTAGGCACATATCAAGTGCTCATAGCCACATGCAGCAACCATATTTGACAGTGTTGCTATAAAACTAGGGCAATATTAAACTCATAAAGCCAAAAAAATGTAAAGACAGCCACCAGCTTTACATTTTTTCAAGGAATTACTTGAAATATCCATTGAGTTTCTATTTTTAAAAGTATTATTCATTAAAAACAGAGCAGTAACACTTGGTTACAAATGTGATATCTGTGGTACATATTCTCTTATATTTTCCTCATCATATGTGTTAAGTGAAACTTCTCTTGATAGTCATATATTTTCTTCTTTTATTTCCTTATGATAATGTTTAGATAAAATCTTGAAGCTAAAATCTGTATTCTAACCAGGAAGTCTCAAATCAATTAACTAACTGCCCTACTTGAGGAAAGTCAGGTCCTACAGCTGAAACCAAAATTGAAATAATATTATGAGAAAATGAAGCATAAAGGAATTGATTATATGACCATATCTAAATTATATTGTTTTTCTAATGATTTCTAATGAGAATCCAGAACAGCAGGAATATACCTGATTAAATAGTAATATCACCTACTGGGTTGTAGATACACTGTTGGAAATAGTACATAACCCATTCTAATGCTAAAATTTCAGTTGTATATAAAAATTCTGTTAAATGTTCAGTATGTAAAAGGAAACACTGCAAATCTGGCATTTCATTATAGGCAAGACAACACAGTGTCTGCTGACATGTTATATGGTGTAAGTTTAAAGTGAATATGAAGGTCAAGGCAAATATCAAGCATAAAAGTCTACTTCACTATCAAGATTGGCTCTCTATAGCACTTACTTAATAATTTTTCCATTCTCAGTTTGTCTTTTCTATGAGAAACATTCTCTCATCATTACTTCCTTCCACAATGATGGAGGCCTAATGCCATTCATCACAATATTGTGACCATGCATACATCTGATTTTTTAACCCATGGTATTGTTATGTGTTGAATGGTATCCCCCTCAAAAAGATGTGTTGAAGTCTTAAATCCTGGTGCTTTAGAATCCGACTTTATTGGGGAATAGAGTCATTGCAGATATACTAACTAAGGTAAGATGGGGTCATACAGAAGTTGGATTGGCCCTTAATCCAATATGACCACTTTCCTTATAAGAAGAGAAGAGACACAGAGATAGAGACGAGAAGGAAAAACAGTCGTATCTAACTGAAAAATATTTTAAACTGATTTTCCTGTTGTTTCTTTCACAAAATTACAAGATGAGGACTGTTAAAAGCCACCAAAAATTCAGTTGTATATGGTTGCTTCATTAAATGACAACCATTTTTAAATTCTAAGAAAAAACTTTATCCTTTATCATGAAGGAAAATGTAACTCTACAATATCAGTTATTTGAGGAAAACATTCAAAATCTTTTTCTTGTAAAACCTACCCTCTTGGATTGTCTATGCTGGAAATCTTTTTTTTTTTTTTTTTTAAACTTTTTAATTCACTTCCTCAGAACATAGTTGTGTGGAAAAAGAAAAGTGTGTATGATGCTTGTTACAGTTGACACATACATTTAGAATGCATTTTGAATTAATATCTGTTTGTATTGTGTGAAGCTGTGTCCTTTGGATATCCAACTTTAACAGCCTCAGGGGCCAACTATTTTAGAGAAAGAAACTGGAATTTAGCCAGCCATGATATTTCCACTCAACAGTCATTCACACTTAATGCCTTCCCAGACAAACTGGCATGATTTGTCTAGAATTATATTTGTCAGAAGTGCTTGCTGCCAAACATTATCATTTAGTCATATCTATGAGTATTTTTGACAAAAATTTATAAAACTAATAAGTAGATATAAAAATATAAGAGAAATCTTTTTTCAATTCCCTAAGTCTAATCAAGCACTTTCTCACCTTTACTTAAGATTCTTGTGCTGACAATGAGTATATTGAGCCTGCTTTAGTGATTTCACTACCTCAAGAGAGAGAATCAAAATTGCCCTAAAATAGAGGAGTCTAAGAAGCCAAGTTAAACTTTTTTTTTTTTAATTTAATTTAATTTATTTTTTTTTGCGGTACGCAGGCCTCTCACTGTTGTGGCCTCTCCCGTTGCAGAGCACAAGCTCCGGATGCGCAGGCTCAGCGGCCATGGCTCACGGGCCTAGCCGCTCCGCGGCATGTGGGATCTTCCCGGGCGAGGGCACGAACCTGTATCCCCTGAATTGTCAGGCGGACTCTCAACCACTGCGCCACCAGGGAAGCCCCAAGTTCAACATTTTGAAAGATAAAATATAGGCTTCTTTCACGGGGCTTTTTATGAGCTTGTGTTTCAAAGAATTCAATTAGCTAATTTTATCTGATGAGCAGTACTGCTCTATTGAATCTTTTATCCGAAATTCTGTTGATTTATGATAGTCCAAGTAAGGGAATTACATATACTCTCCACGTTGTCAAGTCTTTTATAAGCCTTTAAAATGTATAGATTTCTTGTGCTTACAAGGCAATTCTGTAGCGATTTCCAGAGCTTCTTCAAAATGAACACAGTTGCTTCCCTTCTGAGTGTTTCATGGTTTTAATTCAGTTGACAAATATATAGTTCAAAAGATAATACATCATGATTTTCCAGCAGTGCATGCTGTGGCAGTCCTCCTCTCTTATGTGCAGCAACCATGAGAACTAATCACAGCTGCAGAAGTTTCCATTGGGGTCGTAATATTCATGTGAGGCTATCTCAAAAATTTGTGCACTTCTATAAATCCAAGGAATAATTATTTACAATAAAGCTATGACAAATTTTATAAACTTAAAGGAAACTATGAAAGTAAGTCTATGAATATGTTTGTTTGAATTCCTGGATGCACTATTTTGTAGGGAATAAATATATGCAATTAGAGTACTAATTGTACTCTACTAGAGCAAATGTTAAAGCTTTTAACTTGTAACCTGGGAAGAGAATACATTACAGAAGTGTTAATGGTCTTAAAAAATAGTTGAGTAAACAACATATGTAATTATTCTGTAGGGAAATGCTGCTTAATTAAAACAGAGTCAGTTTATTAGCATACACACCTGCTGCTTGTATGGTTCATTTTTTCCTAAAATAACTTAATTCCTGAACAAGGTTCTCTCTCCACTTCATTTCCTTGGGAAATATCCACTTTGAATTTCTGCTTCAGATTTGTCTATGCTGGCTTCAAATATTTTTATATATTTGTTGTCGATATATATATATATATGTATAAATCACAGGGAGTACATGAATTTATAATGATAGCTGACCCTCTGACTTTATTCTCTTGTATTTTCTTAAAATATTCAGCATCCAGTCATGACAGACTGCAGATCGCAGTCTTTTTTTCTGAAGAGCCCATAGGCAAACTTATTGTCTCTACCAAAACAAGAGAATTATTATTTACAAAGGCTTCTATCTGGCATAATCTTGTTTCAGACTTTCCAAGCTTCAGCTTCATTCCAAGCTACTTTAAAGGCCACTGCATTTTTTAAAGTTTCTCCATGTTAAAATGAGGTTTATTTTCTACAGTCACGTCAGGCTCTCTGTGAGAGTGCGTGTGTGTATTAATATTGTGTTTAATGTAATAAAATTAAAAGTTGGGCTGTCTCTTCCCTATTTCTTAATCTACAGTGGTCACTAAATATGTTTTGTATGATAGCACAGAGGAAAAAGTGTGTATGCACTTTCATATAATACATTTTTTGTTTTTATATTTGTAGCATTAATTTATAGTAGAATGATTGCTAAGTGGAAGAATATGTGACTTTAAATGTTGACAGACATGACCCATTTGTACTTCACAGAATCTAGGCAGTTGAAACTCTCACCAGTACTGCATGGAAATGACCATTGCTCTTCACTTTCAACAGCACTACATATGAGAAAACATTTCACAGTCTTAGGTAACATTTAAAATATTTTATCTAATAGTTCATAAATGATACCTTACTGTTTTTTAATTGTCTTTTTTTGTTATATCTGACTTGGGAATATCTTGAGCAGTTACTTTTGCATGTCCTTTGCTCTATACATTTTCCTCAATAATAATAGCTCACATTTATTAACTGCTCATGAATGCCAGGCAGGCTTGATATAAGCACTTTAAATATATTAACTAATCTCTAATCCTCATAATACATCTTTAAAGTAGGAACTGTTAACAGTTCCATATGAGAAAACTGTGGTATGGAAACATTAATAAATTGTTCAAGATCACTTTGGACATAAGTAAGTAATGGAGCCAACAGACCAACTGAGGTGGCTCTAGAGCCCATGTCCTTAACCACTGCCTTGCATGACTACTATGTAATAGGCAAGAGTGGACTTGACTTGGTGTTTTTAATGTCCAGTACTGAAGATGAACCCAGAGGATTTTTATAAATCCCAATGTTATTTCTAAGAACATTATGCATTTATTAATCAGATAAATATCACAAGCTTTGTGATTACTTAAAAAGGTTGGAGAGGGAGGGAGATGAAAGAGGGAGGAGATATGGGGATGTATGTATAGGTATAGCTGATTCACTTTGTTATACAGCAGAAACTAACACACCATTGTAAAGCAATTATACTCCAATAAAGATGTTTAAAAAAATGGAGAGAAAATATGTAAAAAAGGTATAGTCTAAAATTGGGAACATGCTTACATAAAATATTTTTTAAATGTTGTGAGTGGTATGATAAATATATCTTAGAAAGGCACAAAGCATTTAGCTGAAATTGTAAGGGACAGCTTATGTATGGTACACAGAATGGTATTAGTTTCAAGGACTCCCTGTGGATTGGCGAATATGAATAATTTTGGTGGGTGCTGGGCATAGGGACTGTCCCTGGTTGTCTGGTGCCTGGCCCCTGGGGTGATTAGGGTGGGTGCCTAGTGGACCTGGAGTGTGAGGACATCATAAGGCAGGTGGTTGAGTGTGTGAACTTAATCGGCTGCTCAAGAAGGGACTGACAGACATCTGGTGAAGGCCTCAAAACTGGGTCAAGATAGCACAAACAAACAAAAAGCTATTACTATTGAAAGTTATATTGATTTACACATTCAATGAGCATTTGTGTAGTACCCTTAGGTATACACTCGTTAGGTATTTGATGTATAGAAATGAATAAGCCCATGTTCTCAGCTTTTGTAAAGTGCAGACAGTTGATAATCACACAAATATACTCATTTGTATTTTAGAATGATCTCCCAGGAAGCACAATGAAACTTGAATAGAGACCCCTAAACTCTAGAGACATTAATAAGGTTAAAATTTTTCCTTACAATACAATCTAGAGTTAATTTGTCCAGAACTGCGAGGGAATATCCCCTCCATGTGGTCCCTTGGGGTCTGATTTTCTTCTATTTTGCTTTGCCCGGAGTTTTAGTTTTAGTTTCTTCATCAAGGTGAAGTTGGTGGCCAGTAACAATTCCTCATTTCATGAGGAAATATCAAACAAACTTCAATTGAGAAATATTTTACAAAATATTTTATTTGAACTCTTCAAAATGTCAAGATTAAGGAAATCTAAGAAATACTGAGAATGTATTCTAAATTAAAGATTACAATGTGTAACAAATAGAATAAGCATGTGATTAAGAATAGTATCCTAGACCAAAAAAACTAGCAATAATAGAAGTATTCGGACAGTTGATAAAATTTGAATCAAAACTGGAAAATAGATAATAGTAATATATTAGTGTTCAATTTCCATAATTTATGGTTACATAAGAGATTATCTTTGTTCTTAGGAAATACATTCAGAAGTATTTAAGTTTAAGGGATATTCAATCTCCAATTTACTCTCAAATGATTAAGAAAAATTATTTATATATCGTTATAGATAAACATATATTTCATACATAAATATTTACATATGTGGGATATATATATATATTTGTGAGAGTGTGTAACTATATACAGAGAGTACAAATATATACTCTGTATGTGTATAATATGCACATGGGAGTCAATTGAATTAGTCTGGCAATTTTTCTGTAAATTTGAAGTTTTGTTAATATAATAATTCACAGAAATTATTAAAAGACATAAAATGAGAGGAATCGAATGTGGAAAAACGGGGAGTCTAAGAGGAGAAGCATGGAGCAATGGTAGTAGCCTAGAGACTGTGAAACAATTTTTTAAAGAGAAACTCCTAAAAGTGTGCAGATGTAGAACAGCTGTATAACAAGAGAACTTTTATCACAAGGATGTCTAATATTCAACTTTATATTATTCCATTGCTTCAATATTAATCCCCTTTGTCACTTTGTCTTCCCCAATTCAACGAAGTTGGCTGCAGTTTAATAACCCTTTGTGAGAGGTTTTCTTTTTTCTTTCTTTCTTTTTAATACTATGAGAGGAGACTTACATGTGTAGGTTGAATAAGGGCAGAAGGAAGAAGAAAGTCTCACTAAATGAGATGGAAATTAAATTGAATTTCAGCAGCATTATTTTATTTATTTGGGACAAAAAGTAAACCCCCAAGAATTTGCAGACATTTAAAAAATGTTATTTGATTTCCCATAGAACCTGTGGAGAGGAAACTATTTGTAATTTTATTTAATTGTCAAGGAGCAGGAGAGTCTCAGCTGATATCTGATTCCCAAAATAGTTAAGGTATAGTCTACACAAAAGAGTAATCTAAAATGGTGACTAGGGGATATAGTCCCAAAGTAGAAAGATAACCAGAGAAAATGTAGCCAATAAAAGCAAAGGGAATAAATAAATATTTTTCCAGGTGAATAGAGAAGACAGTGGAGATAGACAGAAAAATCCACTGTATTTACCCACTTAGCAACTTTTTAAGAGCTTGGTGTACAATATGCTGAAAGTACTGGTTTCTGGGGGTTGGCAGATGAATTTGAGTTTAACATGTGAATCTGAGATATGTGGGTAAATTTTTTAGGAACTCGTACTGTAAAGGTTCATTTTATCACCCATCATACCTAACAATCCAACAGAACCCTCTGGTTAGCAGCTCTACCTGACTGTTTTTCAGGTAGTTTTCCTCCTCATCCACCAAAACACTTTTCAGAGCTCCTAGATGACTTTACTTATCCGGCATGTTTCTAATATGTGCATTGCGAAAATCTCTACTACTGCAGTTCTGCCCAATTTATCTTCCTTTTCTGTCTCCCATCTGAGACCTTTAATTTTTCCTTTAATAAGAGTGGTAAAAAAAAAAAATCCTCATTTAATCATCTGTACACTGCCAGGATATAATAGTAGTTCCATAAGTAATTATTGAATGAATAAATTCTTACTATTTACTAAATATTTGTTGAGAATAAATTTACCAAACTTGAACTCCTACGAAGGAGAATTGGTGATTGACAAAACTGCTAAGAAGAGAAATCTGCTGTTTGGTAGCACCAAAAAAGGCTGGAGCACAGAGGCCCTTGAGATGCCTGGAGATAGGTTCAAACACCAAACATCCTGTGAGGAGAAGCAGGAAACAAGGGACAGGAGGTCCCTGTTTTCAGCCCTGCTTAGGCTCACTGGAGCAAACCCAGGAAAAAACTCTGCAAAAATCATCACTTGTAAAGTGCCTGCCCCAAAGTTATCTACTGAACTTGAATACTTGGCAGAATTTGACTGCCAGGCACCACAGGACACAATTACTAGCTTCTATAAATGTCTGCTTATTAAATTGTTGAACAACTTGAAAATCTTGGAAATCCATTTGTATAGATTTTGAACTTTTTTTTATTGGACAATAATAGAATGTGTGAAAACTTTTTTCTTCAAAAGGAGGAAAGTATGTTATTTCTCTAGGAGAAATCAAGACACCTTTAAGCTTAGCCAAGACTCTCACTATGCACAGCACTGTGCATATTTATCCAGCCTGTCCCTAGCTTAAAATAAATAAAAGAGAAGATAAAACCACATTTATAACCAGCTGCTTTACTCTTATACACATTTTTTACATAGATTCAGAAATATGTGAATAATTCATAACTCAAATGTGCTACCATTTCAATTAATAACACCACATTGTGGTTTTTGCTTTGTTAGAAACTAAATGTTACAAATAATTGTCTCCTAGACCCTCTCTCTTTTCACTTTCCACAAATCACCCTTTTTAAAGGCCCAGATCTGAAGGTCTGTATGTTTCTTTTAAATTTATGAAAATATTCTAAGAATTTCAGAATTTCTCTCAGTGGCATTTTTCAAATTGGTATATCATGCATGTTATTTCCGGCCCTTCCCTTTTACATTAGCAAATATTTATTAGGACTTATCCTTTGCCAGAAATTTTACAAGCATATTTCATTTAATCCTCATAATGCTCTAAGGGGGTTTCTATTGTTTATTTTGCTTTACCGATGAGAAAACTGAGTTTCAGGGAGTTTCACTAATTATTCTAAGGTTACACAGCAGAAAGGTGACAAAACTAGGAATTTAGTCCAATCCAGGCAATCTGACCTCAGGGCTTATATTTAAACTTTACACCACTCTGTCCCTCCCGATTTCTTGTCAGGTGATAATGATGTTAAACATATGATTACTTTTGACTGACTGGACCAAACTATAATAGCATAATAGATTAGATTACAATAACTTAACCTGTTTCCTTACAGAAAATAAATAACAATTATATTGATGAGGCAGAGGAACAATCTCTACATAATACAGCCTAACAGTTCTCAAAGTGCTGTCCCCAGACCAACAGCATCGGCAAGACATGAATACTTGTTAGAAATGCGTATTCTTGAGTCCCACCCTAGACTAGTGAATAAGAAATTCTGGGGAAACAGCTATCTGTGTTTTCACAAACCCTCAAATGAATCCTATAATTATTAAAATATTAAGAACAGTGCTACGGGCAAGGGATCAGCAAATTACTGCACATGAGGCAAACTTAGCCCCCATTTAATTGTTTTTATGGTTTTAATATTTTATTGTGGTAAAATATATACAGCATAAAATGTTATTTTAAACATTTTCAAATGTGCAATTCAGTGATATAACTACTTTCATAATATAATATGAAAACCATCTATTTCCAAAAATTTTCCATCATCTAAAACAAAAATTCTGTACTCATTAAGCAATAACATCTCTTTGCTCCTCCTATCAGCCCTTGGTAATTTCTAGTATATTTTCTGTATGTATGAATTTCCCTATTTGAGATATTTCATATATGTGGAATCATACGACATTTGTCTTTTTGTGTCTTGCTTATTGCACCTATCATAATGTTTTCAAGGGCTATCATATTGTAGCATATATTAGAACTTCATTCATTTTTATGGTTGAATAAGATTTCTTCCTATTTATATACCACATTTTGTTCATCCTTGCATCTGTCAAGGACACTTGGGTTGTTTCTACCTTTTGGCTATTGTGAATAATGCTACAATAAATGTTGATACACAGGTATCTGTCTGAGTCACTCTTCTCCCTTATTTTGGTTATATACCAAGGAGTCGATTGCTGGATCATATGTTAATTCTATGTTTAGCTTTTTGAGGAACTGCCAAACAAATTTCCACAGTGACTGTATCATTAAATATTCCCACCAGAAAGGTAAGAGTAGTCCACCTTCTTTACATCTCAGCCAACATGTTCTTTCACACCCATTTTTAAAAAAAAATCCATTGTAGCCATCCTAAGAGATGTGAAGTGCTATCTCATTGGGGTTTTGATCTGTGTTTCTTCAATTACTGATGATGTTAGATGTTAAGCATCTTTTCATGTGCTTATTGGGTATTTGTATATCTTCTTTGAAGAAATGTCTAAACACGTCCTTTGCATACTTTTAAATTGGGTTGTTTGTCATTTTACAATTGAGCTGTAGGAGTTCTTTATATATTTTGGATATTAAATGCTTATTAGATATATGATTTGCAGTTATTTTCTCACATTCTGCATGTTGTCTTTCACTGTCTTGATAATGTCCTTTGATGCACAAAAGTTTTAAATTTGGATGAATTCTCATTTATCTATTTTTCTTTAGTTCCTCATTCTTTTAGTGTCACATCTAAAAACCCATTGCCAACTTTAAGTTCATAAAGATCTACCTCTGTGTTTCCTTCTAAGAGTTTTATAGTTTTACTTCTTAAGTGTTTGGGTCTCTGATACATTTTGAGTCTTTTTTATTTTTTTACATAATGTGAAGTAGAGGTTCACATTCATGCTTTTGCGCATAGAAATCCAGTTGTTCCAGCACAATTTGTTGAAAACTGTTGTTCCCCATTGATTAGATTTGGCAGCCATGTTGAAAACCAGTTTCCATAAATGTGTAGGTTTACTTCCAGACTCAATTCAGTTGATCCATATGTCTATCCTTATGCCAGTACCATGCTGTTTTATTACTGTCACTTTTTAGTAAGTTTTGAAATAGTGAAGTGTGTGTCTTTCAACTTTCTTTTTCTTCAGGAGTGTTTTGCCTATTTGAAGTCTTCTGGAATTGCATACGAATCTGAAGATTGGCATTTCCATTCCTGGAAAATGACTGTTGGAATTTTGATAGAAATTTTGTTGAATCTTTAGATAGCTTTGGGTAGTGCCATCTTAACAATATTAAGTCTTTCAATTTATATACATGGGATGACTTTTTTTTTTAAAGACATTTCTTTCATGAATGCTTTATTGTTTCCAGTGTACGAGTTTTCATCTTCATTAAATTTATTCCTAGGTGTCTTAGTCTTTAGATACTATTGTAAATGGAATTAGTTCCTTAATTTTCTTTTTGGATCATTCATTGAAGGTGTAGAGAAACACAAGTAACTTTTGTGTTGACCTTGTAACATGCAATTTTGCTGAATTTGTTTAATTTACTCTGATAGCTTTCTGTTGGATTCTTTTGGATTTTCTCTATGTAGGATCATGCCATCTGCAGAGAGATAGTTTTACTTCTTCCTTTCCTGTTTGGCTGCCTTATGTTTATTTTCCTTGTTAATTGTTCCACAAGAATTCCAGAACAGTGTTGACTGGTGAAAACAGGCATCCCTGACTTTTCTTGGTGTTAAGGAAGAGCTTTCAGCCTTTCCCTCATTTAAAATACCTAACAGGTTAGCTGTTAGGTATTTTATAAATTTCCTATGTAATATGGAAGAAGTTACCTTCTATATCTAGTTCTCTGTTTTTTTTTTATCATGAAAGGGTTTGGATTTTGTCAAATATCTTTTCTGTGTTCATAAAGTTGCTCATTTTTCTCTTCTATTAGTGTGCTGTATTCCATTGATTGGTTTCCTTATATTGAATTACCTTTGCCTTCCTGTTGGTCATGGTGCATAATCCTTTTAAGGGATTCGGTTTGATAGTACTTGGCTGAATATTTTTGTATCTACATTATGAAGGCTATTTGTCTGTAATTTTCTTTTGTTGTGATGTCTTCATCTACATTTGGAATAAGTGTAATGCTGGCCTCATAGAATGAGTTAGGATGTGTTTCCTCCATTTCTATTTTTGGAAGAGTTTGAAAAGAATTTGTGTTAGTTCTTTAAAGGTTTGGTAGAATTTACCAGTGAAACTGTCTAGTACTAGACTTTTCCTCTTTGGGAGATTTTTTATTACAGTTGTAATCTCTTTGTTATTCTTTTGGTAAGGTTTTAAAATTTTCTTCTTGAATTAGGTAATTTGTGTGTTTCTAGGAAATTTGCCAATTTCTTCTGGTTATCTAATACATGGTACACCATTTTTTATATTATTCTCTTATAATCTTTTTAATTTCTATAAGGTCAGTAGTAATGACTCCAATTTTGTTTCTGATTTTAGTTTTTTGCGTACTTTCTCTTTTTTCTTTGTCAGTCTAGCTAAAGGTTTGTCTATTTTGTTGATCCTTTCATAGATACAGCATTTGTTTTCATTGTTTCTATTTTTTTTCTATTCTCTATTTCATTTATTCCCATTCAAATCTTTATTTTCCCCTCTTCTGCTAGTTTTGAGTTTAGTTTCCTCTTCTTTAACTGGTTCATAAAGACCTAAAATTATATTACTGATTCGAGATCTTATTTTTTTAAATGTAGGCCTTTACAGCTATAAATTTACCTCTGACCAATGCTTTTGCTTCATCTCATGTTTAATATATTGTGTTTTCATTTTTATTTATCTCAAAGTATTTTCTATTTTCCCTTCTTTGACCTACTGGTTAAGAATATTTTGTTTAATTTCCACATAAGTATGTATTTTCCAGTTTTATTTCTGTTGTTGATTTCAAGATTCATTCAATTATGGTCTGAAGAGATACTTTATATGATTTTAATCTTTTAAAATTTATTATGACTCTTTTTGTGGGTTAACTTACGGCCTATCATGGAGAATTGGTATTCTGCTGTTATGGAGTGTTCTATATATAGCTAGTAGATATAGAGGCACAGCTAGGAGATATTGCACGTTTGGTTCCAAAACACTGCAATAAAGTGAATGTCACAATAAGGAGAGTCACACAAATTTTTTGGTGTGACTGATAAGACTTACTTTTTAGTTACTGACAAGACTTACTTCTGCCATTTTGCTATTTGTTTTTGGTATGTCTTACACAGTTTGTCTGCCATTTCTTCCCTACTGCCTTCTTTTGTGTTTAGTTCATAATTTTTGTAGTGAAATGTTTTAAATCCTTTCTCATTCCCTAATGTGCATATTTTTTTTAAAATATTGTCTTTGTACTGACATGTAGCCTGGTTAAGTAGCCTGGTTCTTCAGTAGTCAAGCAAGTATTGCTGAATTTGTTTCACTCTTGAGAAATTAAGCTTATAGTTGAGTTACACAATCCAATGACAACTCTCTTTGAGTACTTGAGGTAATTTACATAAATAAACATATAATAAAATTAGGCCTTTTATCATTCCCATTTATAAATGGGGAAACAAAAGTCTGAGTTATTTAAGTAACCAAAATCACAGTCAAACAGTGTCCATGATTAAAAATTCTGTCTGGTCCCAGAACTGTGTTCTTCAGATAATATTTTTACACAGTTACAAACCTGAGTACACAGAGTTCACAGTGAATCCTTTGCTGACCTTAGGAGGTTCCATGCAAACAAAAGTTTGTCTATAGTTTCATTTTCTACCAGTCTACATTAATACATATCAAACCAACTAGGCAATCCAGTAACATAAATGTACATAATATATATAAAAAGTAATATGTATATAAATGATGGATGGATGCATGGATAGATAGATAAATACAGAGATAACAATAAAGTCCATCAAATGAACAAAAGAATATCTTGGCATCAAGAAGAAGAAGCTCTTCATGTTTTTGTTTTTAATGTAGGAATTCTGTCAGGCAAACACAATTATCTAAAATAAAAAGACTGAATCTTATTTCCTAAGATAGATTTCTACTTCAGGTGGCTTACAGCTCTAAAATGGATCTACGTCTAGAAAAGATAAGAATATTGTTAATAGAGATATTTCTGACTAGCAGTAAGTCCAATATGGACTTACTTATTATGTCTTTTATACAAAGTGAATCCATTCGAATGTACAGGATAGCAGTGTTCAAGGATATATTCTGTTAATAGAGCAATATTCAACTAAAACTTTAATGGTTACATTTTAAATCTTTCAACCTATAGAGGGTTTTGGGTTTTTTTTTGTTGTTGTTGTTGTTTTTGCTTAATTGCTTTTTCAGGACTGTAAGGCACTTGGGCATTCTTACTCTAAATAAAATTATCTGCATTTATTTTCAACATTTCTGTCAAGGTTAAATGCAGGTGACAAAACTATTTTATTTTCTACTTGAATGATCTGTAAAAGCTGGATATCAATCCTCAACACACAGACAAACATGCATACACACATACAAAGGCACACTGGCCTTTTTATTCAGTTCGTTAATTTGTTCACTTAAATTGGCTCACAACTGTACACACATACAGATACACACACACTCAGGAAGGAATGGCTTTTGTAAAACACTATTTCCCATTAGTATTTCCTTTATCTGTGCTTGATTTTTTATGGCTTACTGTTTTCCACCTCTAACACTTTTATTTTAAGAAGAAAAAGAAAGTAGGTAATTTGGACCAAAGATACAAGGCCTGTGTTACTTTGAATGTTTTTTCTCTCTCAATATGCACTAGCTGTTTCAGTTCTTCTTTTCATATTTATTGGATGAGTTTGTCTAATTATCCTACAAAACTTCAGGGAAAAGTGGACACCATATACACTATTTTTCAGGTATATTTATAAACATCATTAGGAAATATGTAAATGTTTCAGAGTGAATTTATAAAAGTTAGAACTCATGTTAGGTCAGTTTTAACCTCAGGTTATCACGTGAACATTATAGTCACTAAGTATGATGCATACTGAAGTACCCACTGATGGAATTAATAGATAAAAAGCTGCTCAGTCACCAAGATCAATAACATATATCATCATTATTCAGATTCTCAATTGACTGCTCCTACCTCATCACCTCTTCCTCCACCACTCAAACACGTGCACACACACACACACACACACACCTATCTCACAAATACACTGTCATGGGTTTATCAAAGGTAATCCCACTGCTTCCATTCATTAAATCATTGAGTGAAAATAATTGTGTGAGAAAAATTATTGTGTTATTATTGGCAATTAACTCATGAATTTAGAAATAGTCTGCCTGCATCTTAATAATATTTGATTTTAGAAGATTAATCCACAAAAATATGGAGAGGATAACAATGCCCTATCATAGGGTATCCATGAAGATTAAGGGTAAAATAAATCGGTGTGATGATGGGTATATAGCAAAGACTCAGCTTAGGCTGAATCTTTACCCCTTTTTCCCTTTAAAAAAGGAAATGATATGCTCTGGTAGAGCTCTTTTTATAATTGCCCACAATATTGATATTTTATAGGTAAAACTTTGAAAAGTTTCACCTGGATTTACGGGTCAGCTTTCTTCCATAGAGGATTCAATACGCTGCATCAAAACACTTTGCTCTTTGGAATCAAAAAAATGGAATTATTTGATTATATATTCAAGCTAGTTTTGTTCTTTTATGTATGTAATATTTGACTGTTCAGCAGTTCACTTGAATTATTAAAATGGGTTAATCAGATTCAATAATTATACTTCTAAGCAGCACTAACCCATAAGTTAAGACTTAAGACTTTTATTTTTAGATCTGTCACTCATTAGCTCTGGGTTTGGGGACAATTCATTTATTCTCTTAACTCGTCCTAAATAATTTAGCATTGCTTTCCTTGGAGTGATTGAACTTAGATGCACTCTTTGGAGCTTCATGGCTTCTATTCTCAAACTAGAGGAAATAGTTTTTTTTTAAAAAGTAAGGGGAAAAAAAAAAGCTATAGGCAAAAATGATCTATTGCCATCTCAGAGCAGGAGTAGAAAACTGAAAAGCCTACATTGGATACAAGAAATTAAAACGAGGGAAGCAACCTGGGTGTGAAAAACAATAGCTGAAGCATGACAATAAATGATAAGTGTCACCATTGTCACAATTAACACTATTGAATGCTGGGCATTAAAGATAAATGGAGAAAACATCTGCCTAACTATGGCAGCAGCTATTAAGGCTTACGACTGTCTATGAAGAATATGAGTAGATATTCTGTTTTTCAAGATGTAACAGAAATTAAATTGTTCATGTGAAAAATTCCCATTTTTTATATTTTAGTTACTAACTTGTTTAAAAATGTAGTGATGTCTTTTAGTCAAACAAATATATTGTCAGCCTAAAGACAACCAGTTTGTCATCCATCAAAATCCAGCTTTCCATTTGTTACTTGAATTTTTTTTATAACATTACAAAGAAGTGATTGCTTCTGCTTGAAAAAATGTATAGATGGAATTATTGTTACTTTTCTTGGCAGATGTTTCCACTTTGTAAAATTTCCATCTTAAAAATTTACTTTATATATTTTGATAGTACTGTCCTGACTGTAAAAACAGAACAAAACGTTGCTCACTACCCCGTTCTACAAGGATTAAGTCATAAACTACTACAGTTGCTGACTGACAGGGCACTGAGAGGAAATTAAGATGGTAACAGGATAAGGAACTCTGTGCTTTAGACAAGCTGGCTCCTTAGAGAGTTAGATGTATATCTCAGGAAGAATTTTAGTGAACCCAGATTCTTGTATCTTCCCATACATAGAAAGGCACTAAAATCATTGACTTGAGATATCTGTTCTTTGTGACTAGCAGTAATCTTTTACCAAGATGTATGCTTGAATGCACGCATTCCCTAGCCAAAAAAAATTATATATAAACTGGCTTCCCCTCTACCTCTTCAGACCAATTTCCTCAGAGCTACTGAGAGACTGTCTCCCAGGCTTTGGGTCTCAGTAAGACCCTGAATAAAACTTAAACTCACAACTCTTATGTTGTGTGTTTTTCTTTAAATTGACACTACCATTCTTACATATATTTGTTAGGTTCATCTCCTAAAGTAACATTGAAGAAACCTGCTAATTTTTCTGCTTTTTTTTTTTTTTTTTTTTTGCTGTACGCGGGCATCTCACTGCTGAGGCCTCTCCCGTTGCGGAGCACAGGCTCCGGATGCGCAGGCTCAGCGGCCATGGCTCACGGGCCCAGCCGCTCTGCGGCATGTGGGATCTTCCCGGACCGGGTCACGAACCCGTGTCCCCTGCATTGGCAGGCGGACTCTCAATCACTGCGCCACCGGGGAAGCCCTTTTCTGCTTTAATGTATTGAAGTATCACATTCCTGTCTTTCTAAAATATCCGAGTCTTTTCTTCATTTATTTCACAGATATAGTTGGTTTTTCTTCACCATCCTGATAGATCTCCTCTGACATGATAAAAGCATTTTATGTTCTCATACTATAGAGCCAGAGCATAGTGCAGAAGGACTATTAATTCACCACATATCACAACCACTGTATGTAAATAATCTTTGTTTTGAGAAATATTTGGTTATTCAGATTAAGTTCTACAACTGTTATGTTAGGATTTTAAAAATTTTCTGAAAACTTTACTAAAAGGTAAATAAAATACACCACAATCATTGTAAATATAACATTAGCATTTTTAAAGGCGTGCACCATTTCTCTTTTTCCTGTTTCATAAACTCATTCTGAGCCACAGTTCCACTCTCTTCTCTTGAGTAAAATAAACGTATTTTAAAGTGACAGTAATTATTTCTTACGTCTACCACTCCATCCACAGTAAGCAATTTGTTCCACAATTTTCTGAATGAACAGAATGTCTTTTATGTCAGCTCCCTACACTCCTGCAAGGCTGTTGGTGCTCAACATTATTTTTCTGAGGTTACAGTCTAGTCACTTTTTCTATTGTCCACTCTAAATGTACTTGCTGTTATCTCAGATTTGATCCTGTTGCCAGTTACTTGACTTCCACATCTCTGCCCAGGCTATTTAGATACATATTTTCTATTAGGCTATCCACTCTGGCATTTAACATATGGTTGATGTTAATTACTGAGGTGGTGAGATGAAATACTGTGTGATAGATACCATTTCCTCTTAAGGAATTTCCTTCTCAGGCTGTCAAGCCCAGTATAGTTCAGTGCAGTGCTTATAGCTTCTCCCCTAAGGGCACAGCCAACTGGGTTCATAGTCTGTGTCAATCTAAACAAGTTATTTAACCTCCTTAAATTAGCATTCCTGTTTTATAGAGGGGTGATAACAAAACCATCTACCATACAAAATTGCTATGAAGATTTTAGGAATATTGTATGTAGGATGCTTAGTGCAGTGTCTGACATATAATAAATAATTCCTACATTTTGACCCTTCTAATTGTTATTTTCACTGTCAGCTTTCTACATTACCCTTGGAACCTGTGGATTTGTAATAAACCAACTCTGTCCCATAACTAGAACCTAGAACATTTACCCTTACATGGTTCCTATATCCTAGAACCCACAAATATAGGAGGGGAGATTTTTGCAATAGTATTCAAAAGATCTGGAAGCAAACTGCTATTCCTTTAGTTTGTGGTTTAGGGGTTTTTAGAATCTGGCATTTTGTTTCCTTAAAATATTAAAACTGCACACACATAAATTTATGCTATAAGTATTTATTCAAGTAAAGTGAAAGTTTTCATACCATGTCTAATTTAACTAAAAACCGCTTTTAATATAAATGTAATTTTATTAAATATCACTTCTCTAACTGAAGAAAAACCTAGGAAATGGATTACAAATGGACCCAAAGTGAGAAATTTGAAGCAAGAAAAATCATTTATGTTCTCGGCAGGATGCTAAGTGTTAGGGAATGGAGACAAACAAAACATTCTTTCAGTAGTGAGTCTTCTGACCCTTTGCAGTTTGCTGCGTCATTGTCTCCCTTGATTGTGTTTGCTCCATAATGTAGGTATGAAACCACATGATCTGCGGTCTTCCCTTCTGCTTTTAGAGATAAATGAAAATCATCAACAAAAGCCTGCTGAAAACCATCGTTTCCGTTATTCTTTACATAAGGGCAGCTGTCAGCCACAGCTGAGTGCTCAACAGGCCACCTTTTAGGCCATCTGATGTACTGTATTGATGAGTTATTATTTTCACTTGTAACAACTGTTATTACCATGCTCCAAACTTCAAGTGTTGAGTTAGAGACAGGGCTACAGTGGTCTCATTAGTCACACTCTTGTGCTTGCCAGTCTTTAAATGGAAATTCCCAAAGAGAAAACAGGTATCTGTCATGCAATATTTTATTTCACACCCTCAGTGATTTATGCCTTTCACAGTTGGTAATATAAGTGACGTGCTGAGCTTAAACAAATGGATTTTTCGTTTCAAATGGTACAGCTGTGTTTTTCCTCTGTATTAAGTACCTAGCAGGTGGTGTTTTCTAATCATTTATGCTCAGTTTTTCTTCCATTATGAAAGAGAGCGAGAGCTTAGAGATGTGCTCAGTGACATTTGTAGTGAAATGACAATAAATAAAAGATGGTTCTGTATATTTTGATTAGAAGAGCATTTACTTGGGACCATGGAACCAGAAGTATGTGAGGTGGGGCTGAGCCCTGTCCTCAGTTATTCAGAAGTCATTCAACATCATCTAGCAGTCTTTGTCTTGGTTCTTGTCACTTGTTAAGAAATGATGAATTGGAGCATGCAATCAGTAGAAGTGTTCAGGACACTGTCTGCATTTAATAAAATCAAGTAGCAATTGGTAAACATTTTGTGTGGGAAAACTCTGAGGATGGTGCAAAAATGCCTGCGACATCCATAAGTTACAGGGTCTCCACCTGTGGTCAGGGATCTATGCGTTATCAAGGATATCAGCTTTCTCATCCAGTTATACAGGTTAAAGCCATCTTTTATACTTTCTGTGTTCCATTCTCATTATAAATAAAGCAGACATCATGCTCAGTAAGAAGGATTCTGTATATCAGCTCACTGGCTCATATAGGCCTTTTTTTTCTTTCAATTTCCTCTTTTCTTTTCAAATTCTGGAATGTAAACACGTACATCATTTAGAATTCACCTCCTATTTGTGAATGTATGTGTACAGGGAAGAATGGGAAAGTGTTTGTAAGGGGATGTAAGAAAGGGCTGTTGACCCAAAACAAATAGACTGCCAGATATTTCTCCAGCAAAGATGGGTTTATTCAGGATCAGGAGAGAATTGCACTTTGGGAGTCTACAACCATGGCAAGCCATGTGCAGGTCCCTGCAGGACAAGGGAAGGATTGTGCTTATATACAGTGCGAGAGGAAGCCTTCCAACTTCCTCTTCCGCTGTATATAACAAAGAGTCCATGACTTTCCACTGGATGTGCCCTTGCCAGGAAAGAAAAGAAGTCTTCCTTTTTGTTGGGCTCAGCTGTCACCACAGGGCATGAGAGCTTCCCCTTCTGGTCTATGGACTCTATTTAATTGAGGTTTCTGATTATTAATTTTTAAACAAATTAAACTTATGAAAAGTTTATGAAATTTATGAACATTTATGAAAAAAAGTGAGATTATTGCCTATCTTTGGGATTTTCTTTATTTTCTGATTCTTACACCCTCCCAAACTAAATGGACAGTTTCAAATTTTTTGGATAGAGTTCTGACTGAAAGGAACTCCAACAAGTAGGATGGTCCAGAAGTGTATCCAAAACAAGTAGGAGATTTTGAAGATAGCATAAGCAATGGCAGAGTTCAAACCATGGCTCAGAAAAGAGGAGATGATTCAGAGCTGGAACACTAGGGCTCTTAAGGCATTAGGTTAGTCCCAAATTAGGAGGATGACTTATGAGGTTAAACACAATAAAGAGTAAGAACAGGTGACAACAAATTATATATATATATATATATATATATAAAATATATGATATATAGGTTAAGAACTTTAGTACCAAATCCATCAAGAACTGTAGTAAGCCTAAGTTTTCTTTATATGAGTTAATGGCTATGTGTTCTTAGACTGAGGCAACAGATTAAAGGAAGTAAGTATGATTGGACAGTATTGGAAAAATACAAGAACAGATTTTCATCTGTTCAGTTATTCATGGATTTATTCATTCTTCAAAAGACTGTTTATGTGTGTTGATGGTTCATAATACTAAAACCACATGGGGTTAATTGTAACCACATAGAAGCCTAATATAAAAATGGAATCAGAATGTGTTCTGCTCAAGGAAGTTTTTAAAATCAAAATTGTCTTTTTTTTTTTTGACTTTATCAGCAATCCATTTGAAGTCCTACGTTTTCCCCAAAGGTTAACAGCCTTATTTACATAATCATCCTTCTCAGTTTTCCTAGTTAAATACCTTCTTTAACACTATAACCCTTTTTTCTTGGTACTGTGAAGTGCTCCTCTAGAAGAAAATTAGAAGGTAGTGATTGTATGAATTTTCTATCCGTTGTATGAATTGTGGACAGTTTAGGACTTTTGATTGAGGGGTCATGCAGCCAAGTACTTAAGACCTTGAGCTCTAGCAAGTAAAATACTTTGGTTTCAATATTGTCCCAGTTACTTAAGGGCCAGTTCCCCTTCCTTCCCAAGAATTTTTAAATCCCTGACACTGGACTAGTAATACTATGTCCTTCATATATTTGTTGTAATGATTGACTGAGTGTCTAATAGAGATTATTTTACAGACTCTGGATCATAGTGAGTACTAGATTAGAATTAGATATCATCATTCCTATTATTTATATGGTGCTAGGCAATGAAAGTGAGTTAAATAATTATCATTAATATTAGTAAGTATAAAATGGTTTAAATAGTCAGAAATTTTATTTTCTAAACAGTATTTTTCATTCATATTGGTAAAAGATTTTGATCAGAGACTATATATAAAGTATATATATTCTTAAGTTTACACACATATAACTGTACTGATATATTTTGTACATCAAAATATACAAACATGGGAATTGTTTAAATTAGATAAAATAAGGCAGTGCCATTAAAACAAGCAAAAACAAAACAAAACATAATACTTGATTCCAACATGAAACTGGGATTAAGAACCACCAGATTAGAAAAAGAAAACAAATTCATTAATACTAGGCATCTATTAACATTAAAGAACTTAGATCTCAAAAGAGTCCAATATAAAAAGCTTCAGCTAGAGCTGGAATTTACATTATAATGAGCATTTGAATTAACCTTAACCCCTCATACCAAGCACAATATTTAATTTGAGATGGCTTCACAAAAATATAAATACTGAAGCTTCTAGAAATAAAACTTTGAGAAATATCTTCATGATCTTGAAATCAACAATGATTTTTGTAGAGCACAGAACATTTAAAAATTGTATTGATACATTGGACTATATTAAACTTATATTCACTTACTCACAAAAACTTCATTACATAAATAAGGAACCCCAACAACTCAATAGCAAAAATAAAACAAAATGAATCAAATAACTCAATTTAAAAATGGGCAAAAGAATTAAATAGACATTTCTCCAAAGAAAACATGCAAATGACCAACAGGTATATTAAAAATGCTCAACAATCTAATTATCAGGGAAATGCAAATCAAAACCACAATAAGATATCATCTCACCCCTGTTAGGATAGTTATTATCAAAACAAAATAAAAGTGTTGGTGAAGATGTGGAGAAATTAGAACCCTTGTATACTATGGGTAGGAATGAGTTGGTTCAACCGCTATGAAAAATAGTTTGGAGGGTCCTTATAAAATTAAAACTAGAACAACCATAGGATCCAGCAATCCCACTTTTGGGTATATATCCAAAAAAATGGAATCAAGATCTTGAAGAGATATCTACACTCCCATGTTTACTGCAACATTATTCACCATAACCAAGAGTTAGAAATGACCTAAATTTTCATCTATAGATGAATGAATAAAGAAAATATGTGCCATGGAAATTATATTCAGTCTTTAAAAAAAAGGAAATCCTGCCATATGTGACATGGATGAACCCGGAGAACATTATGCTTAAGTGAGGTAAGCCAGTCACAGAAGGACAAATACTGCATGAATCCACTTATATGAGCTACGTAAAATAGTCAAACTCATACAAACAGAGTGGAGTGGTGATTGCCAAGGAATGGGGGAGGGGTTTGCTGTTCAACAGGTGTGTAAATTATGTAAGATGAAAAAATGCTAGAGATCTGCTGTACAACATTGTGCCTATACTTAACAATACTGTATTATGCACCTAAAGTTTTGTTAAGAGGGTAGATTTTAAGTGTTCTTACCACAGTGAAAAAAAATGAATAAGCATGTCACAGAATAAGAGAACATATTTGCAATAATGTATATCTAACAACATATTTCTATCCAGAATAAAGAAGTCCTACCCATCTATATGTAAAAGATAACCACCAAATTAAAAATTTGTTAAAGAGATTTGAATGGTCAGTTCATAAAAGAAGACAGTCAAGTGGATAATAAAAGTAAGAAACACAAGTGGTCATCAGGCAAATAAAAATTAGAACTTCAATAAGGCATCAATACCTACCAGGATAACTGATAAATTAAAATGGCTGAATATACCAAGAGCTGAAGAAAAGATACAGGTCAGTGGAACTCTCATATATTTTTGTAGGAGTGCAACTACATTTTAAAGAAATTTAGCAATTTCTTATAAAGTTAAACTGCATGCATACCCAATGACACAGCAATACAATTTTTATGTATATACCAAAAATAAATGATTGTGATTTTCACACAAAAAAGACAAGTGTAAGAATATTCACAGAAGCTATTTTTAATAATAGGCAAAAACTGGAAAAAAATCTATCAAGAGGAGAAAAAATTGTAAAGCTATGATATTGACCTATAAAGTAATGATACGCAGCAATAAAAAATGAAGTACTGATACATGCAATAGCATGGGCAAATCTCAAAAACATGATGCTGAATAAAATAAGCCAGACACAAAAGATTAAATACTATATGACTCCAAATAAATGAAGTTCAGCAGTAGGCAAAAGAAAACTGTAGTGATAGTAATTAGAATAGTGTTAGCCCTGTGTGGTTATTGACTGGAATGGAATACAAGAAAACTTTCTGGTGTAGTGGAACCGTTCCTTATCTTGATATGGGTAAAGTGAACATGAATGCATAAATATGTAAAATCCATCAAGGTGTACACTTAAGATCTGTGCATTTTACTAATTGTAAATTTAGCCTTAGTAATGCACTTCCAAAATCTTTTATTAAGGCTATAAATTATTTTATTTGTATATTTATTATACTGTTAGTGATATAGTATCTTATATTTGCATATTTTCTAAGAAATGACCTTGTGGTCTAAGATTAAGTATTTCATTTAATACTCATCATACATTTATAATCGAGTAAGTGATTTATAATTGAGTAATAACTATGTATAAATCTTTATCACAATCTATAATTTAGGTAGTATTGTCTTCATTTTAAATTAAAGTAGTAGTACAGTGATTTTACATGGCTTGCCTAAAACCCCACAATTATTTAATGGTGTATTTGGGACTCTAATCCAGGTCCACTTCTAAGTAGTAATATGTTCATTCTTCTTCAACTTGATAACTTTAAAATATCCTTTGAATGTGTTATTGTTTAATTAATTGGTTAATATGCTCTCTTAATGTATTGTAAATTATGTGGATCATGTAACACTAGTTGGGTTGCCATTGTAGTTATGCCTTCTAATAGCCATCTGAACTTGGCTACTGAGCTTCCTCTTAGCAAAAGCGAATGATAATATCTCCCATTCTCAAGGCTATTGTGTGGTTTAAATGGAATTTTCAAAATTCCTTTTTGAAAGATTCTATCAGGACACAAAGTGCAAAGAAGATTTTCAATTTTCAGAAATCTCTGAATTTTTCCTTTACCTTCTCATTCTTATTGTCACCTCTCTCCACAATGCTGCTGCTTCCAATATAGCCCTCTAAGTGGTAGATTATTTCTTACCCTCCGCTCCCTATCCACTGTCTCTAGAAGTGAAATAAATGTCCTCTCTTGCTCTTTGCTCTTGATACTTCTAGAGCTTTCTCACTTCCTTCTCCTCCAGCCCCTCCAATTTGGAATCATATGCTGTTAGAATCTGTTAACTACTCTCTTCCATTTTTGTAGGCATGTTCCCTCATTCTTTGAAATCTTTATATCCTGATTTACTGTCAATATTTGCAATTCTGCCACTGTCATAATTTTGGTGTTCCATAAAATTCCTCATTCTTAGATATTTGACCTACTCATTTTCAATATTCTTGCCATCTTCAGTACCTCAATCACTCAGTCCCGTTATCTCAGCTCAAACCGTGTCATTACTCATAATACAAACTTTTACAATCAAAATTTTAAGCCACCTACCCTCTGAACATTAACTGCCATCTTTCCAGTTCACTCCTTTACTACTACAACTCCAAAAATTTCTTGATTCCTTCCGGTCCTACAATCTCATACAATATACAATCCTCCTTCCAATTTTCACATGCATGGGTCTCACTTCTCAGCAACTCTACCCTCAAAAATATCTAAACAATTCCCACTACTATTATTATTCACTCAGTTCAAGTCAACACATATTTCATCTGAATTTTTAAATATTCCCCTTCTTTCTTCCACATTTGTCACACTTCTATCATTTGCCTCTGTACATAAGCAAGAACAGAAAATAACTGAAATCATATCATTCATCTGATCAATCACCTTCAATAACTTATGATCTCACTCTGAGTGAAAGGTAGTCATTATAATAGTTTACAAAGCCCTGTGCATGCTCCCCACCAGGTGTACGTTTCTCACCACATTGACTATTGCTCTCCCCTTCATCCTGTTCCAGCCTCCTTGCTGTCCTGGCCTCCTGATGATCTTTGAAAATGCCAGGGATTTTCTTACATTAGATTCTTTGTATGTGTTTTTTCTGACTGAAAATACCTATCTCCAGATTTCCACCTGGATTTCTCTCTTACCTCTTTCATGACTTTCACTCAAATGCTACTTTCTCCATCACACCTTCCTTGATTTCCTTAGTTAAAATTAAATCCTCTTCCTGACATTCCCTGTTTCCTTCTTCTGCTTTACTTTTCTCCATATAACTTTATCACTACCAACATACCATGTGATTTCATTATTTATTTTGTTATGTGTCACCTGCCACATAATGTACACTGCATGAAGGCAAGGATTTTTGTCATTTTTGTTCACTGTGGTATCCACAGTGCCTATAACAGAATGTGGTACATGGAAGGCATCCAGTATGAATGAATGAATGAATGAATGTTAGTCTCATTACCTTTTAAGTTTACCTTATTTTTATTTTCCATTTTTAATCCTTTGGGATATACTCACAGAAAGTAGCAAAGTTCAGGAAAGACCTAAGCACTCTAGCCAGATTTACCCAAACTTAATTTTCAAACTTTAATTGCAAAGCCAGCCACACAATGTGCAAGGAACAAGTAGTTATCATTTTTTCTCCAGTAGGTTATTTACCAGTTAAAATTCACTGAAATGATTTGGGGCATTTTTTTCCTCACTGCTTACCCTCCCAATTATATGCTGAGCGCAAATATTTTTTTTTTTAAACTCAGCCTGAGCCAGTTTGTATTGCTTATAACTAAGAATTTCAAGAAAAGAAATAGCCATAATAAAGCGCTCACACAAGTTTATAAGAACCAAAGAGCCCAGTCAAAAAATATCTGGGAATATTTATTAATATTTTAAATGCACATATCATTTGACCCCCAATTATTTTTCTGAGAAAGTACTAGAGGAAAAGGTTCAGTTTATAAAGATATAAACCAGAATAGTTATTTCATCACTGCTTGTTGTGACAAAAAACTGGTAAGAGCCAAAATATCCACAAGTTGAAAACTGCTTAATACCTTTAATATAACAACACTATGAAATATTATGCACTTATTAAAATATTCTTTAACAACTTTATTGGAATATAATTGCTTTACAATGGTGTGTTAGTTTCTGCTTTATAACAAAGTGAATCAGCTATACATATACATATATCCCCATATCTCCTCCTTCTTGCATCTCCCTCCCACCCTCCCTAACCCACCCCACTAGGTGCTCACAAAGCACTGAGCTGATCTCCCTGTGTTATGCGGCTGCTTCCCACTAGCAATCTATTTTACCTTTGGTAGTGTATATATGTCCATGCCACTCTCACTTCGTCCCAGCTTACCCTTCCCCCTCCCCGTGTCCTCAAGTCAGTTCTCTACGTCTGCGTCTTTATTCCTGTCCAGCCGTTAGGTTCTTCATAACCATTTTTTTTGCTTTTTCTTTTTTTTTTAAGATTCCATATATATGTGTTAGCATAGGTATTTGTTTTTCTCTTTCTGACTTTCTTCACTCTGTATGATAGACTCTAGGTCCATCTGCCTCACTACAAATAACTCAATTTAACTTCTTTTTATGGCTGAGTAATATTCCATTGTATATATGTGCTACATCTTCTTTATCCATTCATCTATTGATGGACACTTAGGTTGCTTCCATGTCCTGGCTATTGTAAATAGAGCTGCAATGAAAATTGTGGTACATGACTCTTTTTGAATTATGGTGTCTCAGGGTATATGCCCAGTAGTGGGATTGCTGGGTTGTATGGTAGTTCTATTTTTAGTATTTTAAGGAACATCCATACTGTTTTCCATAGTGGCTGTATCAATTTACATTCCCACCAACAGTGCAAGAGGCTTCCCTTTCCTCCACACCCTCTCCAGCATTTATTGTTTGTAGATTGTTTGGTGATGGCCATTCTAACTGGTGTGAGATGATACCTCATTGTAGTTTTGATTTGCATTTCTCTGATGATTAGTGATGTTGAGCATCCTTTCATGTGTTTGTTGGCAATCTGTATACCTTCTTTGGAGAAATGTCTATTTAGGTCTTCTGCCATTTTTGGATTGGGTTGTTTGTTTTTTTGTTATTAAGCTGCATGAGCTGCTTGTAAATTTTGGAGATTAGTCCTTTGTCAGTTGCTTCATTTGAAAATATTTTCTCCCATTCTGAGGGTTTTCATCTTGTTTATGGTTTCCTTTGCTGTGCAAAAGCTTTTAAGTTTCATTAGGTCCCACTTGTTTATTTTTGTTTCCATTTCTCTAGGAGGTGGGTGAAAAAGGATCTTGCTGTGATTTATGTCATAGAGTGTTCTGCCTATGTTTTCTTCTAAGAGTTTGATAGTGTCTGGCCTTATATTTAGGTCTTTAATCCATTTTGAGTTTACTTTGGTGTTAGGGAGTGTTCTAATTTCATTCTTTTACATGTAGCTGTCCAGTTTTCCCAGCACCACTTATTGAAGGGGCTGTCTATTCTCCATTGTGTATTCTTGCCTCCTTTATCAGAGCTAAGGTGACCATATGTGCATGGGTTTATCTCTGGGCTTTCTATCCTGTTCCATTGATCTATATTTCTGTTCTTGTGCCAGTACCATACTGTCTTGATTACTGTAGCTTTGTAGTATAGTCTGAAGTGAGGGAGCCTGATTCCTCCAGCTCCCTTTTTCTTTCTCAAGATTGCTTTGGCTATTTCGGGGTCTTTTGTGTTTCCATACAAATTGTGAAATTTTTTCTTCTAGTTCTGAGAAAAATGCCATTGGCAGTTTGATTGGGATTGCATTGAATCTGTAGATTGCTTTGGGTAGTAGAGTCATTTTCACAATGTTGATTCTTCCAATCCAAGAACATGGTATATCTCTCCATCTGTTTGTATGATCTTTAATTTCTTTCATCAGTGTCTTATACTTTTCTGCATACAGGTCTTCTGTCTCCTTAGGTAGGCTTATTCCTAGGTATTTTACTCTTTTTGTTGCAATGGTAAACAGGAGTGTTTCCTTAATTTCTCTTTCAGATTTTTCATCATTAATGTATAGGAACGCAAGAGATTTCTGTGCATTAATTTTGTATCCTGCCACTTTACCAAATTCATTGATTAGCTCTAGTAGTTTTCTTGTAGCATCTTTAGGATTCTCTATGTATAGTATCACGTCATCTGCAAAGAGTGACAGCTTTACTTCTTCTTTTCTGATTTGCATTCCTTTTATTTCTTTTTCTTCTCTGATTGCTGTGGCTAAAACTTCCAAAACTATGTTGAATAATAGTGGTGAGAGTATATTTATTTTCCCAGAGATGTCTACTAACCCCAAAGTCAGGAAAGAAATTGTGTAGAAATATTAATAGTATGAGAGCATTTTATTAAAAATATTTGTATGTGTGTATATTTTAAAAGACTAATTCATAAGCTTTAACTATGCATTAAAATGTACATTAGTAAAGATAATTATCCTTTTGTGAATGCTAAGAATTTATGGAAAAAATTGCTAACACATGACTTAAAACCATCAGTGAATAAAACAAATATTCTTTATTACTGAAGATGCAGTAGTCAGTAAAAATTATTAGTCACAGCATCAGCAGGAGAATTTGCCATCTGCCTCCTCCAGACTATGTAAAATGTTTCTTTCACATCTGTAGCATCCTTTGACAAGTAAATAACTACTAGACAAAGATATAGGCAAATGTCTTAGGTCTGCAAATTCAAACAACATCTTAGAAACATTCAGCCCTTCCTTCTGCTAGGTGCTCTCCTTCTAAGGCTTCCAATGATTTTGGGAAGTTTCCAAGACACATCACATATTGCTCACAAACTGTATGTGTCTGTTAGTTATTATGCGCAGTGACTTCTTTTTTGATTCTCTTCTGCTTCATCTTATCTTTGTTCCATCTCTCTATGCAGCAAGCTGCTTGAGAGAGTCTTAACAGTAGCTGTTGTAGACTGTGCTTCAAGTTTGAATGTCAATGCCTATGCCTCCTGATGCTTGCACAACTCCCAGTTCTCTATGAAGTTCCCAGGCTTGTGTGTAATGGCCCTCTCTCAAAATTACATCTCACACTCTCTCACTTAGACATTGAAGTGGTACTCCTTGTGTGTGAGTCCCTATGAAGTCCTTAAAGAAATCAACTTTTCTCTTCCTCTGAGGTCAAGAACAGCCCATGGAGTATAGTTTATAATTTAGTTTCCTTTTTAACCATCAGTTTTTCAAGTGAAAATATATAAAAATGTTTAAAAACACAATAAAAACTCTTCTTCCTCTTTCAGTGTAAATTACAAAAATACTGTCAATTTGTCAGAAAAACATAGGCATCCAACTCAGTGTTTACTTGGGCTCTTACAATCTATTGTCCAATAGGAAAGAGAAAACCTAACAAATTCATAGAAGGCTAGTTTACATATTTATTATCATTTGCTTACTTTAAATTAAGTGTTTTTTTTAAGTCGTTAATAACAAGCACAAATATGTGACATTTCTAAAGTTTATTTAAATGTTATATGATTTTATTACAGGGCAATATATAAATATATATATATATATTTAACATCTTTGTTGGAGTATAATTGCTTTACAATGGTGTGTTAGTTTCTGCTTTATAACAAAGTGAATCAGCTATACATATACATATATCCCCATATCTCTTCCCTCTTGCATCTCCCTCCCTCCCACCCTACCTATCCCACCCCTCTAGGTGGTCACAGAGCACTAAGCTGATCGCCCTGTGCTATGCGGCTGCTTCCCACTAGCTATATCTTTTACATTTGGTAGTGTATATATGTCCATGCAACTCTCTCACTTTGTCCCAGCTTACCCTTCCTCCTCCCCATAGTCTCAAGCCATTCTCTAGTAGATCTGCGTCTTTATTCCCCTCTTGCCCCTTCGTTCTTCATGACATCTTTTCTTTTTTCTTAGATTTCATATATATGTTTTAGCATACGGTATTTGTTTTTCCCTTTCTGACTTTCTTCACTCTGTATGACAGACTCTAGGTCCATCCACCTCAATACACATAATTCAAATCGTTTCCTTTTATGGCTGAGTAATATTCCATTGTATATATGTGCCACATCTTTTTTTTTTTTCTTTTTTGCGGTACGTGGGCCTCTCACTGTTGTGGCCTCTCCCGTTGCGGAGCACAGGCTCCGGACGCGCAGGCTCAGCGGCCATGGCTCACGGGCCCAGCCGCTCCATGGCATATGGGATCTTCCCAGACCAGGGCACGAACCCGTGTCCCTTGCATCAGCAGGCGGACTCTCAACCACTGTGCCACCAGGGAAGCCCATGTGCCACATTTTCTTTATGCATTCATCTGTTGATGGACATTTAGATGGCTTCCATGTCCTGGCTATTGTAAATAGAGCTGCAATGAACATTATGGTATATGACTTTTTTGAATTATGGTTTTCTCAGGGTATATGCCCAGTAGTGGGATTGCTGGGTCATACGGTAGCTCTATTTTTAGTTTTTTAAGGCACCTCCATACTGTTCTCCATAGTGGCTGTATCAATTTACATTCCCACCAACAGTGCAAGAGGGTTCCATTTTCTCCACACCCTCTCCAGCATATATTGTTTGTAGAATTTTTGATGATGGCCATTCTGACTGGTGTGAGATGATATCTCATTGTAGTTTTGATTTGCATTTCTCTAATGATTAATGATGCTGAACATTCTTTCATGTGTTTGTTGTCAATCTGTATATCTTCTTTGGAGAAATGTCTATTTAGGTCTTCTGCCCATTTTTGGATTGGGTTGTTTGTTTTTTTGATATTGAGCTGCGTGAGCTGCTTGTAAATTTTGGAGATCAATCCTTTGTCAGTTGCTTCATTTGCAAATATTTTCTCCCATTCTGAGGGATGTCTTTTTGTCTTGTTTATGGTTTCCTTTGTTGTGCAAAAGCTTTTAAGTTTCATTAGGTCCCACTTGTTTATTTTTGTTTTTATTTCCATTTCTCTAGGAGGTGGGTCAAAAAGGATCTTGCTGTGATTTATGTCATTGAGTGTTCTATGTTTTCCTCTAAGAGTTTCATGGTGTCTGGCCTTACATTTAGGTCTTTAATCCATTTTGAGTTTATTTTTGTGTTTGGTGTTAGGGAGTGTTCTAATTTCCTTCTTTTATATGTAGCTGTCCAGTTTTCCCAGCACCAATTATCGAAGAGGCTGTCTTTTCTCCATTGTATATTCTTGCCTCCTTTATGAAAGATAAGGTGACCATATGTGCATGGGTTTATCTCTGGGCTTTCTATCCTGTTCCATTGATCTATATTTCTGTTTTTGTGCCAGTACCATACTGTCTTGATTACTGTAGCTTTGTAGTATAGTTTGAAGTCAGGGAGCCTGATTCATCCAGCTCCGTTTTTCTTTCTCAAGATTGCTTTGGCTATTTTGGGGTCATTTGTGTTTCCATACAAATTGTGAGATAATTTGTTCTAGTTCTGTGAAAAATGCCATTGGTAGTTTGATCAGGATGGCATTGAATCTGTAGATTGCTTTGTGTAGTATAGTCATTTTCACAATCTTGATTCTTCCAATCCAAGAACATGGTATATCTCTCCATGTATTTGTATCAACTTTAATTTCTTTCATCAGTGTATTATACTTTTCTGCATACAGGTCTTTTGCCTCCTTAGGTAGGTTTTTTCCTAGGTATTTTATTCTTTGTGTTGCAATGGTAAATGTAAGTGTTTTCTTAATTTCACTTTCCGATTTTTCATCATTAGTGTATAGGAATGCAAGAGATTTATGTGCATTAATTTTGTATCCTGCCACTTTACCAAATTCATTGATTAGCTCTAGTAGTATTCTGGTAGCATCTTTTGGATTCTCTATGTATAGCATCATGTCATCTGCAAAGAGTGACAACTTTACTTCTTCTTTTCAGATTTAGATTCCATTTTTTTATTTTCCTTCTCTGATTGCTGTGGCTAAAAGTTCCAAAAGTATGTTCAATAATAGTGGGGAGAGTTGGCAACCTTGTCTTCTTCCTGATCTTAGTAGAAATGGTTTCAATTTTCACCACTGAGCACGATATTGGCTGTGGGTTTGTCATATATGGCCTTTTTTATGTTGAGGTAAGTTCCCTCTATGCCTACGTTCTGAGGGTTTTTATCATAAATGGCTGTTGAATTTTGTCCAAAGCTTTCTCTGCATCGATTGAGATGATCATATGGGTTTTCTCCTTCAGTTTTTTAATATGGTGGATCACATTGATTTATTTGCATATATTGAAGAATCCTTGCATTCCTGGGATGAACCCCACTAGATCACGGTGTATGATCCTTTTAATGTGCTGTTGAATTCCGTTTGCAAGTATTTTGTTGAGGATTTTTGTATCTGTGTTCATCAGTGATATTGGCCTGTAGGTTTCTTTCTTTGTGACATCTTTGTCTGGTTTTGGTATCAGGGTGATTGTGGCCTCATAGAATGAGTTTGGGAGTGTTCCTCCCTCTGCTATATTTTGGAAGAGTTTGAGAAGGATAGCTGTTAGCTTTTCTCTAAATGTTTGATACAATTCACCTGTGAAGCCATCTGTTCCTGGGCTTTTGTTTCTTGGAAAAATTTTAATCACAGTTTTAATTTCAGGGCTTGTGATTGGTCTGTTCATATTTTCTATTTCTTCCTGGTTCAGTCTCGGAAGGTTGTGCGTTTCTAAGAATTTGTCCATTTCTTCCAGGTTGTCCATTTTATTGGCATAGAGTTGCTTGCAGTAATCTCTCATGATCCTTTGTATTTCTGCAGTGTCAGTTATTACTTCTCCTGTTTCATTTCTAATTCTATTGATTTGAGTCTTCTCCCTTTTTTTCTTGATGAGTCTGGCTAATGGTTTATCAATTTCGTTTATCTTCTCAAAGAACCAGCTTTTAGTTTTATTGATCTTTTCTATAGTTTCCTTCATTTCTTTTTGATTTATTTCTGATCTGATCTTTATGATTTCTTTCCTTCTGCTAACTTTGGGTTTCCTTTTGTTCTTCTTTCTCTAATTGCTTTAGGTGTAAGGTTAGGTTGTTTATTTGAGATGTTTCTTGTTTCTTGAGGTAGGATTGTATTTCTGTAAACTTCCCTCTAAGAACTGCTTTTGCTGCATCCCATAGGTTTTGGGTCACTGTGTTTTCATTTTCATTTGTTTCTAGGTTTTTTTAAATTTCCTCTTTGATTTCTTCAGTGATCTCTTGGTTATTAAGTAGTGTATTGTTTAGCCTCCATATGTCTGTATTTTTTACAGATTTTTTCCTGTAATTGATATCTAGTCTCATAGGGTTTTGGTCGGCAAAGATACTTGATATCATTTCAATTTTCTGTTAATTTACCAAGGCTTGATTTGTGACCCAAGGTATGATCTATCCTGGAGAATGTTCCATGAGCACTTGAGAAGAAAGTGTATTCTGTTGTTTTTGGATGGAATGTCCGATAACTATCACTTAAATCCATCTTGTTTAATGTATCACGTAAAGCTTGTGTTTCCTTATTTATTTTCATTTTGGATGATCTGTCCTTTGGTGAAATTGGGGTGTTAAAGTCTCCTACTATGATTGTGTTACTGTTGATTTCCCCTTTTACGGCTGTTAGTATTTGCCTTATGTATTGAGGTGATCCTATGTTGGGTGCATAAGTATTTACAGTTGTTATATCTTCTTTTTGGATTGATCCCTGATCATTATGTAGTGTCTTTCTCTGTCTCCTATAACATTCTTTATTTTAAAGTCTATTTTGTCTGATATGAGATTGCTACCCCAGCTTTCTTCTTATTTCCATTTGCATGGAATATGTTTTTCCATTCCCTCACTTTCAGTCTGTATGTGTCCCTAGGTCTGAAGTGGGTCCCTTTTTGACAGCATATATATGGGTCTTGTTTTTGTATCCATTCAGCAAGTCTATGTCTTTTGGTTGGAGCATTTAATCCATTTACATTAAAGTATTTATCGATATGTATGTTCCTATTACCATTTTCTTAATTGTTTTGGGTTTGTTATTGTAGGTCTTTTCCTTCTCTTGTGTTTCCTGCCTAGAGAAGTTCCTCTAGCATTTGTTGTAAAGCTGTTTTAGTGGTGCTGAATTCTCTTAGCTTTTGCTTGTCTGTAAAGCTTTTAATTTCTCCGTCAAATCTGAAGGATATCCTTGCTGGGTAGAGTCATCTTGGTTCTAGGTTTTTTCCCTTCATCATTTTAAATGTGTCCTGCCACTTCCTTCTGGCTTGCAGAGTTTTTGCTGAAAGATCAGCTGTTAACCTTATGGGGATTCCCTTGTATGTTATTTGTTGTTTTTCTCTTGCTGCTTTTAATATTTTTTCTTTGTATTTAATTTTTGATAGTTTGATTAATATGTGTCTTGGCGTGTTTCTCCTTAGATTTATCCTGTATAGGACTCGCTGTGCTTCTTGGACTTGATTAACTATTTCCTTTCCCATATTAGGAAAGTTTTCAAGTATAATCTCATGAAATATTTTTGCGGTCCCTTTCTTTTTCTCTTCTTCTTCTGGGACCCCTATAATTCGAATGTTGGTGCATTTAATGTCCCAGAGGTCTCTGAGACTGTCCTCAATTCTTTTCATTTATTTTCCTTTATTCTGCTCTACAGTATTTATTTCCACTATTTTATCTTCCAGGTCACTTATCCGTTCTTCTGCCTCAGTTATTCTGCTATTGATCCCTTCCAGAGGATTTTTAATTTCTTTTATTGTGTTGTTCATCACTGTTTGTTTGCTCTTTAGTTTTTCTAGGTCCTTGTTAAACGTTTCTTTTATTTTCTCCATTCTGTTTCCAAGATTTTGCATCATCTTTACTATCATTATTCTGAATTCTTTTTCAGGTAGACTGCCTATTTCCTCTTCATTAGTTAGGTCTGGTGGGTTTTTACATTGCTCCTTCATCTGCTGTGTGTTTCTCTGTCTTCTCATTTTGCTTAACTTACTGTGTTTGGGTTCTCCTTTTCGCAGGCTGCAAGTTCGTAGTTCCTGTTGTTTTTGCTGTCTGTTCCCAGTGGCTAAGGTTGGTTTAGTGGGTTGTGTAGGCTTCCTGGTGGAGGGAACTAGTGCCTGTGTTCTGGTGGATGAGGCTGGATATTGTCTTTCTGGTCAGCAGATCCACGTCTCGTGGTGTGTTTTGGGGTGTCTGTGGCCTTATGATTTTAGGCAGCCTCTCTGCTAATGGGTGGGGTTGTGTTCCTGTGTTGCTAGTTGTTTGGCATGGGGTGTCCAGCACTGGAGCTTGCTCGTCGTTGAGTTGAGCTGGTCTTGGCATTGTGATGGAGATCTCTGGGAGACTTTTGCAATTTGATTTATGTGGATCTGGGAGGTCTCTTGTGAACCAATGTCCTGAACTTGGCTCTCCCACCTCAGAGGCACAGCCCTGACGCCTGGTTGGAGCACGAGAATCCTGTCATGCACACGACTGAGAATAAAAGGGGGAGAGAGAGAGAGAGAGAGAGAGAGAGAGCGCAAAAGGAAGGAAGGAAGGAGAAAGAGGAAGGAAGGAAGGAAGGAAAAAAGAAAGTTAGATAAAATAAAATAAAGTTATTAAAATATAAAAATAAGTATTAAAAAATTTTTTTAAGTAATAAAAAAGTAAGAAAGAAAGAAGAGAGCAACCAAACCAAAAAACAAATCCACCAATGATAACAAGTGCTAAAAACTATACTTAAAAAAAAAAAAAAAAGGACAGAGAGAACAAATGGTAAAAGCAAAGCTATACAGACAAAATCACACATAGAAACATACACACTCACAAGAAGAGAAAAAGGGAAAAATATATGTATATTGTTGCTCCCAAAGTCCACCTCCTCAATTTGGGATGATTCTTTGTCTGTTCAGGTATTCCACAGATGCAGGGTACATCAAGTTGGTTGTGGAGATTTAATCCGCTCCTCCTGAGGCTGCTGGGAGAAATTTCCCTTTCTCTTCTTTGTTCGCACAGCTCCTGGGGTTCAGCTTTGGATTTGGCCCTGCCTCTGAGTGTAGGTCCCCTGAGGGCGTCTGTTCTTTGCTCAGACAGGACGGGGTTAAAGGAGCCGCTGATTCGGGGACTCTGGCTCACTCAGGCTGGCGGGAGGGAGGGGCACGGAGTTCGGGGTGAGCCTGCGGCGGCAGAGGCCAGCAGGACTTTGCACCCGCCTGAGGCGCTGTGTGTTCTCGCGGGTAAGTTGTCCTTAGATCACGGGACTCTGGCAGTGACGAGCTGCACATGCTCCCGGGAGGGGAGGTGTGGATAGTGACCTGTGCTCGCACACAGGCTTCTTGGTGGCGGCAGCAGCGGCCTTAGCGTCTCATGCCCGGCTCTGGGGTCCGCGCTGATAGCCATGGCTCGCAACCGTCTCTGGAGCTCCTTTAAGCACCACACTTAATCCCCTCTCCTTGTGCACCAGGAAACAAAGAGGCAAGAAAATGTCTCTTGTCTCTTCGGCAGCTCCAGACTTTTTCCTGGCCTCCCTCCTGGCTAGCCATGGAGCACTAGCCCCCTTCAGGCTGTGTTCACACAGCCAACCCCAGTCCTCTCCCTGCGATCTGACCTCCGAAGCCCGAGCCTCAGCTCCCAGCCCCACCCGCCCCGGTGGGTGAGCAAACAAGCCTCCCGGGCTGGTGAGTGCCGGTTGGCACTGATCCTCTGTGCGGGAATCTCTCCGCTTTGCCCTCCGCACCCCTGTGGCTGCGGTCTCCTCCGCAGCTCTGAAGCTTCCCCCCTCCGCCACCCGCAGTCTCCGCCCGCGAAGGGGCTTCTAGTGTGTGGAAACCTTTCCTCCTTCACAGCTCCCTCCCACTGGTGCAGGTCCTGTCCCTATTCTTTTGTCTCTGTTTTTCTTTTTTCTTTTGCCCTACCCAGGTACGTGGGGGAGTTTCTTGCCTTTTGGGAGGTCTGAGGTCTTCTGCGAGTGTTCAGTAGGTGTTCTGTAGGAGTTGTTCCACGTGTAGATGTATTTCTGATGTATTTGTGGGGAGGAAGGTGATCTCCACGTCTTACTCTTCTGCCATCTTGAAGCTCCTCTTCAGTGCAATGTATGATAGCTGTTAGGGAAAATTTATTTTGTGCCAGACACTGCTTTAAGTTTTTTACTTACATTAATGTATTAAATAATTAAACTCTTTAGGGAAGGCACTGTTACTGTGCCCATTTCCTAAATAAGCATACGGAAACTAAGAGGAATTACAAGAGGTGGAGCAAGGATGTTTCACACACTCAGTCTGGATGATATTCTGTTTTTAAATAATATAACATAATTCTAGGTTTTTCAAAGCCCCCAAATTTCTCTGTTTTATTATACGAAAAGTATGAAAACATAAGAATAGATAACCTATTTTTATTCTCCTCTGTCAGGCTTTCCACTGAAAAAAGGCAACAATATTTAAGGAAGATAAGAAATATTTAGAAAAAGACTCATATGAAATGTAATCTTACTTTTAATCATATATGCAGAAAAAGAAAAAAGGCTTAAATCATTATTCAAAAATGGAACTACATGTTATATCACCTTTGAGGATCATTTCCATTTAATCAAAAGAAAAATAATGAGATTTTCTTGCTTATTATAGGTACCTAATACAAAAGGAAAACTTCTGTCCTCACTGAACACTGGCTTACAGTGTACCATTTACCATGAACCCAAAGATGTAGACATTGAGCTAAAATGTGTTAAGTGATTAATTTCAACACATCTTTGGCATCACCTTGGGTACCTTATTTAATATGGTCTGTGAGTACTGACAGTTAAGCATTATTCTTCTTATTTTTAAAAGAGTATTATGTAGTCCAAGGTCAGACAGAAGTCAAAAATAAGGCACTCATGGTATTCTTGATGAGTTCATTCCTTTCTTCTAACAACAGTATCCCATAGAGCATAGGTAAGCTAAGAAGCAATGAATACCTAATTAAGACAAGCTTTTCAGCATAACTGAGACAAAAGTGTCCAATTTAGTAGGCTGAACCACATGGCAACCACATGATTTTATAGAGATGTCCTTAGAATTTGCAGCATAATTATATAGAATGGCTCGTAGAGAAGAAAACTTAAAAGTTATGTTCGATTTTTTAAGTTCCATAGGCATGGAAACTGTAACTAAAGAATGCTACTTTGTCACAAAGGATTTATTAATGGCATTCCTTACCTCTCCAGATCTCTTTAATGCTGTAAGTAAAGTGTACTGGATTAGGGGAAAACTAGTTCATTAAACACCAGAGCACAGAGACAAAAGCAGCATAGTGTCTGTGGGTTCTATTCCTGGTGCCACTAGGGTTTTTACTCACTGAAATGGAACTTGTTTCTCTGGTATACTACTTCTTTAGTGATCAGAATGTTTTATAGAAGCAGGAAGTCTTATGACCTTTAATATAATTGCCAGGTTTTCATTAAGATACATGTTATGGAGAAATTTTAGTCTCCTGGTTGTAAGAAGCTCAGTAGGTAATTTTCCTGTAAGAAAAGATGGAATATGCTTTGTTTCTTTCTATGACAAATGATGTGATGTCTCATTTTAATTTTTTATTATATCTTCTGCTGTAATTGCTTTCAGTGGGTAAAAAGTTCACATCCATGTGATCTGTGCTTTTAACAAACAAAAACATGTACTTCAATTGATTTTCCTTTAATATCTCTACACGTTTGGGGGCATCTGTCTGTTTGGAGGACATAGTGCGTAAAACATAGTTTTACTGATGA
Organism: Grampus griseus; assembly: GCF_964374135.1. Lineage (NCBI taxonomy): Eukaryota > Metazoa > Chordata > Mammalia > Artiodactyla > Delphinidae > Grampus > Grampus griseus. The sequence continues at coordinate 44,226,438 of NC_139010.1, forward strand.
AAAAAGATGTCCTAGTAAAAGATAAGTATGGAATTAGAATTCACTCAAGTTTTCTAATTTAGTTCTCTGGACTCAATATAGAGAGGTCTTGACAGTTATTAAATGGACTGAGGTACAGGATGCATATATTCAGACAAAGACAAAAATCTCTTCTTTTTTATGTAAGACAAACTAGATTTCATGTTAAAAAGTAAGTTTGGTATACTAGTTTTATTTTTCAAATTGTTTCACTGGTAGGTGGGCTAGCTGCTTTACTCTCAGTACCCGTTAGAGATTGGCTCAGTTGTTGGTTATTTATAATTGGGGTTATTTAGAATGACATGTTGATGGCTGTAAATGCCTGCTTGCAATTTATAACCATGTGTTTTATACTACCTCAGCTGCCAATGGCTGCACTAAGAAATCCAGAGGGATATAACCATTGATTTCTTTAAGTTTTAGGAAATAACACTTACGAGCTTACTCTCATCTGACATTGATCTGTAAAAGTAATGTTTCTCAACTAAGAATTGTCAAAAATATAGTGTTCTGGTTATGAGCCAACTTTCAGTTTCATAAACTCATTCTGAGAACACTAATGTGCAAGGCAAAAAATGGTACAAATAGAACAAAAGAACGGCAAAAGTTGCCTCTAGGTGAATTAAACATAATTTGTCTCACCCCTGACTTGGTAACTGTACACTTGAATAATTTCCAAAACTATTCAGCCTGAAAACAAAATCAACACCATGTCTTTTTGGCAAGGTTAACTATAGCAACAGAGAGACACTGAAGAAGGAAAAGGAAGGTGGATACAGAAGGAGAAGTCATTGTAAAAGTAGACTAAGGCTGTACTTCTTGATACCAAATCATAGCAAAGATGCCATCAGGTTCCTCTTTCTTCAATATTGAGATAAATTATTGATATTTTCATTTCAGTTTTCTTTACTGCTGAAATTTTAATTTTATTCTTTGGCTCCTCCAGTTTAGACTGTTTCTTTACACACTAAATGTGCTAGAAAGATGGATTCCCAAATAGTTTCATCTGACTAGTCAATCCATTCAGTATGAAAAATTGCCTCTGATGCTCTATTGAACTAAACGGTGTGATTAATTATAACAGTTATTCACTTCATATCCTTTACCCAGTCATTGCCTTTCTTATTCCTACCAAAGAAAAATGTAAAATGTAAATCAGCTATGTAGTACTTCAGATCATTTGTTCAGTTTGGACTGAATGGTCAAATGGTAAATTGGGGTTAACAAGTTCACTTCTTTTATATCTGTAAATTTTCATATAAACCTTTTGGGATATGTTTTAGTTTGCTCATGCAAAGTCAATAATTGTTTGATATAAATTGGGTTTAAGAATAAATTCACTTATATATGTCTTTTCTACTTTCCAAATATATCTCTCTTACGAATATACTGTCATACAAGCTATAATTTTTCTTTGTAGCATATACCATGATAATAAGCAACTACATGTTTTTGTATTAAGCAGAGCTCTTTAGTTATTAAAAGTCAGAAACAGAACTTAAAACAGTTAAATGAAGAGAGGTGCTTTACTGATTCATATCACTGCGAAGTCAATACTAGTTTGAATGATTACATCCATGTGCTCAAAAGCTCAAATACCGCCCCCCACAAACACACACACAGGCACACCACTTCCCCAACTCTTTATTCTCCATCTCTTATTTCCCTAAATATATAAGCTAATTATCTCCTCCCCACGCCGTTTCTTCAAAAATAGGATCTTCCTAACTCCTTCCCAGAAATGAAAGGATTGTCTCTAAACTTTTGCAATCTGATTATTGAACCCCAAATGCAATGTAACTTGAATCAAGCTCAAATCTACCCAGGTAAATAGTCAAGCCTGGGCTTATGCCAATGGGTAATACATGGGCTATGAAAGAGGCAATTTTCCCAAAGAGGGGAAATAAGTGAAAAAAGAAAGAGCAGAGGGGAAAGAGATGGTGTTCATGAGGAAAAAGAAAAAAAAAAAGTTGGTTTTAACAGAGTAATTAAACACACCAAGGGAAGATGGTCAATTCTGCATCTAATTTTGTAACATAGCACTGGGCAAAAAAGTAGATGCTCAACAAATAACTGTGATTGATTATTGATGCATCCTAGATATGTCTCAGCAATACCATAATTGAATGCTAATTGCTTTCTTCCCATTCCTTTTGTATCTTTCATTAACTTTGACTTCAGTGATATTTTACCTTTGCATCTCACCACCAAAAACATACAGGGGTATTTATGCCATCATAGTAAAATATCAATATCAAGTTGCATTCTGTTTTCCATCATTATCTTTGCCAAATTATGATCAATGACAAAAATCTGAAATGAAATACAAATATTTACTGTATTAAAAAAAGACTTTTAATGTATATTTATATATTTAATATATTGTCATGTATTCACATTGTAGTCCATGTCCCCACAGAATATCTTTTCTAATGCCTAGACCTAGAATACCCTTCACATACTCTCTCCCTTTTCTCCATTTTACTTATCCTTAGAGGCTCAGCTGAAAACTAGTCAGCCTGTGAAGCAGTCTCTAAATCTCACACAACTATTTCTCTCTTTCTGTTTGGTTTCCACTGTACCTTTTACATGATCTGATTAGTTGTACTTCGCTGCACATAATTGCTTATCTCCACATTTCTATGTTATCTTGAAGGATAATATCCCTGTTTTTATTTAATGTAGGCATTGAGCTAGGCAAAGGGAATACAGAGATGAACAATACATGATCTCCAACCAGGAGAAGTCCAGACACTGTAAGGGAATAAAATGGCAATGCTTTGTAGCTGTTAGCATACAGTTTTGAGAGTGATTTTTGAAAAAACATCCAAAAGTGCTAGGGCTTCCCAGTTATAATAGCTTATTTTTACTTACTTATTTAGTATTTATTGGATGAATACTTACCAGTGAAATATTTAGACTCCTAGATACAGCAATCTAAGATCACACAGGTAATTAATAAATCTGTTAAATCATCATTTTAGAAAGTTGACATATTCTGACACTTTTATCACCACACGCCAGGGTGATATTTTTTACTAGTTCTCTCACCAGAGTCCCTGACTTCAGGTTTTCCTTTCGAATGTGCCTTAAACAATTATTGTCACATTAACATTAGCATTCAGCTATTGGCATTCCACTCTTCCATCCAGAAAACCTGAGTAATTTTTCTTCAACTTTCTGGAATGTCTCTCTCGGTTTCTTTCTATAAAGTCTATTGCTCACTTGACCTCCCTGTGCTCAGACCCTACAACTGTCACCCATATGGCTGCTCCTCCTCTGAATTCCTATAGTCTGAATCATTTCCTCTGAGAAATCTTTTCTACATTGCATATATCCTCACATACTTTGTTTATTCATATATGTCATATTTCCTTAATCCAGACTGAACTCATGATGAAGGCAACAACTGTAATTATTTTCTATGTTCCAAAAATCTAGTATACACTTTCTAGAAATAATGTACTCTAATAAAGTTTGTATGAACATTAATAGTGGTATAATCAGCTTAGAAATTATTTAATCAAAGTTAAGATATTAAACCACTCTGCAATCCCAGCATGTTTTGTTAAAATTCATATATGTATATTTAGTCTTGACTTGCAAGATGTTAGGGCATAAAACATATGTGTTCTTTTACTTTGTACAAAATGACGCCAAGTGAATTTAATTATTGAGGTACAGCTAAATTGTTTAACTATATTTCAACTAGTAGTACAAAGAATAACAATATGAAAGATAAATTGTAATGTTGGAGTTTAAAGCTAGAAATATGTTTTTTCTAAAATGATCTGAGTATATATCATATTAAAAAACAAAACCTATGAATTACCCTTAGTTTTACTTTATAATATATAAAATAAGAGAAACAATTCACCAGAAAGAGTTTAGTATACATATTAAATTACACTTGTTACTAGGTTTATCAATGAAGCCCCAAAATGAAGTGAATTCAGTGTCAGGTGCAATTTAAAAAGTCTGTTCATATTGAGGCTCATTTTACATGGTGAGAGGTTAGAACAGTGGTTATGAGATTTGGATTTGGACAATTCTTATTTTTAAATTCTGATTCTCCACCCTATTAAATAAGTGTAAGAATTTTGAAAGTTCATTTGACCCCTCAGATCTTTGGAAACTCAGTTTTCCTTTATATGTAGTATTGATATAATCATAACTCATCTCATAGAATTATAATGAGAAAAATAAAACAGTATACATGAAGCATTGATCACAGTATCTCATACATTTTAAGCAATCAGAAAATGGTAGTTATTGTTATTTTAGATACTTTGAAATTCCAAATATTTTTCCAAATTACTTGTCTCTAGCAGAGAGGCTCCACTGTCTAATATACTATCTAATGATAACCATATTAGAAGTTCATATTAGCTGAGTCAAAAATGGGATTAAATAACAGAATTACTTCAGAATTTCACTGGCAGTGATAATCATAATAACTTCCCTGATAGTTTTCATTACTAATAGAAGACTAATAAAATCAATGTAGTAATAAAATCCACCTATTCAATGATTTAATTATTTGAAAAAAAGCTAATAATAGCTCACCATTAATTAATATTGTTAATAAATAAAATCCCATTAATATTTACTATTTGCATTTAATAACTATTTGTATAATACAGTAATTTATTCATACTATTGTATTGAGTATTAATTGTAGTATCAATGATAGCTCATATTTAATAATAACAAAGGACATTTTTTAATATTTAAGGATTGACACACCCTATAGAAAATTACATTTTAATGCAAGACATAATTTTGTGACAGAATTATGATAAGCTGGTCAATGAAATCAATAAAATAAATATAATAAAAAATTTTTTTAAAAGTAAAAGATAAATTTAAAAATAATAAATAAAATAATAAAATCAATAAAATATTTCTAAGCAATTAAATAGAACATTTAATAATATAATTCTATAGGGTAAGTGAAAAGAATTCATGAATACATAAAGAAGAAAAACAGCATAAAATTTCTGAATACTGAAAAAAATCATATTCATATGTTTAAATTAATGATAGAATCATTATAACTTTTTGATTTTATTAATTTATATGAAAAATGAAGCATTTTTATTTTTAAATGACAGAATTTAATATTTCAGAATTTATACTCTTTGCAAATATCTAAAATATGCATTTCAATAAAATTCGATTTAAAATCAGCCAAGGAAGTACACAGTTATACAAAATAATTTCATGTAGTTTAGAGCAAAAAAATTGAAGCTGCACTTTCAGAATAGCCAATGCAATAAAATAGTGAAATAGGAGGGCTGAAATCTGTTAATCTATTGACCAAATAAGACTTAATTAGTAAACTGATAGAGACAAATTTTATTTACTAATCAGAGCAAAGACTATATTTTAACAGTTGAGAAGTGAATTTTAACGGTTGAGAAGTGAATATATGTAAGTTGAGGAAGTAGGGACTCCAAACTTAGATTACTCATTTTTTACATAAGACATTAGAAAGAACATATGCTTTCTAAGTCTTATTCTTTTTTGAAAGAGAAACGACCTAATTTAAAACATCAACCTCGGGCTTCCCTGGTGGCGCAGTGGTTGAGAGTCCTCCTGCCGATGCAGGGGACACGGGTTCGTGCCCCGGCCCAGGAAGATCCCACATGCTGCGGAGCGGCTGGGCCCGTGAGCCATGGCCGCTGAGCCTGTGCGTCCGGAGCCTGTGCCCCACAATGGGAGAAGCCACAACAGTGAGAGGCCTACATACCACAAAAACAAAACAAAACAAAACAAAAATCAACCTCAAAGATACATGTCTATAGTCTCTTTACTTACTTATTAAAAGAATGGAATCAATGAAGTTCTGAAAATTAATTAGACTTCCATGAAGTTGATGGTTTGATGTTTTTGTTTAAAAATTTGATGATACAGACTTAGCATGATATAAATGAACTAGTTTTATATTCTACTTGGAAAGCATTCTGCACAGTGAAAAGCCAGAAAACAAAAATCGTAACTAAATCTAGTGATAGGCTAGAAGCTATTTCATGACCAAGGCAGTTTATAAAGCAGCATTAAGATGGTGCTTATTCACGGAAACCAAAATAATAGGAATTGTAAAAAAAAGTCTCTCTTTCTCTCTCTCCTTTACTTCTACTTCTCTTCCTACTAATTGAAATATTTTTCTTGGGATGTATGTGATTTTTAACTAAAAACTGAAAAAATAAATGATAAAGAAAATATATCTCAAAAAATCTGATGGGGTGGATAAAACATTAACAGAGGAGAGCTTTGTGGCATCAGGACTGTTCAGTATCTTGACTGGTGGTAGAAGCTGTGCAGATGATAACACTGGATAGAGCATAACACACGCACGTGCACACACCAATGAGTGAAAGTAAAACTGGAGAAATCTGAATAGCATAAGTGGATTGTATCATCAATTCTCTGGTTGTGATATTATACTATAGTTTTGAAAAATGCTAACATTGAGGGAAGGTGGGTAGAGTTTACCAGGAATCTCTCTGCACTTTTTCTTATAATTGCATGTGGATCTACAATTATCTGGATTACATGAAAAAAAAATCTGGTAAGTCACACCTTTATATGGATATGTCAAATCACATCTTATTTGCAGCTTTTATTTTTTCTGTATATGGTTTACAAATTGTTCTTTCTGTGTCATAGCTTAACAATTATCATCAAACACATGGACAGAACTTTATGTAAATAAAGGGTCGTCTGTGGTATTTGGCATTATGGGATGTAGGCAGCCACTGATTCCACTTATAAACAGTCAGCCTTGCTTGTGTATAAATTTATTCTTAATTTTCAACATTTTAAATTTATTCATATACATACAAATAAGTTGTGTACAACCTAAAGAAATATATAGATGAATTTTAAAAAAATATGTGCAGTTTCTAGTTCCTCATATAGGGACCTTAGAAGTTGCCACTCTGTCCTAACAAAAAAGCTGAATAGACTGAAAAACTAACTCTTCCTGGATTTATAAGATCAGGGAGGACACAGGACAAACCCCTGCCTTGAACATGGAAAGGTAGACAGGCAAATACATTTTAATATATTATCATAATTTTGTTTATAATATAATAAAGTGTATACTGTACTGTAATATAATGTAATATATAATTTTGTTTGTTTTTCTATTTCTTCCTTTATTCCATGAGCTATGGGAAGATAATTTATGCACCTTATTCATTTAAATAATCAGTTTCTTCAATAATTCTTGAGTCTAAATAGATAATCATTAAAATAATTCTGAATGAATGCCTGGAATAAAAAATGAGCTAATAAGGATAAAGTATAAGCATTAGCAAACTCATTAGCTCTGACAATTTCACTGCCTTATTCATTGCTTTGAACCTCACTAATGGGTAAATTGATTATAGTTTTTAATTTGTAATGTAAATTAGTGAGTAAAAAGTAGAGAAAAAGCTAAAATAGTATTCAGAGCATTCTGAGACAATTTGTAACTAATTCCTAAAATATTATTAGATAAGCCAAGGATTCCTCCAGGATGCAATGGAAATATTTGAAATGCTGGGGACTGGAAGAGAAGGATAAATAAAACAGAGTCAGCCAATTCCTAGCTCTCCCTAACAAACTTCTCAGTGATCTACTGACTCAGTCAGATGTTATAAAAACTGAGAGACTAAATTAAACTTGAAAATAAGAAAATTAGCTGAGAAATAAACTATGAAAATAAATGTCTCCTAATGAGTCTTACTAAAAGTTCATCTTTATTGAATATTTATGATTTAGGGATTATATAGTTGTTTGATTATGTTTATTATACTTTTCATTTTTTAGATAAGGTATAATTTATGAAACTAAAATTCGTGCATATTTCATAATGACATATAAGTGGAATCATATAGTATGTAGTGTTTTGAGTATGTCTTCTTTTACTTAGCCTACTGTATTTGGGATTTAGTCATGTTGTTGCATTCATCAAGATTTCACTCTTTTTTATTGCTAAATTTATAAATATTGTGTTTTTTCATTTCCCAGTTGAGGGACATTTCAGTTGTCTCTAGTTTTGCACAATTATGAATAAAGTCACTTTATTTAGTAAACATTTGTCTACAGGTTTTGTGCAAACAAAAAGATTCATTTTACTTAGGTAAATACCTGGAGAAGGAATTTCTGGGTTATATGGTAAGTTTAAATTTAACTTTATAAGAAACTACCAATATTTTGCATTCCAACCAGCAATCAACAAGAGTTCTACATCCTTGCTACCACTTGGTACAGAAAAATGTTTTTGTTTGTTTTTAAGCAATTCTAATACTTTTAGAGGAGTATTTCATTGTTTTAATTTTCATTTCTCTAGTGACATGACATTAATGTGCTTATTTATCATGCATGTATTTCCTTTAGTGACATATATTTCCTTTAATGAAAGGTGTGTTAAAAATCTTTTGGCCATTTGTATTGGATTGTTTGTTGTCTTATTAAGTTTTAAGAGGTCTTTATATATTCTCAATAAAAGTCCTTAATTATATATGCAATTGCAAATATCTTCCAGACTTTCCTTTTTATTCAGTTTAAGGTGTCTTTTTTTTTTTTTTTTTTTTTTTTGGTGGTACGTGGGCCCCTCACTGCTGTGGCCTCTCCCGCCGCGGAGCACAGGCTCCGGACGCGCAGGCCCAGTAGCCATGGCTCACGGGCCCAGCCGCTCCGCGGCATGTGGTATCTTCCCGGACCGGGTCACGAACCCGTGTCCCCTGCATCGGCAGGCGGACTCTCAACCACTGCGCCACCAGGGAAGCCCTAAGGTGTCTTTTAAAGAACAGGATTTCTAAATTTTCATAATTCCAATTTTTCATTTATCCCTTTTTGGGGGAAAAAAGACTACTGTTGTAGTCTTATTTATGAAATCATGACCTAACCCAAGGATTTTTTCTATGCTTTCTTCTAAGAGTTTTATTATTTTAAACTATACATTTAATTCAATGATCCATAAGAGTTAAGTTTTGTATATGATTCAAATGTAAACCATTTTTTTGCATATTGGTTACCATTTGCAGTGTAAAAAAATTCCCTCAAAACTTAGCAGTTAAAACAGCAATTATTTATTATTTCATTTTCTGAAGGCTAGGAATTTGGACTGGCTAGCATGATGGCTCTAGCTCAGGGTTTCTCATTGGGTTGTAATCAGGACATCCTCCAGATTGCATTCATCCAAAAGCCTAACTGAGCAGGAGAATCCATTTCCAAGAGCCATACTCACAGGACTGTTGGAACGAGGCCTCAGTTTTGCCAAACAGAAATCTGTTTAGGACTGCTTTAGTGTCCTCATGACATGACAAGGGCATTTCCCAGACTAAGTGATCCAAGAGACTTGTCAAGGAGGAAGCAACAATGCCTTATGATGTAGTATCAGATAACACACACCTTCATTTCTGTCACATTTGATAAAAATGAGTTTTTAAGTGCAGACCTCATTCAAGGGGAGAGGATTTAGACCCCAATATTTTCAAATAAGGAGTATCATTTAATTATTAGATATATGATAACCATTACACAGAGGGATATTTATTTTTCTAGCATCATTTATTGAACAGACTACCACTTTTCCATTTAACTGCCTTTAGATTTGTACAGAAGTCATACATGTATGTATTTTAAAGGCATTCTATTCTTTTCCATTAATTTATATGTCAGTCCTTTATTCAATATGACACTCTTGATTACCGTAGGTTTGAAATCAGCTAGTTAGTGTCCTCCAGTTTTGTTTTTTCTTTTAAAAATGTATTTGGCTCTCCTTGTTCCTTTGCCTTTTTGTGTAAATTTTGTCAATTTCTACAAAAATCCTACTGGAATTCTTATTTGGGTGGCATTGAACTATAGGTTACTTTGAGCACAAGTGAGATTTTAGCAATACTGAGTCTTCCAATCTATAAGCACAATATGTGTATATGTTATATACATATATTCATCTAGTTCTTTATTTCTTTAGTTTGTTTTCAGCATATAGACAGTGTGTATATTTTAGAAGATTTGTACTTAAGAATTTCATGTTTTATTATGCTATTATAAATGGTATTTTTTCAATATCAATTTCTAATTGCTCATTTGATTTCTGTTTAAATCAGTTTAAGCAACTGATTTTTTATATTGATCTTGTATCCAGCAAACTTGCTTAACTTGTGTATTAGTTCTATTAGCATTTTATTAGTTCTTTGGGATTTTCTTTCCAAATAATATGTGTCTGCAAAGAGTTATAATTTTGCTTCTTCCTTTCCACTCTTTATGTCTATTATTTCCTTGCTTATAGTGCACTGGCTAGGATCTCCTCTGTGATGCTGAATAGGAATAGGAAGAGGGGATGAACATACTTGGGTTTTCCCAGACTTAGAGGGGAAACACCCAGTTTTTCACCACTAAGTATTATGTTAACCAGTTTTTTGGTTTCTTTGTTTAAAATACCCTTTTTCAGATTGAGGAAGTTCCCTTCTATTCATGGTGTGCTGAAAGTTTGACATCATGAAAGAATGTTAGATTTTGTCAAAAGCTTTATCCAGGAAGGTCCAAGGGACACACTCTTCTCCAAAGCACTGTAGAATTTACTAAGTAGAGGGGTACCAACATTGTTTATACGGACAAAGCTGTCTTTCCTCTATAGGCTAGGGTTACTCTCCGGGGATGCTTCTATTGTCAATGGCAACAGTAGCATTCCAGAATAGCATAAGGCAAATAACAGTACTCACATGACAAAGGCAAAGTGACATAATTACTTTAGTTAGCTAAGATGGCAGCTAAGAAGAGCATTGGTTGAATTACATACAGGAAAAACTTTAACAGTTGGTGAATAGAAGAACAAAAGTTATCCATCATAATAGAAAATCAAAATTTCTCTTTCAATTTTCCAGACGAGCAAGTTCTCAGACCTAGAGTCAGTCTATAGAAGGGAAGCCCAGTTATCTTAAGAAAAGTCCCAGCAATGCCACAGCAGGCATGTAAAATAGCAAATTCATGAGTCCTTTTATCAAAGAGACCTATGGTCATTTTCCCAAAAAACTGTACACTGATGAAAAAATATATAGCTCTTATGAGGCTTATGGCATACAGGTTCTGAGCTGACACTGGTACCAGTGGAAACACAGTACCATGATTGACCCCTTTAGAAAGTTGACTGCATCTTTATTATGAGTAGATTAGAAGGAGGGGAACATGGATTAGATAGATTAGTTAGGAATCTACACCTGTAGTTTATTAAAGATATGCATGTAACAGACAAAGTTGGTGGTAATCAAAATGGAGAGGAGTAATTGGATTTGGTAGGAGGCAAAATTGACAGGAATATGTAGACTCAAAGTACTTTGAAGTATACCATGTATAGGGATAGATAAAATCAGATAAAACTATAGGTAGGAATATTTTCACTTAGAAGGCTCATACGGTGCAAGCATGAACAAAGGTGAATATATATTCAGGTAGGGCAGGGAGAATGGAATACAAGGGTCTTATATGAAACATTTCTAACCTGTAAATATTTAAAGGTAGAGAATACCCCTAACTGTCTTTGTAATACTTACATAAAGAGGACCCAGACCCACTGAATCAGACTTTTAAGGAGGGAAGTTAAGAAACATGTATTTGAATAAGCTATAAAGAAGAATCTCAGAGAGCACACTGCCATTGATCTACAGAAAAGACTCTGGAACACAGCCCTACATGACCTATGAAGTAAAAATACTAAATGAATATTACATTGAAATACACATTCTAAAGGAAATATTTAAAAGGAAATACATGTAAAATACATTACAGAAATAAACTCCTAATATTTATACTTAACGTTTGGGCCTTTAAATTTAATGTTTATATATATTAAACCATTTCCTCTGTAGTCTGATAATGCTTATATTCAAAATAATGAAAAAAATTTGCTCAGAATTATAATATGACCTTACCTTAGCAGAGCTTCCACTCAGAAAACATCTGCATTTATCGTGCTGTGGTGTATTCCCCTTGACACAGTACGCAAAATACTATTCACGGAGGAAGTAATTTCACACTAATTTGAGTACCTGGAGCGTAATGAGAACTATAAGTACAATTCAAAGGATTCTTTCTAGTGCCTATAAGGTTGGTTTGGAAAGAATGCTTCAATTTGTACAGTTGGGACACATACTATCAGCAAGCAAATCACTTCCTAGGACCTGCTTTTGTTAAGGCAGGAGAAACTTTCCAAAAGGAGATTTTATGTTTTCTTCTCTTGGGATTTTAAAGAGGAGGGGTGGGAACATTTGAAAGCATTTCTTTCTACAATCACACTCATCTTTGTAAGATATAAATCTGATCATATTTTCTTTCATATAGTTCCACAGATTCCGCATTGCCTGCAGGATAAATTCTGAAAATTAAAAAATTACTAGACAGAGACTAAATTTACTAGTTACTAGACTAAACTAGTTACTGCACAGACTCAGAAAGAACAGATATGCAAAGAGAAGGACCTCTTAGAATCCAGACCCTCTAGAGGCACAGCTTCACTTTCTGGGTGTTCCTCAATTCTATTCGATCATTCTGTCTCCTTATAATCAAATACCTGTTTTGATTAAATATCTTGAGTGAGTTTGCATTTCTTCTATCAATGTTAGTGTAACCATACAAAATGTTTGCCTTCGAGAATCCCAGTTACAGCTATAGTTCTGCATCCCATTCAATTCAGCATCAGCATCTCCTGGGTTTCCATTTTGAAGAACATATTATTGTTCAAAAATTATGAAAATAACCTGTGATGGGTTCCACAGGACTCCACTTTGTACTTTCCACTCTGCCCTTTCCACTCTGCTTTTGTCTAATTAAGCATTTTCAGTGAAGATGGCTGTCAAAAAAAAAAAAAAAGATGGCTAATTGTGCAACTCTCTTTCCCTCAGCTGTTTTACATGCAGCATTACAAACTCCTTCCTTACAAAAAAACATTATGCAGGGTGAGCTCAAAAGGAAAACTAGAGAAGTATTGAATGCTGTTGAGCCTGATGGATGTTTGCTGGATGTTTGGCAATGCTGTCATGGCTTATCCTGTTCCTTTCAAAATGCCCTACCATTCTAGATTGCTAGTAGATAGGGTCAGGAAGAGATGTGAGAAGTTGTACTTTAGGGTGTACACAAAATATGCTCACAAAATGGCTGAATAGTTCTACTATAGTACTTATAAAAATTATTATGAGCATTCTTGCTACTGAAGTTGATTTTGAGGAACACATTTTTATTCTGCAATAAACACTTTTAGAAATAATAAGTTGAAAATATGATTTTAATTACTGCATTTTAAATACTCAAAAAGGTACCAATTAAAGTATAATTTTCATAAAATATTCACTGACATGTAACACTTACCATTGGGACTGTAGTGATAATAGTGATATCACAGAAAAGATGAAAATAAGAATACATGAATCTTTTAACAGCAGTAATGCCCACGCCAAAACTCAATAATCTAGAAGACTATACTTGAAAACAATGGAAACAGATTCAACTGCAAAATCTGGGTTTACCTGTCACAATGAGAAGCCTGACTTTTCATTGAGAAAAAAATGACTGTCCTAGAGCACAAATATAAGTGGAATGATAGCATTTAATGTGTTGGCACTGTTAGCAGAACTACCTAAATATTTAAATTATGCTTGACTTACGTCAGTTTCAACAGATGTTTTGAATAGGTTATCTCCAATTAAGGGTTCCATTTTTTTATACAAATCTTGGCAACAGATAAACTTTTAGAAGTTGATTCCATAAAGGTAAAACACCTGACATAATTATTAATGCTATCGTAAATTCATTTAAAAGCTCAATATTTGGAGAAAATAGTTTTGTGACAAAATTTATTTTTGGGTGGAACACAATATTGTGGTTAAAAATGTTCATAGGAAATTAAGACATTCATGAACACAAATGTACTTGGAATTGGTTATGGAGACATAATTATATCAAGTAAGCTATGATATTTTATAAATCAAAATAGAAGTTATAGACTAAGTTATAAATGTTTTCAATATACAAAGATTAATTTTACTACCACATTTGTTAACAATTCTCATGTTAAAATAAAAACATACACCTTGGAATACACCCATTGACTCTTTATTGATCATCTACCATCAGGTAGACTTCAAAATTATTTGTACCCTTGCAGAGCTACTTTGTAAATCCACATAACTGTCCTAAGATGATGTTGAACTGTTTTTGTAAATGCTCTAATTTTAGTTGCAAAAGTTAGCTGAAAATTTAAATCAAGTATTCAATGTGTACAGAGGTTTGCAATCTTTTTTAATCCAAAATCTGGCCCCTCTCAGACAGTTTCTGTTGCCTGGTTGGTTTTTTATTTGTTTTTTCTTTGTTGTGGTTGTTTTTTGATTGTCTCCTTCCTGAATACATCCAGCTGTACTGGATGAGCAGTGCTCAAGTAATTGACAGCGCATTGCTCTATTGTTTTCAACCATGCCCTGCAGCATAAATTACTGCACAGACAGATCCAATGATATACTGGCTCCTTTAAAGGGGTCGTTTTTGAGGTTTGTTCTGATTCCAGGAAGGCTTTCTTAGCCAACTCTTTCCCTGTTTGTTTCTGGAAAACTTGCTGGGCTATGGTTTAGTTTATATCTCCCATAAAGCCACTATCCTCCACTTAAATGCTTTCCACTAAAACCACTGTTTTTGAGAGTGTCCTTAGGCCTGAACTTTCTCACATTCTCTTTCAAATTGGGGAGAGTTATAGAGCTTCCTATTAGCATATCTCGCCCCCTGGGCAAAAACTCTGAGGTATGGCTCTGGAGCTGATCCTGGGATAGTGGCTTGTTTCTGAGTGGGCTGCTGCTTTAGAAGCAGAGCTCTGGGTAGGTGTGACAATCTGTGTTTTTTTGTTCGCTTGTTTTAGTTTCCTTTTACCTTTACAAAGAGAAGAATGTAACCTCTGCTCTAAGAATGAGCTGGGCAAAGGCAGTTGGTCACCAGTATTCTCAGTGTGTTGCACCTTTGCTGGAGCCTCCGATTCTGAGTGGTGGTCTGCCTAGAAGAATGGAGCCTCCAACTCACTTGGAATTTAGCCTCTACAAAAGGTAACTGGGTAGAGAGGATGAGAAATATTGTTGTCCCACACCCCTCTGGAACATGTCATAACCTTCGACTTGGAGGTGGGAGGACAATTTCTGTGTTCTAGTTGCACCCACCTGGAGTTGAGTTTCCATCTTACTGGGCTCAAGAAGGTGTGTGGGAGGGAGGGAGTAGCTCATGGTTCAAATGCCAGTGACTCTGCCTTACTGAGTGACAGTAGGTTTTCTTGAATAAATGTTTCTTAGACTGCAGTTTGTTCTTAAGACCATTTCATAAGACTTTAAAATGTTCTTTTTTATTGTTTTTTCACCAGTCGCTATGGTCTAAATGTTTGTTCCCCTACTCCCCAAAATTCATATGTTGAAAACCTAACACCCTGTGTGATGGTATTAAGAGGTGAGGTCTTTGAGAGGTGCTTAGGTGATGAGCCTGCAGGAAGGTGATTAGTTCCTCTATAGAAGAGGCCCCACAGAGCTTTCTTACTCCTTCCACCATGTGAGGGTGCAGGGAGAAGGCACTGGCTATAAACCAGGAAGAGGGCCCTCACCAGAATTCAACCATGCTCGTGCCTTGATCTTGGATTTCTGTTCTCCAGAACTGTGAGAAATAAATTTCTGTTGTTTATAAACTAGCCGGTCTATAGTATTTTGTTATAGCAGCCCAAACAGACTATGAGACTAGTTATACCTGCATCAGTGGGGAGAATATCTTGACAAATTTTGCCTGGTACTATTAATTTATTGTGAATTATATAGAGTACAGTATGTATGGGGTTAAGATAACTGATTGGGCAGACCATAAAAGTGCAGAGAAATGAATGAAACCTGGATCACAGACCAAGAATGCTGGGTTTACAAGTTAGGTAGTCATTAACAGGTCAAAGTTATCCAAAATGTAGTAGAGAATACTACAGATGCCTTAAAATTAGATCTTTTAAAGTATTTTTGTGGGGAATTCCCTGGCTGTCCAGTGGTTAGGACTCTGTGCTTTCACTGCCAGAGCCCAGGTTCAATCCCTGGTCAGGGAACTAAGATCCCACAAGCCACATGGCACAGCTAAAAAAAAAAAATTGTGAAAAATTCATGTGTGTGTGTGTATATATATATATATATATATATATATATATATATATATTATTTATTTATTTATTTATTTATTTATTTATATAAGAACATATATGTATGAAATTCATATATAAATGTATATAACAGACCTATAAAATGCAAAACATAATTCATATATAATTTCTATAAACAGAGATTATTTTATATATTTATATATATAATTTCATGCATATCATCTCCATTATATATGTAATAATGGAGATTATTTTAGTCAATCTAACAACCTATCATCAAGATTTAACAAATTTCAACATTTGCCATATTTACTTCTTTTACTTTTCATTTACTGAAGTATTTGAATCAAGTATGCAATCATGAAATGATAGTGTACATCTCTTAAAAGAAACAGTTATTTAATATAACAGAATTTAGAAGTCTCTGAATTCATCTAGTACCCAATCCACATTTAAATTTCTTTGATAGCTAAAGCAAAATAGTATTTTTATCATTGGATGATTGAATCAATATCAAAACAGGTTTGTTTTAAGAGAATTACCATTTGTGAATATTTCTTAATTTAAGACATTGGCTTGGAGAGAGGACATCCGTTTTCCTTTACAATGTTCAGAATCCTAGAAATCTGATTGCTTCTTTGTGGTATGATTTAACTTGTTCTTATATTTCTTGTGAATTTAAAAATAGATGCAAAGGCTTCAGGAAATTTTGTTTACCATTTTTGCAAGACCATAAAAATAGGTAGCTGTATCTATTTAATTTTACCTTAGGTCATGCAGCACAGGATGCTGGAAATTCCACCTTGAGTGACTGATCATCTGGTTCAGATGGTGACAGCCTGATTCCTCCAGTGTAAATTTATCGTTTTCTCCTTACAATGAGCAGATAATTAGGATGGCAGTGCTTTGATATCTTGTGAGTGTACAGTCCCCAAACAAGTTTTCAAATACCTGTTTTAGCATCTGTTGATAATTATTACATCTTTAGGGAGTATAAAAAGGCAATTTACTGATATAATTATTTACCTACATTTTAAAAATCAGAATTATAATGTAGTAAAGCCTATTTACTCAATCATGGCTTTCTAGTTGTCCTTACAGACAGTTGGATCAGGCAAATCAAAGTAAAGGCTTAATTCTTTTCCTTTAATTTCTCAATTTTCAGAGTCAGTATTTGGTGAAGTAGCTATTTTCAATAGTGACAAATTTTTTTTGTTTGTTTTTTGAAAATCATTGTGAAATCATGGACTTTCAGATAATCTATATGTCTCAATCAGTTGCATACTTTGTTTTTTGTTTGTTGCTGAAATTATCACATCTTTGCCCTGCCCTGTGGGATCCTTTTCAGATGTGCAGCATGCCTTTTTGTTACAACCATTAGTCTTTCGTGTTTTTTTTGTTTCTTCGTTTCTTTGTTTTCTGTCACAAAAAATAATGTTCTGCTAATGCCCATCTTATGTTTCCTGCCTCAGACCTTAATTCAACCATTTTTTCCAAGGAGCTCTAGTTCTTTCATTTGAAAAGGAAACTTAATGACAAAAATATATACATGATTAGAGTACATATCATTACTGGCAATTGCTTCCCAGTAATCTTTTCTTTTTGGTACTCAAAATTATGAAATATGCATTTAAAAATAAATAAAAATGAGTTCATACTGCTATTTCTAATTCTCATTTAACATTATAGAGTTGTACTCATTTCTTTTAGATTTTACTTGTATATATATATATATATTTTAACCAAGGACATTATTTCTAACAACATTTTGCAATTTTTAATTTAACACAATTTCTTACAGAATAAATGCAGTTGTTTAAAAATCACTTTGAGGGCTTCCCTGGTGGAGCAGTGGTTGAGAGTCCGCCTGCCAATGCAGGGGACACGGGTTCGTGCCCTGGTCTGGGAAGATCCCACGTGCCGCAGAGCGGCTGGGCCCGTGAGCCATGGCCGCTGGGCCTGTGCGTCCGGAGCCTGTGCTCCGCAACGGGAGAGGCCACAACAGTGAGAGGCCCGCGTACCGCAAAAACAAAAACAAAAACAAAAATCACTTTGATAGTTATTTTTTGACCTGAAACATTAAAATGTCTGTACCCTAGAAAATAAGTGAAAATTATAACATAGTACAGAGATCAGGGTAGGGAATTTTCTAGTGTTCAAAATTGAAATTCAGTAGGTAAAAATCACAGTATGAACAATCTACACACAGAAAAAAGTTTAAATCAGAATTTTTTTCCTCTAATGAGTAGTTGTTATCAACTTCACTTGCAATAGAGATAGTGGGTAACATGTTTAGAATAAACATTTTCTTGCCTCTACCCATAGTTTTTGTATCAGCAGTTACAGGAAATCAAAATTATAAGAAGCTTCTCAGGTAATTTTGAGGTACATGGTATACCAGACCATGCCTTGACCGATACTTATCTGAAAGCTTTTTGATACTGCTTCTTACAAAAATGAATTACCCTGTGTAGCTAGTGATAGGTAATTCTCATGTAAGCTCCAAATTGTTGTTGCTTGGAGAGCTGCAGGTGTGCTTGAGCCTAGACTAGAGGCAGTAAAAGGAAAGCGAGAACCAGAGAAAGAATCCTATGCAGAACTCCTTAATGAAACAAAGCATTCTGATTCTACAAAACATTGCATGTTTCAGTAGGCTGCATTTAAAAAACAATTTTCGTTAAATAAATAACGGTTTTGTTATAGCACACTAAATCTTGTCATCCTTGGCAAGATTTAAATCAAACTTATCTTCCTTGAAAAAAAGTTTGTACATCTCCGGGCTTCCCTGGTGGCGCGGTGGTTGGGAGTCCGCCTGCCGGTGCAGGGGACACGGGTTCGTGCCCCAGTCTGGGAAGATCCCACGTGCCGCGGAGCGGCTGGGCCCGTGAGCCATGGCCGCTGAGCCTGCGCGCCCGGAGCCTGTGCTCCGCAACGGGAGAGGCCACAACAGTGAGAGGCCCGCGTACTGCAAAAAAAAAAAAAAAAAAAAAAGTTTGTACATCTCCAAACAGATAAAGACCTATCATCTGGTGACAATGGGAACCAATATTCATAATGCAGGGTACCTTAATTACAAAGATAATGAAATGACCAGAGTCACAGCTAGCTGGCCTAGAGTTTGGGGATCTAATTACAAATTCACATCTGTCTAGGAACACTGCTATTTGGCCCTATCTACATATATATTTTTGTTTGCATTATATATATATATATATATATATATATATATATATGTATGCATATATGTGTGTGTGTGTGTGTGTGTGTTCTGTTTGGCCCTACTTGCTAATACATATTTTACTTAGTATCAGTAAGGATAATTCTGTCTTATGGATGGATGGCACTTCCAAGACAGTGGCAGAGATTCCAAGAATGTCCCAATTCATTTGTTCCAATTGTATACTCCTGATCAGGAAACATGGAGCCAGAAGAATATGGAATGTAGGGGTAACATCTGACTCTTTCCCCTGGAACAACTCCTGCCCACCTGACAGAACAAGCCTCTATTTGACAACAGCAGTTGGGCAGAGGCTTGGGGTCAATCCCAATCGTATTTCTGTAATGCACATCAAAGAAGTTATATTATTATGGTCATCTGACTTTCTGAAAATAAAGTGGACTCTCAAACTTGAGAGAGATTGGTTTTAATACCAGTTGTATTAGAATATTTGCTTTTTTAAATCTTGAAATATTATTTTACTGAGCTATGAAGAACTTTAGAACTCATTCACTGCAACCTCCTATTTGCAGATTAAATGTGTACATTATGTCAGTTGCTAGAGTGATTAAGTGACTTAACCCAAGCTAATTTGTAATGTGTAGAACTGGAACCCAAATATTTGTAGTTGTAATTCAGTGCAAGCATTAGGGAAGTGCAATTTAATATAGCTGCTTTGTAATGCAAGTCAGCAGGTCAGCTCAGTTTGTAAGAATAACTCCCTGTCTCCCTAAAATTATGTCCTTTCTTACTTGTATAGGTAGGATTTTTAGCTCATACTTTTTGCACTGCGACTTTAGCTTATTAAAGGCAAAAAAATACCAAAACAATTAAACTTATGGTAAATAACATAGCAGGACTTCAGATAAACATTGTTTATCCCCCTTCCTCTGCGAAGATCTCATCTCCTCTGGGTAGCATGAGTAGAAAGGAGAGAAATGATTAGGAAGTAATTGATGGTGATCAAATGGGACTTCCTTAGTTCAGTTATAGACTGCTTGTTATCTTAATTTCAGTCTTTTCTTGGTGACACTACAAACTGATTAAAATCTTGTGGGGTTGTTTCATAATAGTGTGAGCCTTTATTTTATATAATTAAATTTTTAAACTCAGTTTCTTACATAAAATTTCTAGGTAGACCAAGGCACCAACAGAGCTAATGCCACTTTGCTGATGATCACCTAATCTACTGAGGCATTACACACTTCAAAGAAGGAAATAACTGGAACAATCAGAAGTATTAATACTGAGAAACCATCTATGGGGGTAGTATGTGTCATACCAGCAAAACATTTAACATAAGTGAGGGTAGCTAGGTAGAAACAGAGGTGAGTAGAGGAATGACTGAGGGAGAGAGGTCTTGTTTAAATGCTTATTTTTAAAGCCCCCAGTTTTAAAGATACAATAATACAGAGATGGTTTCCAGAACTGAGTACATTCAGTGGAAATGAAACACAAAATGACCTCAAGTTTCCTGTACTTTCATAGTGCTGAGATTTTTTTAAATGTTATTTTGTTTTTTTCCCTACCATCTCATCTTAATTAAGCAAATCTTTAACTAATTTCTAGAATAATGAAAGTATAAACCATCATCATCCTCTTCAGTCAAGCAGAAAATATTATTTTTGCTCGACTTTTGTTTGCTTAAAAACTTATTTAGCATTTAAAATCATGCAAAGGTATGCAGACACACCATCAACAAGTCCACTGTCTTTATTTATTTATATTTTAAATTATTTTATTCATTTTTGGCTGCACTGGGTCTTCGTTGCTGTGCGTGGGCTTTCTCTAGTTCTCTAGTTGGTGAGTGGGGGCTACTCATTGTTGTGGTGCGCGGGCTTCTCTTTGTTGCGGAGCACATGCTCTGTGCACATGGGCTTCAGTAGTTGTGGCACATGGGCTCAGCAGTTGTGCCTTGTGGCCTCTAGAGCGCAGGCTCAGTAGTTGTGGTGCACGGGCTTATTTGCTCCGCGGCATGTGGGATCTTCCCGGACTAGGGCTTGAAACTGTGTCCCCTGCATTGGCAGTGGATTCTTAACCACTTCACCCCCAGGGAAGTCCAAGCGCGTGGTCTTTAAATGTCAAACAGACCTCAGTTTTTGAATCGGAAAGCTGGTTTTGTATTGCCCTTTTTGAACAGTTTGTGATTGCCATTCAAGAAAGCAGTCATGCATACTGCACTGCCAAAGAAGTAGAAGCCTCAAACCAGTCTATCCATTGCCATCCAAATTATTACACAGTAAATGGAAGCAGTGAATACAACCATAGTCCATTCAGGTATTGACACATAGCTTACAGAAAAACTTCTGAAATATGGACAACTCAAAATTACTCAGTTGAAAGTATTTTGTACAGAATTGTTTGGTAGTTTTGGCACCCCTGTAGCCCAAATAGATGACTGTCATAACACCCATATCCATTTTATTCCTGATTTATGAGAGGATAGCTAAGGTATAAAGCACTTTTTTTGAGCATATTTATCATCGGTTAAATGGAGAGTCTCAAGCTATTTGATAACTATTAGAGTAAGTAATTGAAGTTTGAAATCTTGAATCGCTCTTTCAATATTGGCCAGTAGTTTATAAGCTGAGTAGCTCCCTGCCCTTAATAGTACCCCTGTCCTTTCTGGTATTAGAAAGATGGATTAGCTTTGTAAAGCACTAAAATAAAATGGACAAATTAAATAATTCCACATAGTATACATGATTGATAATTTTTCATACATTTCACCCATTTGAACCCAATAATAACCCCATACAGTGGAAAGTGTATTATTTTGCAGCAGGAGCACAATGTGGGTCTAACCTGTTTGTACGTCAGAATGTCAGTATGTCCAGATATGTCTGGTGCACTAGTAAAACAGGCCTAATAGGAATCTGTTTAACTGAAGGGTCAAAGAATTTCCTGAGAAAGATGTTTTTGGAGGGAAAAGAACAAAAGTTGCCAAGTTTATTTCAAAGACAATTAATCAGGATCAGTGGAGTAGCATATTTACAAGTGTAGAACTGTGTTTATTTCAGATTTTCCTGTGAGTCAGGAACTTTAAAAATATGTCCAAGTCATAGGGCAAGATGTTATATCTAAAGTTTCTCATTATCAAAAGTTTTCATGAGATGTTGACATTGTAGGCTATCAGAAACATCAGTTGCATTAGCAGTGGAGTAAGCCAGCAACATCAGTGAAGACCTGATGGCAGGTGCTACTAAATAGTTTTTGCAAAGCTGACTTCTTGCTTATATTAGATAGCATCCTCCTTTGTTTTTGCTTTTTATTCTGAACCTATCTGTAGAAGGACTTCATTTTTCCTGTATGACTGTCATGAACGTAGGGCCTGTTAGTGAGTTTTTTCCATACCAATGAAGTTTTCTTTTGCTTTGTCAAGTGCACTGGGATATCACCAGTCCAGATAATTTTAAAATTATTTTCTGAGTTTGCCTATTCCAGAACCTCAAGAATAATGTAAAGGGCTTCCCTGGTGGCGCAGTGGTTGGGAGTCCGCCTGCCGATGCAGGGGACGCGGGTTCGTGTCCCGGTCCGGGAGGATCCCACGTGCCGCGGAGCGGCTGGGCCCGTGGGCCGTGGGCGCTGAGCCTGCGCATCCGGAGCCTGTGCTCCGCAACGGGAGAGGCCACGGCAGCGAGAGGCCCGCGTACAGCAAAATAAAATAAAATAAAATAAAGAATAATGTAAAAAGTGATGCCTAAATCCACTCTAAGTGCAAGCCCTTAATTTTGAGTCTTCTGGGCTTTTATTCTCCTTTCATTTAACCTGGAGTCTTCAGAATAGATGTTTGTCATCTTTCTGGGCAAATAGGTGAATTTTCTGTCCTTTTACATTGATGGTATTGGATCTTATAGGGGGTAAGTTCATACATAATATCCTTTTTTTGTCCTCCTTTCTTTACCTAGCATATCTGTTAATATAAAAGCCCTCATTTTGAGTGGAACCAACCAAGAACTCTGGATCTAACCCCAAGAGCAAATTCATTGTCTTTTCTGAAGGTACTCTTTCAGAGCTCACTTCATTAATGGAAACTGAACACTTCCCTTTTATTTAACAAATGTAGCTATGTATTGCATTCTTGTCATTGCTGTAGATATATGTTATGCAAAGTATGGTATGTAGTGTTTGTAGCCAGAGACTTCATTAGTTCAGCTGTCTTCCACTTTTGGGAAATAGAAGTATTTGTATTTGTCTTCCCCCTTCCCATTCTTTAGTCCTCAGCCAGCAGCTCTTTCAGGATATCACACCCTGAACTACTTCAATATTTCTCATTACTGTACGTTTTTCATTAAAGACTAAAATCCTTAATATGAACTGTAATGTTCAGCCATTTTTGTCCTTTACTTGCTCCTTCATCTTGCATCACACTCTTACTCACTCTTTGTACTTCTGCTCTACTGGTCATCTTTCAGTTTTTCTACCATGCCATGCTTTCTCCAGATGTAGAAACTTTACATGCATTATTTCTGTTGTCAGATTGCAGTACCCCTCTTTCTTAGCCTACTTAATGCTTTAAAATCTTTCAGGTTTTAGAAATGTATCACTTCTCAAAGAAACTTTCTTGATTTCTCTTCAATGTCAAGTCTCATAATCCTAGCTCTTGTCACAATTATCAGTGTTATAATTTTATATTTATTTTGGTTGTTATTTGTTACATGTAAAACTTATCTTCCCCACAGCACCAGACTGGAAGTTCCAAAATGACAGAGGTTTTTGCTCACAATTTTATCCCCAGCACCTAGCACAGAGCTTGGCACAGAGTAGGTATTCTGTAAATATTTTTTGTATCAGTTAAATAATTTATTAGTTCAATATTCTCCAGATTTCACTCTTTTGTCAACATAATCCACATAACAAAAAATCAAGCGTTGAGATATTGCCTCCCCAGTGTCTTAACATTTTTTAAAAATCACTCAAATTTCCCGACTTTCCATTCCTTTTATACCTAAGTCTGATGTAATACTTAAAGATTCCTAGTCACAAAATATTTGCATATAAAGAGCAGAAGCTAGTTTAGCCCTGAATATGGAGGGAAAGCTGCATATATTAGAATAATACACTGAAAGTATAAATGAAAATAGAATAAGTTTATGAAAATACGGAGCCTTCTTACATTGTGAATATTCAGGCTCAGGAGAGAAATAATGAGGAAAAAAAATTTTAAATCCTCTCTGCTTCAGTAGAGAACACTTGGTTCTGATAGACCATTTTCCTTGGAGTCCCTCTTCTAATATATTTTACCTCTCCAAATCTTTCATCAAATCTTTAACAAGTTATATCAATTCTTACTTCACATTTTCTTAGGTATGTCTCTAAAGTTTTATTTCACAGTCAACAAGTCTTGTCAGGCACTTATTTTCTCACACATATCCCTGCAGTAGCCCCCTAACTCAATTGCCTTCATTTGATATCTGTTGCAATCTATTCTGCTTCCACTGCCAGATCAATCTTCCGTTACACAGTTTTTGTAGCATCACTGTTCTTCAAACACAGGAGCCACACAAATACAATGTGATTACTTAAGAGATAAAGTAAAAATACTAAGACCATGCAGCACAAATTTTTTCTGTAACTGCCCAGGCTTCTCAGAGACAAACACTTCCCCCCAGCAAGATAGTCCATCAATTCAGTGTCCTGCGAATTGAATATTAGTTGCTTTTGTCTCTGCAGGAATCCTTTCCCTCTTTTGATAAAAGCAACCCTCTTTTTGGTGAAGAGCCTATTCCATGTGATTCATGTAGGTCTCTCCCCACTCAAGGCATGAAGGATGAACTCATAGTCTGGTCCATGCCAGACTATTTTATCTCTTAGGTCACAGTGACTATTTCAGTGATTGTGTTAAGCAGTCTCAAAGATGACCACCAATGATCCCCACCTCCCAGTATCCAGATCCTGTATCATCCTCTGCCTGGACTTACTGACACTGACTTGCTTCTAATGACTAGAATAGGGTAGAGGTCATGGTATGTCACTTCCAAAATCAAGTAACAAAAGGATTATTTCTGTCTTGGTGTCCCTCTCTCTCTCTCTCTCTCTCTCTCTCTCTCTCTCTCTCTCTCTCTCTCTCTCCTTCTCTCTCTCTCTCTCTTTCTCCCCCTTTCTCTTCCCCCTATCCCCACCCTCCCTTGGGAGGAAGCAAGCTATCATGTTGTGCATAATCCTGTGGAGAGACCCATGGGCAAGTCTGAGACCAAGACTGTAAGTTAACAAGGGCCAGTAGTCTGCTGAAAACTATGTGAGTGAACTTGGAAGTACATCCTCCACAACCCAAGCCTTGAGATGACTTCAGGCCCTGTTGACTCCTATATTGCAGCCTTATGAGAGACCTGAACAAGAGGAGCCTAATGTGTGCTCCCAGATTCCTAGTGCATAGAAACTGTGAGAAAATAATTGTTTGCTGTTTTATGCCATTGAACTTTGGAGTAATTTGTTATGTAGCAACAGATGATTAGTACATGTGCTTTCAAGAAGAGTAGCTCGGTCTTTTGAAAGTTGTTATATACAGTGGGCCCTTGGTATCCACAGACAGGGTAGACCAACTGTACTGCACCATTTTATATAAGAAACTTGAGTATCTGTGGATTTTGGTACCTGGGGAGGTTCTGGAAGCAATCCCCCACCGATACTGAGAGATGACTGTATTGGAGGGAATCTGTAAGGGAAATCTAGACCTGGGACTGACAGCAGCCATATTTTCTGCTGTTTAGAAATAGTCCATCTGAGAATTAAATCAGTATACATAAAGAATCAGAGCCCAGAAATGGAAATACAGACAGACCCCTGACCTCATTTGAGTCCCTGGATTCAGCAGTGCCTCAGAATTCTTAATTATGTGAAGCACTTCTCTGCTTATGTTAAAGTTTGTTGTTTGCCCTTTGTAACCAAAACAATCTAGAATAATACATCCTCCAAACTTACTTAAAGCCTTCACAGAGCTGCCTTTTTACTCAAATTTTACCTCTCATCTAAGATACCATCCTCTCTTCACTCTGATAAACCAATCACTAGTGATGGTTAATTTTATGTGTTAACTTGACTGGCCATGGGATGCCCAGATTAAACACTGTTTCTGAGTGTGTCTGTGAAAGTGTTTCCGGATAAGATTAACATTTGAATCTGTGGCTTCAGTAAAATAGATGGCTCTCCTCAAGGAGGGTGGGTAGCATTTAATCCATTGCGGGCCTGAGTAGAACAAAAGCAGAGGAGGGAGGAATTTGTCCCTTCTTGCCTGATTACTTGAGGTGAGATGTCAGTCTTCTCCCTACCATGGTGATACTGATTTTAAGTCCTTTGGGCTCAGTCATAATTACCGCATTGACTTTTCTGGGATTCCAGCCTGCAGATAGCAGATCATGGGACTTCTCAGCCTCTGTAATTGCATGAGCCAATTCCTTGTAATAAACCTCTCCCTGTATATAAATCGTATCAGTTCTGTTTTTCTAGAGAACTCTAATATGCTAGTTATCCTTTAAGACTAATTAAAGATTTTTTTTTTTGTCTGAAGACTTTTCCAATTATTTTAAACAAGTCCACTGATGTATCCCCATTATTCAGACAGCCTATTTCATGAATTAAGCTCTGAGAATACTGTATTAGTTTAACTCTGTATGTGTTTTGGTGTAATGGCATATTTTTGTAACTATATTACAGATATTTGAGGAAATCAATGATTTTATATACTCCTTTGTATTAGCCCTAGTGTCAAAAATAGTGTCATGAAATAATATCAGTCAGTCATTCATTAGATAGTAGTTTCTCAACTATCCAAAAGAAGAAAAGCTCATATATGATCTGTTATTCAGGGAAATAATTATTCTTCTATATGGAACTATAACCCTTTGTCATCAGTAGCTTAAAAGTACCATAATTTTAGGGGCTTCCCTGGTGGCGCAGTGCTTGAGAGTCCGCCTGCCGATGCAGGGGACACGGGTTCGTGCCCCGGTCTGGGAGGATCCCGCATGCCGTGGAGTGGCTCAGCCCATGAGCCATGGCTGCTGAGCCTGCGCGTCCGGAGCCTGTGCTCCGCAACGGGAGAGGCCACAGCAGTGAGAGGCCCGTGTACCGCAAAAAAAAAAAAAAAAGTACCATTATTTTAAAGTCATTGGTGCCTACCAGGTAGAAATGATATGTTTTATTTGTGGGATATGTGATACGTATACAATTATTAAACGTGTTTTACAATTTTTAGACTATCATCATAATCAGTTATATATATATATATTTGCCAGATGTCTCTCAATGACATTCAAAATCATAGCTAGCTGGGTATTTACCTTTTTATGAGCACACTGAAAATAAAGATAGAATGTTCTCCTTTTATTCAAGCCTTATTGAAATAAATACTTCTTCAAAACTTAACAAATACCTGGCATCTTCCTTGAATTAAAACGTGCATGCTTTGCTGCATGTGATAAGGACATAGAAGCAATAAACAGGTCATTTTTTTTCACATTTCATGTTCTAGATTTTAAATATGTGTCAAATGCTGATGGTAGGAAAGAGCAATAGAGCTCAATGATTCCAAAATAAAGAAAGCCTTTCTATAGATAGAGACTGTGAAAACTAGTATGCAGCTAAAATGGCATGGAAGCTACTCATCCCTACAGCATGTCTTACTGGGAAACTGAAGGAAAAATAGCACAATTTTTAACCTCCAAAACTGTCATCATGTCCCTCCAATTCCTCCAGTTTACTTCAAATAAAGGTATAATCTAACAAACATAATTGAGTAAATAAAATATTTGAGACTTCTAGAAAATTAGTAGGTCTCTCTTCCAACAAAATCAATTCCCCCTATCCTTCCTACATAGAAATTGTGGGGCTTCCACTCATTTGGTAGAACTTTGGTCACAAGTTATTTGTTAATTATCTCAATGAATAAAGGAATAAAAGAAGAGAGCCAACGGAGAAGGGAGGTAAGGAGAGAAGTTTGGAAGTTAAGAAAGCAAGCAAGATTATGCAAAAAGTACAGAGTATCAGAATCAAGTATTAGGAAATATCATTTATGTATTTAGACTATATTGCCTAACTCTTTTACAAAGTAATTTATTTTTCCTCCTGGAAATATAGCAGTACTACATTTTTCAGCTTTCTTTCACGTTAGTTAGCTGTGGCCGTGTTTCTAACTTCTGGCCAATGGGATGTTAGGAGTAGTGGCACCTCATCCAAACAGGGAGACTGGGATCATTAAAACATCCTGTACCTAATTTCTCATGGTCTTTTCCTCACTTAATATTGATGAACATGACCACTGTGGAAGCTTTAAGTTAAAATAAATCTGTGTCTCTGATTCCTCACTTAGAACCACTTAAAAAACGGAGCAGGAACAATCGCTGTATTTGGACTTCATATGATCAAAACATAAAATTCTCTATTTTGAGACATCTGGGAGTTAGTATGTTGAAGCAGCTAATGTTGCCTTAAGAAATATGCTTCTTCTGGTGAATATGCTTTTTTTATGTCTCATATAAAAGGCCATAATTGCTTAGAACTTAGAGAAGAAATTCACAATAGAAATGTAAAAATTAAGCCAATTAAATCACACCTCTGCTTCTGTGAATCCATTTCCAAATGTTCTAGGTTACCCTAATAGTTATTTTCTCCAGGACTATCTAAAACTAATCTAGGAATCGAATCTACTAGCATTTTATAGAAAATAATCTTTATCTTAAAATCACAGCAAAATCAAAGTAGTAATCAGCAAAACCCATTATTCACCCAGTTTTCATAGTTCTTCAGTATAGAAATCTTAGAGAAGAGCCTCTTGAAACTATAGTAATCTGCTGACTCAAGCAAGCAGATTACTTTTGTGTCATCAACAACTGTGTATATACCTCCAAAACTGAAAAGCTAACACAAGGTGGTGCTGACCTTGCTGTGATTATTTCAGGAAATGGATACTTCATTATTCATCTGTTATTGAAGATAGTTTAAGAAACTTAGGTTTATATATAAAGACCTGTAACAGAAGCTTCCATAGGACAGGTAGTGTTCCCCATTTTGGGGTTTATACTACTTTTTTTTTTTTTTTTTTTTTTGCTGTACACGGGCCTCTCACTGTTGTGGCCTCTCCCGTTGCGGAGCACAGGCTCCAGACGCACAGGCTCAGCGGCCATGGCTCACGGGCCCAGCCGCTCCGCGGCATGTGGGATCTTCCCGGACCGGGGCATGAACCCGTGTCCCCTGCATCGGCAGGCGGACTCTCAACCACTGTGCCACCAAGGAAGCCCGGGGTTTATACTACTTTTATTGAAAGTGAAGAAAGGGATGATGGAAGTGAGGGCTGTTTAAAATACATCATTTGTTCATTCATTCAACAAATATTTATTATGCACCTGCCCTGTGGCAAGCACTGTTGTAAGCACTGGTGATTGATGATTCAGCAGTAAAAAACCCAGTTCTCACAGAAGTGATCTTTGGATGGAAATTTGGCTTCTGAAACTGCAAGTACTTAAAGGTTTAACTCAGCTGTGAAAGCCTGAGCTCTCAGTTAAGCAATTGTGATTTCCAAGTTTATATCACAAAAGGTCTTACAGAAGCTTTCTCAATGGACCAATGTGATACGCCAATCACTCTATTCTAAGTGCAAGGATGGAAAGATAAACATTTTAATTAAAATAGATATGTTTGCAGACTATGAATCTGAGGGAACTTATTTATTGTAACGTAGAAACTCTAGTCTCCAACAGAACTTTGCTTGGGAGCTGGTTTGGTTAATGGAACAGAGGTAGGTGGGCCCACTTGAGAGTAGTTTTGAGAGGGAAGTATCTAGCTTGTGAAGAGCACAAGCCAGTATGTTAGGCAGAAGGGATGGAGAATATTGGTAGACTATTTAAGTGAGGTCTTAGAGCCCTACCTTTTTTTGTGGGATATAATGAAGACAAATATGGTACACTAGAAATAGCAATGAGTTTATAATCAAAAGGTACAAGAACCAATCCTAGCCCCAACAGAAATGTTTTATGTGATCCTCAGACTTCTGAGTCTCTACTGCCTCAACTGTAAATAATGTTTTAAAATTCTGTGGCAATATGAATTACAACCCATATTGACCTGTATTATTTCTTACAAATGACTGCCTTCCTGCAGTGTAACATGGTTGTTAAGCACATGTCAGAAGGGGGTTTGATTCTTGGCTCTACCTCCTACTAATTGCATCACTTTGAACAAGGAATTTAACTCTTCAACATCTCAGTTTCCTCATCAGAGAAATGACTGTGATATTGTTGCCCTTACTATAAGTTTTGTGACTATAATATGAAATAAGCATGTATAATAACCAAGGCATTTTAATTGCTGAAGAGCTGTGGCTTACTATGATTTTTCACATGAAAAGCGAATCATGAAAAGCAAATTAAGATTATGTGAAGAAAAGCACTTTAACATCTATACAGATATTTTACACATGCAAAATATAATCATTTAGTCTGGTTCCAGAAAACCAGGGTACCACATAATTAAAACGCATGTGAAAAACATACTTCAATGCAGTATTTAAAGGACTTCTGAAGTAGTATCCCCATTATCCAGGAAATTTCTCTTATTCTCCAGCTTCTAAGTCCATGCTTCCTTTGAGCATTCAATTGTTGAGTGTTGATCTAGTATTTATCAAAGTATTAATTGAAATATGTATTCTTTTCTTTACATTTGCATGTGGCATTAGAGCCTATTAGCTAAGTTTGTTGATTAAAGAAAGGGATGAGTAGTTCAGTTTGCTGCAAATGAATCTTAGAAGCTTCAATGATTACACATTTCAACTATAATTGCTTTTATTTCAGTGACTAATTAAGTTTTCTGAAACTCCCTATGAATCTATAATGATATACAGATTGGGGAACAAATGAATTTTCAATGCCTGAACACTATTTAAGTTAAATATTCTTAAAGTTATGGAAGTTTAGTTCTGGAAAGAACTATAAGAACTATCATCGACTTTTCTCCTTAGTTTAACCAGCTAGAAAGCTGAGGTAATGGAAGGAAGTTGATTTGCAACAGGACCTGATATTGAAACTAAGTTCATTTCTCTTTCCATGAAAATGTATGATCCCTATTATACCATATATTATTTGAAATCATAATACAGGAAAGACTTAGTGTGAAGTGAAGAAGAATAATTCACAGAAATATAGAAAATCCTGAGTTAGAATTTAATGTGATTAGGTAAATAATCAATAATTGGTCTGGTTTTATTGACACAAATATGATTTTCCCCAAATTAAATTATATTAGTCACTTCCTCTCTGAATTACCTCCCAAATATCAATATTCTAGGATGAATTTTAAGATGAAAACTAATATAATTCTCCAGTTTAGTTACTACTAAGGATGTTATTAAGAATGTTTGGGAAACATATTTAAACTATTTTATGAGTGACTGATCACTACTCATAGAATTAGGGAAAGAAATCATGTCCTTCTAACTGGTAGAGTTCTTGGAATTTGGTAGATAATAAATGATTGTTGAATCAAAGACTAAATAAATGAGTAAATGAACTAATGGATGACCTAAGGTAATAATTTGTTGAATAATGCTTTCTTAATCTTATGTAGTTAAAGCACTTTTCAAAATTAGATGGGAAATCGCCAGGGAATCATTATATGCTCAGAATATTAATTTCCCATGCATCCTTCTAAAGCAACTACCAAAAAGGTTATCTTACAACTTAGCAAAATGAATATGAGAGAAGAAAAGGGAAGTAGAGAGAAACAGTAAGAGAGAGAGGGCAAGTGCTATCCTCTGCATTCTGTTTCTGAGGATGCTCATTTATGTGACTGGACCCATGTAAATACCTGTACACTAAGTAGAATTGTGAACAGCAGAATAGCTGAATGGATGGATACATTCCCTTAATATTATGGATAGATTCATTCCCAGAGGATAAACGATAATAGCTACCAGAAATTATATAATAGCTATGTAATAGTTGCATGAAATTCTCATGATAGTTGTTGACATGTAATAAAGTTACAGAAATTCCATGTAATAAATGAATAGAATAAATTATGAAAGCACGTTATATACCTTAGCTCATTATGTTTCTTCCGAATTTTAATTCACTGTAGAGATCTTAAATGGTTGAATGGCTTCCACATGTGCATTTCCTTTTACTTCATTCACTAACCCAGTTAATCATTAAGGCTATTACTGCTAGTTCACTACCTTCTTTGTACCCCATCTACTTCTCTTCTTCAGCCCCTTATTAATCTCACAGGGATTTAGATTCCTGCTGAATTGAGCTTGTTAAAGTTTGAGACAATTGAAATCTTTATAACCATTTCATACAGAATATACAACTCCAGAAAAGATCTACTTAAGCCCTCACTTCCTGTTATACTTTGGGGAGAAGTGGTTCCTCTGTTTCATACATACTTGTGCCAAATGTGCTGTTTTAAGATGAGTTTGAGAGGTCAAATTACTCTTCTGTGTGAAATCTCTTTACATCAGAATATAAAAGAATTTCCCAAATGACTGTAAATCTGTTTCGTCTTTGTCTTTTATTTTCTAGGTTACTCTTGGACACCTGGAGTTCTGGATAAAGAGTCTCTGGCTGTGTTAGTAAGTGATCAGTCATTCTGGTCTCTACCTTCTTGTTGTAGGGTTTACAAAAATGCAAATACACAGAGTCTCAGCCACCTCAAACTTCACTTTTGAAAAGGCAAATATAGATCCAGTATCTGTCTCAGTCACAGTATCTGTGACTGTCAAAGTCCCATGGGATTTTACTGTCAATCCAATTGCTGACTGGCTTATTTCAGAACAATCTCAGAGATCCACCAGCACAACTGTATATAGTTTAAGTCATTTTACTGATAGTATCTTATTAGATTCATGAAAATGAAATAAGTTGCAATTTAGAAATAACAATGCACTGAAGAATGGTATTGCTATTTTCTTTCTTAATAATTCTATTTATAGTCTTTTCATTCTTTTTATATACTAAAAATGTGTTTTCTATACTTATTTTAATAAAAATTTGATTTTTGCCCCTCACTAATGATTATAGACTCCATGAGAGTAGGGATCATATTTATTTTAGTAATTGCTGTATTCTTACTGCTGGATAAGTGTCTGACACATACTAGGGGCTCAATAAATATCCTAGAATGAAAAAATTATAACAGAAGTGGAAACATTTATACCACATGTTTGAGAATAAAAC
This sequence comes from Grampus griseus, assembly GCF_964374135.1. Taxonomy (NCBI): domain Eukaryota; kingdom Metazoa; phylum Chordata; class Mammalia; order Artiodactyla; family Delphinidae; genus Grampus; species Grampus griseus. Next base: position 44,259,985 of record NC_139010.1, read on the forward strand.
TGTTGAATTGCACTTGCTTAGAGGGGAGGTGTAGATCCAAATGTGTGTAAGACTTAGTTTCTAATCTGACAGTTTTCACATGTGGTGGGGAATATTGACATATACAAGACTCACTATAATATAAGGCAATCAGTACTCAATAAGATAGAGTTAAAATTGTTTTTAGACACGCGTTTCAATACTATTTTACTAGCACTGTTACCTTTGGCACTTTATGTAACCTCTTGAACCCAGTTTTATTATCTGTAGTTAATATCTGTTTATACTGTAGGAATATTCAATGAGATAATGAAGATAAAACATCTAGTTTAATGCTTGGCTCAGAGTAGGCAATCAGTATAAATTTGATATATAAATTTACAATAAAATAATTTATTCAACAAATATATTTTTAAAACCTACTAAGAACAGCATACTGATAACTATGTCAAAGATCAAAAAGAAAAAAGACATGAGTTATGCAATTGAGCACCTCACATCTCTATGCTGTTACAGGTGTTGAATGCTGTAAATGCCTTTCATTCAGTCATTATATATAAATTGAATACCTACTCTGTGCAAAGCTCTTAGCTTGGAACTGAAAACAGTATGAAAATATAGTTAATTGTATGTGTTTATGTGTGTATGAGAGAGAAACAACATTCCTGGAAGGTGAGGAGCCAGCACTTAGAAAAGCCCTGAGTCATGGAAGCGTGGCATGAATGAAATGAAAGATCTGAGTTGCCAGATTATTGCAAGTAAGGCATAGTGGTGTGAGATAAGGTGGTATAGTTAGGCCAATTTATACAGAGCCTTTGATAATTGTGTCTCTGCCTCAAGAAAAATAAGTAACCATCCAATAATTTTATGTATGATTGAGGAGATGTGCATTGTATATGTATGCTAAATATTTCGTTTAGAGAAAAAAATGTTGCAGGGCGAACAACTTCTCTGAAATCTGGAGAGCTGGGTGAATATATAGAGAATCAGGCTGGGAACAGGAGCCATTGGAGCCATAAACTGGTCGAAAGAAATAAGTAGTAATTGTGAGGAATTGCTAGAGGCCAAGCATAGAGTACAGTGAGAGTGAGAAATTCCTAGGGACCACAGTATTATGGGGTGCCCACACTTTCATGAGTTTAACCTCCAGGAGCTCCACAAGAGTCTCATGATGAGGAATCAAAAAAAAAATCCCTTCAGGACTTCAGCAGGAGAAAGGGAAAATAACCAATTTACAAATATTTCTAGAGTGTTTTCCATAAGAAAGGCATATTCTCCAAAGGTAAGACTTTATTAAAACCTTATCTTACCAAGGGAAGGAACATTGACACAACTCTAACAACATCTAGCTTTCCTTTATCACCTAAGAGGAAAGGGGAGAGCTAAAAAACCTTGTGAATTTCATAGCCCCTGGACAAAAGACAACTAAATGACAAATATTTAATTGTAAGATTATAGAATGTTTTCACTCCACCATACTTTACCACCACAAAAACAGGACATCACTATAAAAACAGTAAATATCAGCTGAAAGAACTGGAAGGTACAGACTTTATTTAAGGAAGAGTTCTTAGGAAAACCCAAATACAGCAAGAACAATAAAAATTTTGAACTCTCTGACAATTGTAACTGCAGCAAAGGTGAACAAAGAAAAACTCCTAGCCAGATTAACATAAAACCTCACACTATAGGCCATTTACCTCAGTTCCTATTACTCAATACATCATGCCTGGCTTGAGCAACAACAAAAGTATTCAAAGCATTGGAAAAAAGCAAAAAAAACAAACAAATCAGTCTGAAGAGACAAAGCAAGCGTCAGACCCATACTCAGATATGGTTCTAATGGAAAAAGCAGACAGCATGAAAAAAAGGTTGCGTAAAGTAAACAGAAATGGAAACCCTATGACAGAATCAAAAGGAAAGGCTGGAAATCAAAACCAGTGCAACAGAAATGGAATATGCCTTTGATGGGCTCTTCACTAGATGGGAAATGGCTGAGGAAAGAATCAGTGACCAAGAAGATATGTCAATAGAAACTTCCCAAACTAAAACTGAGGAAGAAGAATCTAAAATCAAAACAAAACAAAAACAGAACAGAACATAATACCCCAAAACTATGGTGCAAGTTTGGATGGTAAAGGATGTATAGTAGAAATACCCAAATAGAAGTAGGAGATAGGGGAGGAAAATTTAAAAAGTTGAGAATTTTCCAAAATTGTTGAGTTGTACAAAACCACAGATCCAGTAATATTAGAGCACACCAACCAGTAAATACACTTTAAAAAATTACAATTAGTCGTATGATATTCAAGTTGCAGAAAACCAAATACAAGGAAAAATAAACCTTACTATAGAGGAATAAAAAAATAAAAAGAATTACATCAGACTTCTCATCAGAAACCTTGGAATCAAGAAGAGAGAAGAGTGGAATATATATTAGAACATTGAAGGGCAAAAACCCTACAATTCTGTACCCATTGAAATTACCCTTCAAAAATGAAGAATAAATACTCTGACAACAAAACAAAACAAAAAACCCCAGAGTATTTATTACCAGCAGAACTGCCCCATTAGAAATACTGAAAGAATTTCTTTAGGGAGAAAAAAGTCATGTGGTCAGAACATTTACATAAAAAAGGAAGAGATACAAAAATAGAATAAATGAAGGTAAAATTAAATCTTTTAATTTACTTTTAAGTATTTCAGAAAATTTCTGTAGATAATTCATCCTCAAAGAGGGGGAACATCACTCCCAATTCCTTAAGTTTAAGCTACACATACTACCTTCCTTCTAATTCATACAGTAGGAAAAGAGGGAGAAAAAATAATGACTTTACAGTAGAAAAACCTGGCAAACACTGCCTTAGGCAGGTGATCAGGGTCAGCATCAGCAGTGATTATTAGGCAGGTTGATAGTAAGCATCCTTGATATGTGATGAAAATAGTACTTCCTCTCTGTAATCTTCTTCCCCAAAACCCATAACTACAGTTTAATCATAACAGAAACACCAAATTCCAATAGAGGGACATTCTACAAGTACTACTCAAAACTGTGAAGGCCGTAAAAAACAAGGCTGACAGCCAAAAGGAGCCTAAGGTGACCTGATAACTTAATGAACTATAATATCGTGGATGGGATCCTGGAACAGAAAAAGGACATTACTTAAATATTAAGGAAATCTGAATAAAGGGTCAACTTTAACTCATAATAATGTATCAATATCAGTTCATTGATTTTAACAAATATATCAGACTAATGCAAGATGTTAAAAATAGGGGAAATTGGTTAAGGAGTATATGGTGCTACTTCTGTGCTATGTTTTCAATTTTTCTGTAAATCTAAAGCTAACATTTAAAAAAGATTTGAAAGATATCCATTCGGGCTCCTTAGGTCATCTTGACTCTACATTTTGAGATTTCTGTGTTGCCCATAAACCTCAACTAGGAATGCCCATCATATTTGCAATTCCTTCTCTATTTTATGCTGCCTTCACCCCTTTCACTGAAAGAAACCACCTTCTCTCTTCATAGTTTTTCTCTACTCTTCATCACTTTTGCTTCTAGTAAATCTTTTTTTTTAACATCGTTATTGGAGTATAATTTCTTTACAATGGTGTGATAGATTCTGCTTTATAACAAAGTGAATCAGCTATACATATACATATATCCCCATATCTCCACCCTCCCTATCCCACCCCTGTAGGTGATCACACAGCACCGAGCTGATCTCCCTGTGCTATGTGGCTGCTTCCCACTAGCTAGCTATTTTACATTTCGTAGTACATATATGTCAATGCCACTCTCTCACTTCGTCCCAGCTTACCCTTCCCCCTTCCTATGTCCTCAAGTCCATTCTCTGCGACTTTATTCCTTTCCTGCCCTAGGTTCTTCAGTACGACATTTTTTTTTGGATTCCATATTTATGTGTTAGCATACGGTATTTCTTTTTCTGAATGACTTCACTCTGTATGACAGACTCTAGGTCCATCCACCTCACTACAAATAAATCAATTTCATTTCTTTTTATGGCTGGGGAATATTCCATTGTATATATGTGCAACATCTTCTTTATCCATTCGTCTGCCAATGGACACTTAGGTTGCTTCCATATCCTGGCTATTGTAAATATAGCTGCAATGAACACTGTGGTACATGATACTTTTGGAATTATGATTTTGTCAGGGTATATGCCCAGTAGTGGGATTCCTGGGTTGTATGGCAGTTCTATTTTTAATTTGTTAAGGAACCTCCATACTGTTCTCCTAGGTGGTGGTATCAGTTTACATTCCCACCAACAGTGCAAGAGGGTTCCCTTTTCTCCACACCCTCTCCAGCATTTATTGTTTGTAGATTGTTTGATGATGGCCATTCTGACCAGTGTGAGGTGATACTTCATTGTAGTTTTGATTTGCATTTCTCTAATGATTAGTGATGTTGAGCATCCTTCCATGTGTTTGTTGGCAATCTGTATATCTTCTTTGGAAAAATGTCTATTTAGGTCTTCTGACCATTTTTGGATAGGGTTGCTTGTTTTATTGATATTGAGCTGCATGGGCTGCTTGTAAATTTTGGAGATTAATCCTTTGTCAGTTGCTTCATTTGCAAATATTTTCTCCCATTCTGAGGGTTGTCTTTTTGTCTTGTTTATGGTTTCCTTTGCTGTGCAAAAGCTTAAGTCTTATTGTGTCCCATTTGTTTATTTTTGTTTTTATTTCCATTTCTCTAGGAGGTGGGTCAAAAAGGATCTTGCTGTGATTTATGTCATACACTGTTCTGCCTATGTTTTCTTCTAAGAGTTTTATAGTTTCTGGCCTTACATTTAGGTCTTTAATCCATTTTGAGTTTATTTTTGTGTATGGTGTTAGGGAGTGTTCTAATTTCATTCTTTTACATGTAGCTGTCCAGTTTTCCCAGCACCACTTATTGAAGGGGCTGTCTATTCTCCATTGTATATTCTTGCCTCCTTTATCAGAGCTAAGGTGACCATATGTGCATGGGTTTATCTCTGGGCTTTCTATCCTGTTCCATTGATCTATCTTTCTGTTTTTGTGCCAGTACCAAACTCTCTTGATTACTGTAGCTTCATAGTATAGTCTGAAGTCAGGGAGCCTGATTCATCCAGCTCTGTTTTTCTTTCTCAAGATTGCTTTGGCTATTCGGGGTCTTTTGTGTTTCCATACAAATTGTGAATTTTTTTCTTCTAGTTCTGAGAAAAATGACTTTGGCAGTTTGATCGGGATTGCACTGAATCTGTAGATTGCTTTGGGTAGTAGAGTCATTTTCACAGTGTTGATTCTTCCAATCCAAGAATAGGGTATATCTCTCCATCTGTTTGTATCATCTTTAATTTCTTTCATCAGTGTCTTATAATTTTCTGCATACAGGTCTTTTGTCTCCTTAGGTAGGTTTATTCCTAGGTATTTTAGTCTTTCTGTTGCAATGGTAAATGGGACCGTTTCCTTAATTTCTCTTTCAGATTTTTCATCATTAGTGTATAGGAATGCAAGAGATTTCTGTGCATTAATTTTGTATCCTGCAACTTTACCAAATTCATTGATTAGCTCTAGTAGTTTTCTGGTAGCATCTTTAGGATGCTCTATGTATAGTATCATGTCATCTGCCAACAGTGACAGCTTTACTTCTTCTTTTCTGATTTGGATTCCTTTTATTTCCTTTTCTTCTCTGATTTCTGTGGCTAAAACTTCGAAAACTATGTTGAATAGTAGTGGTGAGAATGCACAACCTTGTCTTGTTCCTGATCTTAGAGAAAATGCTTTCAGTTTTTCACCATTGAGAACAAAGTTGGCTGTGGGTTTCTCATATATGGCCTTTATTATGTTGAGGTAAGTTCCCTCTATGCCTACTTCTGGAGGGTTTTTATTATAAATGGGTGTTGAATTTTGTCCAAAGCTTTTTCTGCATCTATTCAGATGATCATATCTTTTTCTCCTTCAACTTGTTAACATGGTTTATCACATTGATTGATTTGCATATATTGAAGAATCCTTGCATTCCTGGGGTAAATCCCACTTGATCATGGTGTATGATCCTTTTAATGTGCTGTTGGATTCTGTTTGCTAGTATTTTGTTGAGGATTTTTGCATCTATGTTCATCAGTGATATTGTTTCTTTTTTTGTGACCTCTTTATCTTGTTTGGTTATCAGGGGGATTGTTGCCTCGTAGAATGAGTTTGGGAGTGTTCCTCCCTCTGCTATATTTTGATAGAGTTTGAGAAGGATAGATGTTGGCACTACTCTAAATGTTTGATAGAAGTCACCTGTGAAGCCATCTGGTCCTGGGCTTTTGTTGGTTGGAAGATTTTTAATCACAGTATCAATTTCAGGGCTTGTGATTGGTCTGTTCATATTTTCTATTTCTTCCTGGTTCAGTCTCAGAAGGTTGTGCTTTTCTAAGAATTTGTCCATTTCTTCCAGGTTGTCCATTTTATTGGCATATAGTTGCTGATATTAATCTCTTATGATCCTTTGTATTTCTGCAGTGTCAATTGTTACTTCTTTTTCATTTCTAATTCTATTTATTTGAGTCTTCTCCCTTTTTTTCTTGATGAGTCTGGCTAATGGTTTATCAATTTTGTTTATCTTCTCAAAGAACCAGCTTTTAGTTTTATTGACCTTTGCTACAGTTTCCTTCATTTTCATTTCATTTATTTCTGATCTGATCTTTATGATTTCTTTCCTTCTGCTAACTTTGGGTTTCCTTTTGTTCTTCTTTCTCTAATTGCTTTAGGTGTGATGTTAGGTTGTTTATTTGAGATGTTTCTTGTTTCTTGAGGTAGGATTGTATTGCTATAAACTTCCCTCTTAGAACTGCTTTTGCTGTATCCCATAGGTTTTGGGTAATTTTGTTTTCATTGTCATTTGTTTCTAGGTATTTTGATTTCCTCTTTGATTTCTTCAGTGATCTCTTGGTTATTTAGTAGTGTATTGTTTCGCCTCCATATGTTTGTATTTTTTACAGAATTTTTCCTGTAATTGTTATCTAGTCTCATAGCATTATGGTCGGAAAGGATACTTGGTATGATTTCAATTTTCTTAAAATTTCCAAGGCTTGATTTGTGACCCAAGATATGATCTATCCTGGAGAATGTTCCATGAGCACTTGAGAAGAAAGTGTATTCTGTTGTTTTTGGATGGAATGTCCAATAAATATCAATTAAGTCCCTCTTGTTTAATGTATCATTTAAAGCTTATGTTTCCTTATTTATTTTCATTTTGGATGATCTGTCCATTGGTGAAAGTTGGGTTTTAAAGTCCCCTATTATGATTGTGTTATTGTCACTTTCCCCTTTTATGGCTGTTAGCATTTACCTTATGTATGGAGCTGCTCCTATGTTGGGTGCATAAATATTTACAATTGTTATATCTTCATCTTGGATTGATCTCTTGATCATTATGTGGTGTCCTTCTTTGTCCCTTGTAATAGTCTTTATTTTAAAGTCAATTTTGCCTGATATTAAAATTGCTATTTGAGCTTTCTTTTGATTTCTATTTGCATGAAGTATCTTTTCCCATCCCCTCACTTTCAGTCTGTATGTTTCCCTAGGTCTGAAGTGGGTCTCTTGTAGACAGCATTTATACTGTGGGTCTTGTTTTTGTATCCATTCAGCCAGTGTATGTCTTTTGGTTGCAACATTTAATCCATTTACATTTAAGGTAGTTATCGATATGTATGTTTCTATTATCATTTTCTTAATTGTTCGGGGTTTGTTATTGTAGGTCTTTTCCTTATCTTGTGTTTCCTGCCTATAGAAGTTCCTTTAGCATTTGTTATAAAGCTGGTTTTGTGGTGCTAAATTATCTTAGCTTTGGCTTGTCTGTAAAGGTTTTAATTTCTCCATCGAATCTGAATGAGATCCTTGCTGGTTAGAGTAATCTTGGTTTTGGGTACTTCCCTTTCATCACTTTAAATATGTCCTGCCACTCCCTTCTGGCTTGCAGAGTTTCTGCTGAAAGATCAGTTGTTAACATTATGGGGATTCCCTTGTCTGTTATTTGTTGTTTTCCCTTGCTGCTTTTAATATTTTTTTCTTTAGATTTAATTTTTGATAATTTGATATGTGTCTTGGCATGTTTCTCCTTGGATTTATCCTGTATGGGACTCTCTGCACTTCCTGGACTTTATTGACTATTTCCTTTCCCATATTAGGGAAGTTTTCAACTATAATCTCTTCAAATATTTTCTCAGTCAATTTCTTTTTCTCTTCTTCTTCTGTGACCCCTGTAATTCGAATGTTGGTGCGTTTAATGTTGTCCCAGAGATCTCTGACACTATCCTCAATTCTTTTCATTGTTTTTTCTTTATTCTGCTCTGTGGTAATTATTTCCAGTATTTTATCTTCCAGGTCACTTATCCATTTTTCTGCCTCAGTTATTCTGCTATTGTTTCCTTCTAGAGAATTTATAATTTCATTTATTGTGTTGTTCATCATTGTTTGTTTAGTTCTTCTAGGTCTTTGTTAAACGTTTCTTGTATTTTCTCCATTCTATTTCCAAGATTTTGGATCATTTTTACTATCATTACTCTGAATTCTTTTTCAGGTAGACTCCCTATTTCCTCTTCAGTTGTTTGGTCTGATGGGTTTTTACCTTGCTCCTTCATCTGCTGTGTGTTTTGCTGTTTTCTCATTTTGCTTAACTTGCTGTGTTCAGGGTCTCCTTTTTGCAGGCTGCAGGGTCGTAGTTCGCATTGTTTTTGGTGTCTGCCCCCAGTGGCTGTTTGTTTCTGTGTGTTGTGTAGGCTTCCTGGTGGAAGGTACTGGTGCCTGTGTCCTGGTGGATGAGGCTGGATCTTGTCTTTCTGGTACGCAGGACTGTGTCCGGTGGTGTGTTTTGGGGTGTCTGTGACCTTATTATGATTTTAGGCAGCCTCTCTGCTAATGGGTGCGGTTGTTTTCCTGTCTTGTTAGTTTTTGGCATAGGGTGGCCAGAACTGTAGCTTGCTGGTCGTTGAGTGGAGCTAGGTCTTAGCATTGATATGGAGATCTCTGGGAGCGCTTTCGCTGTTTGATATTACATGGAGCTGGGAGGTCTCTGGTGGACCAATGTCCTGAACTCGGCTCTCCCACCTCAGAGGCACAGGCCTGACACCCCGCCGGGGCACCAAGACCTTGTTCACAACATGACTCGGAAGAAAAGGGAGGAAAAAAAAAAAGAAAAAAAAAGAAAATAAAGTTATTTAAAAAAATTATTAAAAATTTAAAAGTAAGTAAAAAGAAAAAGTACAGACAGAAGCCTGAGACAAACGGTAAAAACGAAGCTATACAGACAAAATCACACAAAGAAGCATCCACATGCACACTCACAAAAAGGGAAAAAGGAAAAATATAATATATCTATATATTAAAAAAAGGAAGAGAGCATCCAAATCAATAAACAAATCTACCAATGATAATAAATTCTAAATATTAAACTAAGATAAACCTAAAACCAGAAACAAATTAGATGCAAAAAGCAAACCCCAAGTCTACAGTTGCTCCCAAAGTCCACTGCCTCAATTTTGGAATGATTCCTTTTCTATTCAGGTATTCCACAGCTGCAGGGTACATCAAGTTGATTGTGGAGATTTAATCTGCTGCTCCTGAGGCTCCTGGGAGAAATTTCCCTTTCTCTTCTTTGCTCGCACAGCTCCTGGGATTCAGCTTTGGATTTGGCCCGGCCTCTGCGTGAGGGCGTCTGTTCTTTGCTCAGACAGGACGGGGTTAAAGGAGCCGCTGATTCGGGGGCTCTGGCTCACTCAGGCCAGGGGAGGGAGGGAAGGGTACAGAACGCAGGGCGAGCCTGCGGCGGCAGAGGCTGTCGTGACGTTGCAACATCCCGAGGTGCACCGTGCATTCTCCTGGGGAAGTTGTCCCTGGATCACAGGACCCTGGCAGTGGCGGCTGCACAGGCTCCTGGGGAGGAAGGTGTGGATAGTGACCTGTGCTTGCACACAGGCTTCTTGGTGGCTGCAGCAGCAGCCTTAGTGTTTCATGCCTGTCTCTGGGGTTCGCACTGATAGCCGCGGCTCGCACCCGTCTCTGGAGCTGGTTTAGGCGGTGCTCTGAATCCCCTCTCCTCGCACACCCTGAAACAATGGTCTCTTGCCTCTTAGGCAGGTCTAGACTTGTTCCGAGACTCCCTCCCGTGTAGCTGTGGAGCACTAGCCCCCTTCAGGCTGTGTTCACGCAGCCAGCCCCAGTCCTCTCCCTGGGATCCGACCTCTGAAGCCCAAGCCTTAGCTCCCAGCCCGCTCCCGTTCTGGTGGGTGAGCAGACAAGCCTCTCGGGCTGGTGAATGCTGGTCAGCACTGATTCTCTGTGCAGGAATCTCTCCGCTTTGCCCTCTTCACCTGTTGCTGCGCTCTCCTCTGTATCTCCGAAGTTTCCCCTCTGCCCATCCCCTGTCTCTGCCAGTGAAGGGACTTCCTATTGTGTGGAAACTTTTTCTCCTTCACAACTCCCTCCCAGAGGTGCAGGTCCCCTTCCTATTCTTTTGTCTCTGCTTTTATTTTGCCCTACGAGGTACATGGGGAGTTTCTTGCCTTTTGCAAAGTCTAAGGTCTTCTGCCAGCATTCAGTAGGTGTTCTGTAGGAGTTGTTCCACGTGTAGATGTATTTCTGATGTATTTTTGGGGAGGAAGGTGATCTCCCCGTCTTACTCCTCTGCCATCTTGAAGGTCTCTCTAGGAAATCTTGGACTGTTTTACTTTCAAAGTTTGTAAAATTAATTGTCATTTTAATAGCCACAGTGGTTCAGCATTCTGGATACAAGAGGCCATGACAAAAAGTAATTAATACCTTAGAAAATAAGGAGAAATGCCAATAATTATCCTGACCAATCCTGAATTCCATGTTTTCTTGCCTACAAATGTAAATCTTACAGACAGTGTTGGACTTTTGAAGTGAGAAATTCATGATTGGCCTCACTCAATAAACTGAAAGGTAGCAGCATATAAAGAAAATGAGACTTGGAACCCAAGGAGTCAAGAGGCTTAAGCTCTGATTCAGTCTCTTCCACAGATGAGAGTAGTTCAATCTCTTCCACAGATGAGAGTAGGAAAATCAGTGTGCAGTGTTAATCTTTTTGGGCCTAGTATTTCCACCTATGAATTTGAGGGGGTAGGTCTATATTTACCACCTGTTTTTCTACCATTTATAGTGCTCCATGTATTTTATGGATCAACAAATAATAGTAGTGATGCTTTAAAAGTAAAAGAGAAAGGAAAGTGGAGAGATTAACAAAAGAGAGATTCTAATTTTCTGGGTTTTTGTTACTGCTTGTATTCTGTACCCACTCCCAACTATCCTTCTCACAGAAAAACAAGAAAAATCCACATTTAAAACCATTTAATGATTTAACACTGAACTTATAATATAACATCAACTCATTAAGTATCTTAAAAAGTCCTGCATGATCTGGCTCCAGCATCATTTTACTCATTAGTGGGAGTTTTTTTTGTGTGTGTGGTACGTGGGCCTCTCACTGTTGTGGCCTCTCCTGTTGCAGAGCACAGGCTTCTGACGCACAGGCTCAGTGACCATGGCTCACGGGCCCAGCCACTCCGCGGCATGAGGAATCTTCCCGGACAGGGGCACGAACCCGTGTCCCCCGCCTCAGCAGGCGGACTCTCAACCACTGCGCCACCAGGGAAGCCCATTAGTAGGAGTTTTGCCAGCTCCCCTTAATTTCTGCCACACTGGCCTTCCTCCAATATGTGGAGCTCTTTCCTATTTCAGGTTTTACACACATTACTGGAAAACTCTTTTTCCAACTCTTTGCTTCTGTAGTTCCTGTTCATAATTCAGTAGTGTTTTAGGTCACCTTCTCTGAAAAGAATGCCCTTACCTTGAATCTAAACTAGTTCTCTTTGTTATTCTAGTTCATCATACCTTTTACCTTTCCTCCAGAGTACTGATCACATTTTTAATTAATATGTATGAGGGGGTTTTTAAATGTGTTTCCCAAAATCTTTGACATTCCTTCTATTGAGAAGTGAGTTCTCTGTTCACTTCTTCTTGAATACAGGTCAATTTTAGTGATTCACTTGTAACCAGTAGAATGCATCTGAAGTGTTGAAAGATAATTTTGAGCTCAGAAAAGCCCTTAAAATGTAGTGCAGATTCTGACTCTTTAGATGTTGCTCTGGGGAAAGTCAAGCACTATGTAAGAAATCTGACTAGGCTGGGAATTCCTTCTGGTAGGAATTTCAGTCAGTAGCTGAGCTAAGTTTCCAGCTTCCAGCCATGTGGAAGAGTCATCTTGGAGGTTCAGCCCAGGAGAATCATGAGATGACTGGAGTCCAGCCAACATCTGCCTGTAACTGCATAAGCGACCCCAAGCAAGAACTGCTCATTCAAATCCCTCCTAAGACCATGACCCACAAAATAAAATGGTTATGCTAATTTTGGAGATAAAGTATTGTGCAGCAATAATAACCAAAACAATAGGTGTGTATGTGACTATGTGTTTGATATCTTCTCCTCTATGCTGCAATATGTGTATATGCAGAGAGGCTGTGCCTATTTGTTCACTGCTGTATACCCAGTACGTAGGATGGTGCACTTAATATATTAATGTTAAAAGAATGATACTAATGGGTAATAGTTTCACAAACATTTAAAATGCTTATAATAAGACATTCATATAGTACACTCAATATTAATCCTTTTATGAATATGCTAAAACATTTTCAGAGGGTTTTAATATAGAGTACCATTTAGAAACATAAGTTTGTTTTTCAGAATATATTTGAACTACATCACCATGGATTTTATTCTTTCAAATAGCTTCAACTACATTCTAACCTCATACATTGCTGGTTGGATTGTACATTGGTGCAGCCACTTGGGGAAAAAGCCTAGAAATTTCTTAAAATTTTAAACATAATTTGTTAAATTTATTACATGAGCCAGCAATATTACTCCAAGATATACAGAAAAATGAAAACATATATCCATACAAAGAGTTGTATATGAATGTTCATAGCAGCATTATTCATAATAGCAAAAAGCAGAAACAACCCCAATGCCCATCAACTGGTGAACAGATAAATGAAATGTTATATATCCATGCAATGGAATATTATTTGGAAGAAAAAAAGAATGGAGTACTGATGTATGATACAAGATTAATGAATTCCAAAATATGCTAAGTGAAAGGACGCAGAAACAAAAGATCACATATGGTTTGCTTCCATTTATATGACATATTCTTAAAAAGCAAACCTGTGCATATAAAAAGTAGATTCATGGTTGTCTGCAAATTGAGAGAAGAAAAAGGAGTGTCTACAATAGGAAAGAGTGTTCTTCTTGGGGTCATAAAATGTTTTAAAATTTGATTGTGATGATGCTTCTACAACTCTATATTTTTAAAATATATATATATATATATTGGATTGCAAAAATAAAATGAGTGAATTTTATGGTGTGTAAACTATCCCTTAGAGAAAAGAAAATGTGCCATTCTATAGCACCAAACTATTTCAGTTTTTGAACAAGATTTTGCAGACGTCCAATGCCACTAGTTTTGAAAGAAAGAGTTCTTAGAATTGTCTGAGTATTTGCAGAAACATATTTCTGAATGTGATTTGCCTCATGAAACAATTTATAAAAGTTTTTTGGGGGGTTTCCCTGGTGGCGCAGTGGTTGAGAGTCTGCCTGCTGATGCAGGGGACACGGGTTTGTGCCCCGTTCCAGGAAGATCCCACATGCCGCAGAGCAGCTAGGCCCATGAGCCATGGCCGCTGGGCCTGTGCATCCAGAGCCTGTGCTCCGCAACGGGAGAGGCCACAACAGTGAGAGGCCCGCGTACCGCAAAAAAATAACAAACAAAAAACAAAAACGTTTTTTTGGTGAGTATACATAATGACATAAAACAGCAAGCTAAATACAAAAGAAGGAGCTAAAGCAAAGAGAGAAAGACAAAATGCAATGAGTTAACTGAAAAAAATAGAAGCATTTTGTAGCAAATGGAGAGGAAAGGAAACTTAGAAAAATCAACAATATATCAAATGGTGCACAAACTAAAAGAGTAGCCAGAGTTTATTGTTGTATAAACTGATTTACGACACTTTCAAAAGTCCTGTGGTGAAAAATATATTAAGAAAGTGTGATCCACCAGAGTAGAAAAACAGATACCTGAGTACATCTTGAAACCAATGAAAATAAGAAAATTGATCGGAACAATGAAGTCTCGTCTATGTGATAAATCAGTGATACTATTTCTCTCCAATAACAACTAAAAATTAAACACATTAACAAATGCGCCTGACAAAGTTAATTTCCTATTGTAAAACATGACTTCCCTTTCTGATACATATTATGGTATTGAACAAGATAAATTTAGAAAACAATAATAAAATAGCCAAGATTATAGACATTTTATGAATTGTAAGGAATTTAATTTTGAATGTATTCTAACTCATGAGTAATTTTTTAAGCCTTCTGTACAGACTGCTAAATTCAATACTAGCAATTTTCACTTAAACAGAAAAACTGCAGATTACGCAAGCTGTTACTGTTTTGTAAAGCTACAAGATTAGTACATTTAAAAAATGCAATTGAAATAATGAAATAAAACCTCTTTGGGAGCAAACATCACTGAGCAGTGATCTTTTTTGAATAGTGATCTTTCCATATCTGCTGAGGTCTTTAAAACTTGAAATTCATTTGAATGGAAATAGGCCTTCTTTAATAAACTTTATATTGGTCTGAAGTTACTGCTTCTTGATGTCTCTGGATCACCATTAAACCATATATAATTTTTCAGGCCAGGGATACAAGGATCCCTTGTATTCATGGGCAATTTGAAGTTTTTGAATTACACTAAATGGACTCATTTTCATCTTCCAGAAATTGCTGAATAACTTTTCCTTTAATATTGGTTTTTATTTCTTGTTTCTGTCATGTGGCTTATATGAAGACAACCACTCATTTCCTGCCTCTAAACTGCCTTCTAATATGAGTTAGAGCTAAACAAAATATCAGAGTAATAGGAGAAGCAAGGATAATTTAATAATTAAGTGTAACATAATTTGGCATGAAATCAAGAGGGTATGGATGGATGGTCAGAGTAGCCTCTCCCCTTGCAATGCAATAAAATGCATAGGACTTAATCCAATATTCAGAAATTTTGTGTGACTTACTTTTATATTTTTATAGGTTGAGCTTGGTAGAGTCTGAATATTTGAGAAGTGTTACTTTGTCAATGCCCTAAAATTTTCAGAGGTATAACCTATTTTCCATTCAATCTTTCAAAATATTTTTCTCAAATCAGATTAAATATGTGAAAAATGTACTGTTACTTCAATTATTTTCAAGTATTTACCCAGTTTCTATATTTTTATCTATTATATTCTGTCCTTCAATTTGTATTCTTTGTAATTTCCCCCGTTTGTATTTTCACTTTTCTCCTGAAACACAATTTTCTGAAGTCAAGAACAGTGATCAATAAGGACCTGAATGTCAAATTATTGGGAGTATTTTTCCCTTCCTCCTACTCATATAGCTTATGTTGAGTATCGTTTAGAGTGTCCTGAATTGTCTTCCTAGTGTTTGAGAAGTTTTTTTTCTTACTCTATAAGAACGGGAAAAGATAATTCTCAGCCAGTAATTCACAAACCTTGAGGTTGTTAGAACATAGGGAAACCCTGAACTGGAACCCCTGGCTGAGAATTGCCCACTGTGGACATTTTGAGACCAGGACGAGTGTCATAGTGTCAACGGTAGAGGAAGAATACTGCTCTCTGCTCGTTCATGTAAATCAACTGCAGTCAAAAATATGTCTCAATGAATCAATTTATTTTTTTATTCAGTTTCTCCGTCCACCAAACCAACTTCCTCAAATGTCTTCTTAAAATCCCAGGATTAGACTATTTTAGACCATCTTGTCTAAACAAAGGAAACAATTTTGAAAGATAAAAGTATGAATGCATAAGTAAGAACATAAAGAGAAGATCTGAAGTAAACTTCTCATTGAGGACTCTCTAACTTTTAAATATGTATTATTTTAGGCATCCTTTAATATAATTTAGAAAAAAAGTAGTTCAAGAGTTTCCTATTTATTGTGTTATGAGGAAATAGTCTAGAAAACTTCCTGAAACATCAATTTAACATGCTAATTGAGAAACAAAAATCCAGATATTCAAAAGAGCAAGAGCTACTATCAAGTAACATTTTTGTTTCTTCTTCTCACTAGTGAATCTAAAGTTATTATAGAAATGAGAAGAGCTTGCATATTTTGTGCTTAAATTTTTGTCATCCAGATTGTCATAGAGCTCTTAAAATGGAAACCAAGGGATCTACCTTAAACCCTGAAAGTGGAAATTAGGTGAATTTAAGTCATGTCCTCCATAGCACATAGAAGAAATAACTGTACATAGTAGAAAGACTGGAAAAATTAGCCTTTTTACTGTCTTCTCAAAAGCTGTACAAAGTGTTAATGCCTGTGAATCAATGCTCCGAACTAGCCAGTTGGTATTAAATGAGAACTTGCTTGAAAGTTGAGGCCCAACATCTGTTCTCTCTAATTTTTATGAGTCACATAACAAATGACAGTTCTTTAAGTGAACTTAGCAAGAAGAAAAAGACAGTTCAGAAAAGAAATGCCATAGAATTTGATTCTCTTAGGTCCAGTTCTTTTCATTTGCTACACTGGATTTGGAAAACTGTAAGTGAAAACAATATCAGTGTGAAAAATTTGTAAATGCTTGAAGTTCCTGTGGCAGAGACTATGATGTGTTCATCAGAACCTATTTCATTTTCCTACCACATACTCTGTTAGGCTATATTTTATCATTTTCCTTGCACTTAAATGAGGTAATTTCCTGAGTTCTGGCCAATAAAATGTAAGAATTGTTATCTATGTCTATTTCAGGACAAGTAGTTAACATAAGCGTGTTCTTTCCCAACAGTCTTTCTCCCTATCTTCTGGGAGAATGATGAAAACATTGAGGACCTAAAGAATAGTGGCATCACAATAAAGGAGTCCACGTCCCAGAGCAGTCAGATGGAAGGCGAGAACGCCTACATTGCACTGTGACATGAATGAGTAATAAGCTCTTATTTTCTTAAGCCATGGATAAGTCAAGATGTATTTACAGCAGTGAGTGATAACTAAGCTAATAGAGAAATTAGTTCTTTCGAGTGGGATGCTACAATAAAAACCTATAAAATGTTTGACATTGGTTTTGCAATTGGGCTTTTAGCAATGAGATAGCATTACTGGAAAGCTAGAAATCCACATTGTAAAATGCAAAATATTTAATGAAATCTTATCTTTGATAACCTGGAAGGCAGAGCAGGTGACTGTGAAGCAGATGGTCGAGGAAAGTGGTAGGAAAGAGTAGGCATGTTTGTGTGTTTTTGACATTCTTTGCCTTCCACGAAGTACAACAACAAAGAGCTCAGGCAGAAAGGGGCTGGTTCTCAAAATATTAAAGGCAATATAGACAGACTAGAGAGCAAGAACCTTTAACAAACAGAAAATTGTTTTAACATTCACCTACTCATACTAACACTTTCCCTCTACTCCACAGTTACTTAAATACTTCTATTTATACAGTGCCCTTTTCCCTGGCAATATTAGTTACATGCGGATATTTTTTAATCAAATAATAGATATCAGGATCTGGCACATAATAGCTCCTTAACTAAAGTGCAAGAACGTTGTTTGTATTGCTTTCTCAAGTGTTGCCAAGTGCACAGATGAGTGTCCAGCATATAATAGGCACTCAGAAAATATATTTGCTGAATATATTTACATGTTTAATGTACTAAATTAAAACAGGTTAATTAAGGAGAAATGAAAGTTTAAGTTTCTATTCTGATAGTCTCACATAAACACAAATCTCAAAAAGAAAGGAAAAGTCACAAATAAGTCAGTGGAATACAAAGGAGCCTTGCATGTTTACAGAGTGTCATATATGTACAGTTTCATATATGTGCAAAATCACTACTTTGCAAAGTCATGCAACTGCCCTTTAGTCAAAGATCATTAGGAGCACCTATATGGGCAAAGGAGGTTTAGTTTATAGGCTCATTGCATCAAGGAAGATAGCCTACCATGGGGAAAGAGGAAGCATCTCAGCAAGAGGGTATTAGTAGGACGTTGTTATAAGATTTTAGCTTCTGTTAGATGATTTTGGAGACGGTTCAGGAAGGCAGTGTTTTGCTTTGCATTGAGTGCTGTTGGAAAGCAAGGGTAATTCTAGGATTGGGTAGGTTAACATGTTTTATTTAGATGATGGCCGAATTGGAGCAGATCTAAAGCTATAATTGATAAAGAAGCATCATTAACTCATGTTATCATGAAAAAGGGAATGCTTGGTCATTTTTGTGGTTTGGACAGAGTTCTTATTTTTGTCTGTGCTCAAACATGATTAAAGAGTGGTTTTGCTTTTGTGTCTCATGACCTCTGAAATTGTTTATGTTCAACAGGAGAAAACCATGGCTTACCTCTTAAAGCCAAACCCACTCCTACCTAATAGCTATCAGGGACTACCTTTCTCGAACACATGTTTGCAAATGAAAAATGATGATTGATTAGGTAAACTACAAATATAAAAATCATAAAATCATTGTCATTTTCAAATAAGGTGGGAAAATATCCATATGTTCTGGTCAGGAGAGGAGATAGGGGTTCTAATATATTAATCATAACTTTAAAATATCCATAGGTTTCAGTTTGTCTTTTTCTGAAGTTATTCTCTTCTCAAAAATAAATAATAGTAAATATATAAAGTGGACTTTGGTTACTACCAGTCTATTTTTCTTCAAAGACAATTGTGTCTGTTCAGAACAACTTTTTTTTTTTTTTTACAATATGTTAACAGAGCCATTGGACCTTCCCAGAAGAAAAATATATTTCTCTCCTTTATTTTTCCAGTATGAAATTTCATACTAATGAATGTAATTTTCTGAACCAAGTAACCAGAGTATAATGTAAGTAAGCATACTTGGCTTCCCTTCCATTACAATTCAAAATAGTGCTTCAAACTTAAAAATACATCTATGTCTCTATCTATCTATGTATCTATCTATCTATCATCACTAGCAAATGTGGACTCCAATGCATGAAGATAGATAATATTTAAAATAAGCCAGGCAAAATTTCATTAACAACCTAATACATATGAAACAAATTTTTCAAATTAATGATGCATTTCATCAAGTCAGTGTCAAAAATGATGGAATAATACCTAAGTGACTTTTTGAAGAATTAGACAATGCCTCTCTGCATTGTATACTGATAGGTACTAAGGGAAGACTATTAAAGCACAATAGAAGTTTGTCCCACAGGAGGCCAAGACTGAGATTCAAGATTAGATAAAGATACATGACCTAAAATTTCCCTACATATCTTAAACCACAAAAATAACTTGGCCCTTCTGAAACCATATACAGATAATATAGATAAAAGCCTCTCTGCAGTTTATACTTTGATAACATACCAGCACATTGTTGATCTAGATTTTGTAATTCTATCTCACAGAAGAATCCTAATGCCTTAGGAGCAATGTTTATAGAAAGTCAGTTTGGGTGATAATCATGAAAGACTGAATTCTGATAACTGGGTAGTAAAACAACATGGTTACAGAGCGCTGCGATCCTTGGCCTCCTTTCCTCTAAATGACAAGCAAAAATAAAAATTTTAGAAGTATCCTCCTTGTTTTTTTTTTTTTTAATATCTGAAAAAGATATTAACTGTCTTTTAGTCAAATACTAATCTGGTAAAATATTTACTTTTCTCATAATTTTTTAAAATAAAACAGATAGAGACCATTTGACTATGTGCATAGAGTACCTCTTTATTTATTTATATGTTTGACATTTGGTAATTTCCTTCCTCTTAATTACTGAGAGAAAAATACAGTAGTGGAATCTATACCATTGAGAACTTTCTAGTAGATTTAAATTGGAGGATTTTGTGCCTAATTATTGAATTTTTATCAGGCTTGGAGGTGGTGTTTTTAGGTCATAATTACAATTTAAGACAAGTAATATATTTATTTTTAAAATATTTTGATTTATGTCATAAGTCAAGTTTATGTCTAAAATAAATGTTACATCTAAAACTTTATTTCGCAAACAGTTTTACTTTTGGAAAGCAAAACCTTGATCATTAAGATCTGCACGTATTAGAAATCCTGATTGATTTTCTTCCCTGGTGAAAGTGAGATCATATCAAATAAGACATCATAGCAAATTGTAGTTCATATGAGTTTTTAAGGCACTATAGGAGGGCTAAGAGTTGGTAAAGTTTGATTGAAAATTAAATTTGCTTTAAGAGATTGTCCTCCATTCTCTATGAATAAATTGCAAATAGATACCTTACATGGAACAGGAAGAGAAGTAAGTCATTTGAAATAAATTTTGACACCAAATTTCTTAAGACCCTGACAAGCCAGAGATAGAGACGTGGTTATACTGGGAAGGATTCTGATTCTAATGAAGTTCACCTTAGCTCATTGTTGCTTCCGTTTGGAATTTAACGAAAGAAGATACCTAATTTTTGTAGCTGCTCTGTGTGTGTGTGTGTGTGTGTGTGTGTGTAAAATTAAAATTAGATTTGCTTTAAAAATGTCACATTAGCATAAAATAATTTATACCTAGTTTAAGAATAGATGAGTATAAAAGTACACTAAACTAAGCATAACAGAATTTCGGTCATAGCTCAAAATCCTCGTGATACTTTCACCAAAATATATAGGCTCTTGACAACTAAGTCACCATGTACACTCAAACATATAAAGAAATATGTTTATTTGATCAATTAACAATCACTTTTTTAGATCAATTAAGAATAAAAAATATAAAAGTCTTTATTTGCATATTTCTTCTTTAATGCTTTTTCTTTCTTTATGTAAATCCAAATTTCTGACCTATTTATTTTACTTCTTTCTGAAGAACTCTTTCTAACATTTCTACAAATCAGTTCTACTGGTGAAAAATTCCCTCAAATTTTGTTTGTCTGACAACATCTTTGTTTCTCCTTCCCTTGTTCTTTGAGCTTCCTGGACCTGTGGTTTAGTGTCTTATATTAATCTTGGGAAATTCTCAGTCATTGTTGCTTCGAATATTTCATCTTTTCCTGTCTCTCTTTCTTCTTTTCCCACTATTCCCATTACACATATGTTTGAGGACATTTAGTATGTTTTAGAATGTGTCCCAGTGCAGATTCAGTTCAAGTAAGGGAACCTGTCTGAGTCTCATTAAGTAATCCTTGAATAGATTGGAAAATGCTGTATAAATAAGTTAGTAGTGATTGGCTAACTCTTGGGACATTGCATCTTATTAATAATAGCATATTTCATGGAACTTAAAAAATACTGGGTTAGTCATGGAAATTAATTGTTTTCTTTATAATGTATGTTTACTATATTCCATTTCATTATGTCATATAAAACTAGAATGATATGACAAATGACAGAATTTAATAACTTTGCATTCCCATTTATTTCTCAATTACTGTCTCAATTTTGGTATATTAAGGTAAGATATCTGAATTGAAATTATTAATGAGAAAGTTAGTCCTCTCTACTTATTTCATTGTCTAAATATATTCTAGGATTGTTCCAAATTGTACACGTATTAACAGACTTAACAGAAACTCCATTTTAATTGTTTCTCCTCATTTTAATCCACCATGTCTTAATCTCATTGGGCTCTTTGCTGCATTCCTGTAATTTAGGAGGCATCACAGCACCATTGTTAACAAGAAGAGTACATTTAATAATAGCGTCTACCTCTCTGGACATCCATTCTGCTAATAGGCCTAACAGAAAGCTAATCATCATTAGTGTGATCATTTTATTTCAGAAACTCCTAACCTCCCTGTTGAATTATGGTATTAGCAATTGCAAATTATTAAAAATTATGGCAAGAGGACTAGGCTTATTATGATCTAGCTCTTAAAGAAATCTAAGTCACTGGGAGACGTGCTGCAATAAAAATAGAAACAAATCTCTTAGTAGTAAGCATAGAGTAGGTAATGATAAACACATCACCAAACCACCAAATGCACAGAATATAATCCTTTAGAGGTAATATTTTGTTTGAATAGCTCCTACTTTTAAGTGATTCACTCTATCTCTCTAAAACTTATATATTTGTTTCTTTTCTTTTACTCCAGTAATTTATTTAACATAACATGGATAGAATCACACAGCTAAGTGACAGAAACTGGATTCATCATAAGTAGCATGGTTTCAAACACTGTGCTCTTAACTAAGATAACCTGTAATTTAAAACATTTCTTTGATATATTTCTTGGTTTGACTCTATAGTCTTAATTTAGTTAATTTTGGTTGCTATTTTAATATGTTTATTAAAGTATATATGCCCATTTTTGAAAATCAAACACTTTATTTTTTATTATTATTATTTTTTGTTCGGTATGCAGGCCTCTCACTGTTGTGGCCTCTCCCGTTGCGGAGCACAGGCTCCGGACGCGCAGGCTCAGTGGCCATGGCTCACGGGCCCAGCCGCTCCACAGCATGTGGGATCTTCCCGGACCGGGGCACGAACCCGTGTCCCCTGCATCGGCAGGCGTACTCTCAACCACTGCGCCACCAGGGAAGCCTGCTTACTCTCTTTTTAAAGAGAGAAAATGTGGCATAATGGACTATCCTATGTTTTGACCATCAGAAAAACCTTGGTTAAAATCTCATTTTCCAATGCATTAGCTCCATTGAATTCTTTCTGCTGGTCAGGCAAATTTTAGATGCTGAAGTCAGACTCCAATTTTTACTGAATCTTGTCCTAGATGGTTAAATCCTAATGTTTCAAATTTGCATAATGCCATCACAAAGTGTAAGCTATTTTTTAATATATTAACCCATTCTACTATGAGTTAATGAGCCTGAATCTATTCCCAGAATGGAACCCCAGCTGAACTATTTATAGATTTGAGTTCCCAGCACTGTTTTTTTTTTTTTTTTTCCTTCTTACTCATCTTCCTCAGTCATTTGTACTGTATTAACTCATGGGTTGGTTGCAAACCAAGAGGCCTCTGGGGTCAGAAAAATAATGAAAGTGGTTAAGGAATGCAGGCTTCATGACATAGTAGCCAACACTCATTCCTGGTGGTAACAAGGTATGACCTGTAAATCATTTAAATGATGATAAGCCTATGCCTTTCTTCCATAAGGCAGCATCAGTTAACTGTGACAATAAATCTAGCAATCAGTGTAGTCAATTCAAAAGGAAAAGTAAGAAAAAAAATTCAGGCAAATGTAAGTTTCACTCATTTTCATGGGAAAAAATTTAAGCAAAAGTAAAAATCAATTATGTTGCACAGTGACTCAAACAGAAAAGAAAATTAACACTTGAATATTTTGAATGTTTAATAACTATAGACTTGTTACATTAGCAAAAATACTTTAGCCCAGATTATGTCTTTCTTTCTAGTAAAAGTAAGATGTTGTGAAAGAAATGTCTCTTTTTAAAAGGATTTCATCTACACTCAATTTTGTTTCTAATCTAAAAATATATAAATGTCAAAATTTATTTTTTCTCTATATATTTTTAGAATAGTTTTACCTAATTGAAGTATTTAATTTAGAGAAACTCATTTCTGGAAATACTTAGTGATTTTATTGTATGTAAAAATACAGATACTAAGAAAATCATTTTAATGCTACAGTTTGAAATGAATCCTACTTTTCTTTGAGTTAGACAGCTATGATGCAAATAACTTCAATAATGCATAACAAAATTGATTAAAAGGAAGTGAAGTGTTTTCTACATATCACAGCAACACCTTGTCCGGAAGTTAGATTTTTTTTTCCCTCGCCAAATATTCACATTAGGCAAAATGCATGTGTCATGTCAACTGGATGGTAAATTTAGCCTGAATAATTTCTTAATATATCAAGATAGAACTTTTTGCTAGTATTTATAGTTTTTAAACCATGGCCTTTTTTCCTATCCCTGATTCCTCAAAATACTGCTTATTTATATTTCTAAATAATTTACCTAAAATATATTCACTTTTCCGGTATTCAAATATATACTTTTATATGTTTAAGTCAATTATATTTTTTGCATTTATCAAAATATATAAATGTTTGAAAAAAACTAAACATTTGCAGCAGCATAATCTTTTTTTAGATGCTATTTTGTAGACATTCCTAAAATGTTAGAGTACAATATTTTCATACAGTACCTATCCAAAATTTTGCAACAATACTTATATTAAAATAATTTTCGATGTATTTAACCTAAATAGTTGATAGTCACCTAATTATAACATTTTCACAATGAGATAATAGAGAAATGAAAGTTTATACTGCAAACAACTTTCTCTTTAATTATATACTGCACAGTCTTTAAAATTGGGATATAAGTATTTTAATATATCGTAATAAGAAAGGTACCTGGAAAATAATTTTGTAAAATGTATATTCATTTGGGGAAGCATTTTTTAATTTAAATGAGAAAATGTTACATAATGAACACCAATATTTTTAAAAAATTCTTCAGTATTTCTCAGTTAACCTTAATTTTCTTTAACGTGATTAGAATAATAAGGCTAAGAAGTTGGTATGAATACATTGACTCAGTTAATGTTCACTAACACAGTGTGGGATCAGCAATTTGCCACAAATCATATAACTGGAATCTGCAATACTAGGATTCTGACCTGGGTCTTTTTGACTCCAGACCAGCACTCTTAATCTGTCCTTGTGCAGCCTTTGTTGTGGCAAATGAATGAACAATTAAGCTGAAAACATTGCAGTTAATCTTCAGCTGTACTGAAGGGCATAGTTTCTTTTAACTTGAGTCAAGGACTTGGAGCAAAATTAAAACTAGCCCCAAATAAACAAAGTTTTCTTTTATGGTTACTTACCTGCAAGGTAATTTTAACACTTAAAACAAAATTAGGGACTTCACTGGTGATCCAGTGGTTAAGAATCTGCCTTCCAATGCAAGGGACGCAGGTTCAACCCCTGGTCGGGGAACTAAGATCCCACATGCCAGCGGGGCAACTAAGCCCGTGCGCCACAACTAGAGAGAAGCCCGTGCACTGCAACAAAGAGCCCGTGTGCTGCAACTAAGACCCGATGCAGCAAAATTAAAAAAAAAAAAAAATTAAAGTGTTGTAATTAGGAAACACACTACTAATTATACAGAGTATCCCCTCAGAATCCCTGGGTTAAGCTCATAGACACATAGGGTAAAATTGGAGACTCTAGAGAGACATACCACAAAACTAAAATCCACCCATATTTCACCAGGCAGGAGAATTATATTAGAAATATAAGTATGCTTCCTATCGCTTAAAAAATTTAGTGAGCTCACATGTGTGCATTTTCATGTGTGTGTTGGCTTAATGTTGAAAAAATAGACATTTTTTTAGAATTTAACATCATATCATGGCAATTTCCCCATTCCATTATATATTAATTGTCAACAGTTTTCCTGAACTCAAGGTAATCTTGCTATTTTATTAAGAGTATCTTTGAGAGTAACAAGTTTCATGTAAGAAAACGTCAGTTACATTAAAATAACAAGGTACTTTTTGTTAATCACTATTTGGTTCTATATCCAGTAGATTATATAAATTATTTTTCTGGTATTTAAATTTTTTCTCGAATGTTCAAGAAGAGGACCTGTTTTCATTGGTGCCTAAAAATCGTAAGCATAAAAAGAATGAACTATGCAGAATTGCACATGTCCTCCCTAATATGTTAGGAACATTCACAACATATGAGTTGCTCTCCAAATTTAACTAGAGACTGTAGATTCGTTAATATTGTATATCACAGAGAGCTCACGTACTTAATAAACTGTCCTTAAGCATGAAGATGGAAATTGGAAGAGTAATCATAGAGCTGATCCTAGTAGCTATCAGACACTATATTGTTAAATGATAAAATTTACTTCAACTTTCCATGACAGATCAAAACTTCTCTCTAATTTCTAGAGAGAAAAAAGAATGTGACATGAACTCTCCACCTTTCTACTCACTGATATATCTAATTAGAGATTTGGGGAGAAAGTATGAGAATGTGTGAATTAGCCTCTTTTTCTCGTGTTTTGACTTACTCTGTCCTCAGAATACACAGTTCTCTCTGTTACCTCTGTTAGGTGACCTGCCCTTATTCTACAAGTGGTCAGTTGTTCACCTTAATAATGACTAGATAATACTTAGGAAGTCTCCCTAGCCATAGACCTAAGACATATTCTCTAATTATATTTACTAGAAATAAAACTTTAAATATCAAATCATAACTCAGGAAGAGAAAGAAGAATATTTTTATCTCCTCAAATTCCTGCCTATATAAACAGAATGAGAGTTCATACATCATGGGCACAAACATTATCAGAAGCTTTCCTAAGCTAATTATATTTTCTCATGCAATAATGGATTAACTTAAGCAGGAAAATATTTGATAATAATGCTTTATATTTCAGTGCTTCACAGTTGAGGCCAAGGATAGTGGAAATGGCCAACTCTGATCATAAGGGTGTTTCCGTGTATGTTTGTAGGACTGTGTGCAAACTGACTGTAGCTAGTAGCAAATTCTACTCAATAAGATGAATCTAATTAAAAAATAATAACTGCTGCTTTACATAAAAGTATTGAATTAGATGTGGTGTCCTGAACTACAGGAAAATGCACAAATGCTGTGGTCTGAAACCCATCCTGGAGAAAGATGAATGATGGCAGCCATAGATTCAGGGATGGGATTTGGGAGTAGCAGGGATTTGTCACTTAAGAAGTAAAAGATTATCTTTTCCTGCTGCTTTTAATTTTCCTCTTTTCAACCCAAGGCTACTACCTACCACAAGAGTGAGAAGTCAGAAACTCAAGCAAAATGACTAACAGAGTAAAATATATAAAGCATTGAAAGGAAAAAATTCCCAAAACCTGGAATTCTGTATCCAATGAAATTATCCTACACAAATGATGCAGAGATAAAAACTTTCTCAGACAAACAAAAACTGAGGGAATTTGTTGCCAGTAGAACTACCTGGCAAAAAATGTTTTTGAATTTCTCTCTGAGATAATTTCTAACTTCTCTCTGAATTTCTTTAGAGAGAAGCAAAATAATATGGATCAGAAATGTGGATCTACGTAAATAAAGGAAGAGCATTTGACAAGGTAAATCTTTTATTTTTCTTATTCTTAAATGATCTATGTTCAAATTAATAATTGCATAATGTATTGGATAAATATAACTTATAGATAAGTGAAATGAATGGCAGAAATATAATAAGAGATGGGAAAAAGAAATTGAGAATAAATCGTTATAAGGTACTGGCACTACCCATGTAACAATATACTGTTGTTTGAAAGTGGAAAAAAAATTAGTAGTAAATATATATCATAAACTCAGAAGTAACCACTGAAAAAATAAAAATAAGCATAATTAAATGCTAATAGAAGAAAGAAAATGAGATCACATTAAATTATTACAATAAATAGCAGAAAAAGAGTGAAAAGAAAAAAGAAGCAAATAATAAGGGTAACAACTAGGAAACAGTTAAAATATGGTCACTATTATTCTAACTGTATAAATAATCAAATGAAATATGAATGGAATAAATACACCAAGTCAATGATAGAGATTGTCAGAGTGGATCAAAAAACAACACCTAATTATATGTTGTCTACAAGAAACCCACTTTCAGTGTAAAGATACACGTAGACTAAAAGTAAAGGAATGAAGAAAGATATACCACACTAATGCTAATCAAAAGAAAACAGGGATAGCTGCATTAATATCCAACATAGCAGATTTCAGAGCAAGGAAAGTTATCAAGGATAAAGACAGGCATTACATGATAAATGGTCAATACTCCAAGAAGAAATAACAATCCTTAATGCGTGTGCCTAAAAACAGAGCATCAAAGTACGTGAAGTAAAAACTGATAAGACTGCAAAGAGTAATAAACAAATACATTATAGGTGGAAACTTTAACACCAGAAATGAACAGAGTTGACAGGTAGAAGTTAAATAAGATGTGATACCAATTTCTCTAGAATATATTTTAGAAAACAGAAGCAAAGGGAACACTTCCAAATTTATAAGGACAGGTATGCAAGGCTGGTTCAACATTCAACCATCAATTAAGGCTGTTCACATCATCAGGCTGAAAAAGAAAAATTATATGATCATATCAATAGATGGAGAATAAGCACTTAAGAAAACACAACACCCATTCATGATAAAAACTCTCAACAAGCTAGGAAAAAAATGGAACTTCCTCAGCATGATAGGAATGCTTATCAAAAAATTACAGCAAACATTGCTCTTAAATCTTGAGAAACTATATGCTTTCTCCTATGATCAGGAACAAGGCAAGGATATTCTCTCTCACCACTCCTATACAACATGGTACTGGAAGTCCTTGCTAATACAATAAGACAAGAAAAATAAAAATTATATAGCTTGGGAGTGAAGACATAGAAATGTCTTTGCATATGAGATAATAATCTATGTAGAAAATTCCAGAGAATTAAGAAAAATACTCCTGGAACTAATAAATGATTGATTATTGCAAGGTTACAGCATATGTTTAATATACAAAAGTTAATTGCCTCCTATATACCATCAATGAACAAATGGAATTTGAAATTAAAAGTGCAATACCATTTACATTAGTACCCCCAAAATTAAATGCTTCAGTGTAAATGTAACAAAATATTTACAACATTTATATAAGGAAAACTACAATACTTTGATAAACAAAATCAAAGAAGAATTAAATAAATGGAGAGATACTCCATGTTCATGGATAGAAAGACTCAATATTATTATAAAGATGTCAGTTCTCAACTTTATCTACAAGTTGAATGCAATCGCAATAAAAATTCCAGCAAGTTACTTTGTGGATAGTAACATGTTCTAACTCTTATGTGGAAAGCAAAACGCCCAGAATAGCCAACACAATACTGAACAAGAACAAAGCTGGGGGACCGACACTACTAACTTAAAGACTTACTCTAGAACAACACTATTCAAGACAATGTGGCATTGGTGAAAGAATAGATAACTAGATTCCTGTAACAGAACAGAGAGCCCAGAGAGACCACACTAAAATATAGTGAACTTGTCTTTGACAAAAAATGAAAGGTGATTTGGTGGAAAAGGATAGTCTTTTCAAAAAATGGTGCTGGATCACCAGTACATCCACATGCAAAAAAGTGAATCCAGACACAGATATTACACTTTTTACAAAGATTAATTCATAATGAATTGTAGACCTAAGTGTAAAATAAAAACTATAAAATTCTAGAAAATAACATACGATAAAATATAGGTGACCTTCATTTGGCAATAATTTCTCTGGTAAGAGAATGAAAAGACAAGCCACATACTGGGACTGTGGATTTGCAAAACACTATCTAATAAAGGACTTTTATCAAAAATATACACATAATACTTAAATTCAACAATAAGAATACAACCTAATTAAAAAGTGTACAAAATACCTGTACAGATACCTCTCCAAAGAAGATATACAAGATGGCAAATATACATATGAGATGATACACAACATCTTTATATTTAGTAAATTTCAAAACACTGATGACACCAAATGCTCAAGAGTATGTACAACAAGGGACCTCACTAATTGCTGGTTACAATGCAAGATGGTACAGCCTCTTTGGAAGACAACTACATTTTCTTACATAAGTAAACATACAGATTATCATCCACCAATTTTGTTATGCAAATAAGTGAAAATCTTATGTACCTATAAAAACCTGCAGACAAATGTTTACAGAATTTTTAGTCATAATTGTCAAAAATTAGACTAAACCAAGATGTCCTTCAGCGGGGTAATAGATAAACTGTGGTACACTTATATAATAGAATATTATTCAATGATAAAAATAAATGAGCTATCATGCCACTAAAGGATTTGGAGGAATCTTAAATGAATATTTTGAGTCTAAGGAGCTAGTCTGAAGAGCTTACATACTGTATTGGTCCAACTATATGATATTATGGAAAAGGCCAAACTATAGAGACAATAAAAATATCAGTGGTTGCCAGGGAGTCTCCTTTGGGAGGTAGGGGGCACGAGTTGGGCACTGGATGAATGGCTAGAGAAGATGTGATATTTAGAGCAATGAAACTATTCTATATGATCCTATAATGTTGGGTGTATGGCATAAAAATTTGTCAAAGCCTACAGAACTGTACAAAACAAAGAGTGAACCCTCATGTATTATGGAATTTAGCTGAGAACAATATATCAGTATTGGTTCATCAACTATAACAAATGTGTCAGACCCATGCAAGATGTTAATAATAGAGGAAAATTTGGGGGAAGGGATATATGGGAACTCTCTGCACTTCCTGCTCAATTGTTCTATAAACCTAAAACTCTGCTAAAAATGAAGTCTATTAATTTTAAAATCCATGGCAGTGATAAAATTTGTATTATTCTTGAGGTGAAGAGATAAGAATATAATTAGGAGAGATATATTTAGGCCTTCAAACCATTATTATGTACTATTTTTTTAGGTAGATTGTGCATAGCTGTGCATTTATTTCTAAGTATTTCATATCTACAAAAATCATTATGTGTATAAAAATTAAGAAGAATAACTTGAAATAATGATAAAGTTAATTGGGTTTGTAAGCTTCTTAAATTGTTTACCAATATCCCTTCAATTTATCTTCTCCAATCTTATCCTTTAGGAAACCCTAGCTCTTTTTCTAAAATGATAGATGGAAGCATTTTTATTTGATTTTTTTTTCCTCAAAAATACTAAATCAAGAGAATTTTAATGTCTATAATGCAATTCTATGTTTTGAGGTTTTCTGGGGTTTTTGCTTTTTTCTAATAACTGAGAATTTCTCTTTTCTACATTGAAATCATTACATATGACTTTTTATTTTAGCATGGACATGTGTACTGTTGAGCAATGAAATATCTATCATATTAATTTAATTTGTTATTAAAAACCCATGTTGTATTCAGAAATATTAACATCCATCAAGAAACCAATGATCACCAAATTACCATATTAAAATAATATACAGCATAAAAGCTCCTTGTTCTAGGTGGAAATTAATGAAAGAGTAGATATCCAGAGAGGATACAGCATAGTTAATTAAACTAACCTAAAATCTATTGATTTTATGTTTGAAAGTAAGCATTAAGGTTTTTTAAGGTGTTGCCTTCATTGGTCATACATCAATTCTGGTGATGCCACCTTTGCCAAACTATGTTTGGCAGCTATATTTTGTGGATTTGCCTTCACATTTTATAGCACATTTGTCTGAGTGTACTTAATCTTATCAAATATGTTTCTGGTGTTTGTGAATAGTGTGGGTGGGATGAATAAATGGGATGATAAAGTTTTTATTAAGATATAAATGTTGATTATAAAATGATATAATGTATGTGTATTTATGTGTTGTGTGCTCTCATGTATTAGTTCTAAAGTTGTATCCAAGGAGGGATTCTAAAATGTTTGGGAACAATAAAATCATCATCAAAACAACATGCAACACCTAGGTTATTGCAAAATAGTCATTTATATGCATAGGATTTGAGAAATGTGTTAAATAAAATATTTTAAACCTGCATTTAAACATTTATATTTCTTCATAGAGCTATTTTTATCATTGAATTAAATAAAATATATCAATTGAATATTCAGTGCCTTAAGATATAAAACTCTTGAGATAGCCTCCTCCAGTAGAGGGCAGACAGCAGAAGGAGGAAGAACTACAATCGTGCAGCCTGTGAAACAAAAACCACATTCACAGAAAGATAGACAAGATGTAAAGGCAGAGGGCTGTGTACCAGGTGAAGAAACAAGATAAAACCCCATAAACAAAACTAAATGGAGATAGGCAACCTTCCAGACAAAGAATTCAGAATAATGATACTGAAGATGATCCAGGACATCAGAAAAAGAATGGAGGCAAAGGTCGAGAAGATGCTTTAACAGAGACCTAGAAAAATTAAAGAACAGACAAACGAAGATGAACAATACAATAACTGAAATACACTAGAAGGAATCAATAGCAGAATAACTGAGGCAGAAGAACGGATAAGTGACCTGGAAGACAGAATAGTGGTATCCACGGCTGTGGAACAGAATAAAGAAAAAAGAATGAAAAAAATGAAGGCAGCATAAGAGACCTCTGGAACAACATTAAATGTAGCAACATTCGCATTAGGAGAAGAGAGAGAGAAAGGACCCGAAAAAATATTTGAAGAGATTATAGTCGAAAACTTCCCTAACATGGGAAAGGAAATAGCCACCCAAGTCCAGGAAGTGCAGACAGTCCCATACAGGATAAATGCAAGGAGAAAAACACTGAGACACATAATAATCAAAATGGCTAAAATTAAAGACAAAGAAAAATTATTGAAAGCAGCAAGGGAAAAATGACAAATAATATACAAGGGAACTCCCATACAGTTAGCAGCTGATTTCTCAGCAGAAACTCTACAAGCCAGAAGTGAGTGGCATGATATATTTAAAGTATGAAAGGGAAGAACCTATAACCAAGATTACTCTACCTGGCAAGGATCTCATTCAGATTCGATGGAGAAATCAAAAGCTTTACAGACAAGTAAAAGCTAAGAGATTCAGCACCATCAAAGCAGCTCTACAACAAATGCTAAAGGAACTTCTCTAAGTGGGAAACACAAGAGAAGAAAAGGACCTACAGAAACAAACAGAAAACAATTAAGAAAATAGTGATAAGAACATACATGTCGATAATTACCATAAACATGAATGGACTAAATGCTCCAAGCAAAAGACACAGGCTTGCTGAATGGATACAAAGACAAGACCCATATATATGCTGTCTACAAGAGAACCACTTCAGACCTAGGGACACATACAGACTGAAAGTGAGGGGATGGCAAAAGATATTCCATGCAAATGGAAATCAAAAGAAAGCTGGAGTAGCAATACACATATCAGATAAAATAGACTTTAAAATAAAGAATGTTACATGAGACAAGGAAGGACATTACATAATGATCAAGGGATCAATCCAAGAAGAAGATGTAACAATTATAAATATATATGTACCCAACAGAGGAGCCGCTCAATACATAAGGCAACAGCTAACAGCTATAAAAGGAAATTGACAGTAACACAATAATAGTGGGGGACTTTAACACCTCACTTATACCAATGCACAGATCATCCAAACAGAAAATTAATAGGGAAACAGAAGCTTTAAATGACACAATAGACCAGATAGTTTTAATTGATATTTATAGGACATTCCATCTAAAAACAGCAGATTACACTGTCTTCTCAAGTGCACATGGAACATTCTCCAGGATAGACCACATCTTGGGTCGCAAATCAAGCCTCAGTAAATTTAAGAAAATTGAAATCATATCAAGCATCTTTTCCGACCACAAAACTATGAGATTAGAAATCAATTACAGGGAAAAAAACGTAAAAAAGACAAACACATGGAGGCTAAACCGTATGTTACTAAATAACCAAGAGATCACTGAAGAAATCAGAGAGGAAATCAAAAAATACCTAGAGACAAATGACGATGAAAGCATGATGATCCAAAACCTATGGGATGCAGGAAAAGCAGTTCGAACAGGGAAGTTTATAGCAATAAAACCCTACCTCAAGAAACAAGCAAAATCTCAAATAAACTATCTAACCTTGCACCTAAAGGAAATAGAGAAAGAAGAACAAACAAAACCCAAAGTTAGCAGAAGGAAAGAAATCATAAAGATCAGAGCAGAAATAAATGAACTAGAAACAAAGAAAACAATAGGAAAGATCAATAAAACTAAAAGCTGGTTCTTTGAGAAGATAAACAAAATTGATAAACTATTAGCCAGACTCATCAAGGAAAAGAGGGAGTGGACTCAAATCAATAAAATTAAAAATGAAAAAGGAGAAGTTAAAACAGACATCACAGAAATACAAAGCATCCTAAGAGACTACTACAAGCAACTCTATGCCACTAAAATGAACAACCTGGAAGAAATGGACAAATTCTTAGAAGGAATTCATTCCAAGAATGAACCAGGAAGAAATAGAAAATATGAACAGACCCAATCACAAGTCATGAAATTGAAACTGTGATTAAAAATCTTCCAACAAACAAAAGTCCAGGACCTGATGGCTCCACAGGTGAATTCTGTCAAACATTTAGAGACGAACTAACACCCATCCTTCTCAAACTCTTCCAAAAAATTGCAGAGGAGGGAGCACTCCCAAACTCATTCTTGAGACCAGCTTCACCCTGATACCAAAACCAGACAAAGATACTACAAAAAAAGACAATTACAGACCAATATCACTGATGAATATAGATGCAAAAATCTTCAACAAAATACTAGCAAACAGAATCCAACAACACACTAGAAGGATCACACACCATGATCAAGTGGGATTTATCCCAGGGATGCAAGGATTCTTCAATATACACAAACCAGTCAATGTGATACACCATATTAACAAACTGAAGAATAAAAACCATATGATCATCTCAATAGATGCAGAAAAAGCTTTTGACAAAATTCAACACCCATTTATGATAAGAACTCTCCAGAAAGTGGCATAGAGGGAACATACCTCAACATAATAAAGGCCATATACTACCAACCCACAGCAGACATCATTCTTAATGGCGAAAAACTGAAAGCATTTTCTCTAATATCAGGAAGAAGACAAGGATGTCCACTCTCACCACTATTATTCAACATAGTTTTGGAAGTCCTAGGCATGGCAATCAGAGAAGAAAAAGAAATAAAAGGAATACAAATTGGAAAAGAAGCAGTAAAACTGTCACTGTTTGCAGATGACATGATACTATACATAGAGAATCCTAAAGATGCCACCAGAAAACCACTAGAGCTAATCAATGAATTTGGTAAAGTTGCAGGATACAAAATTAATGCACAGAAATCTCTTGCATTCCTATACACTAAGGATGAAAAAATCTGAAAGGGAAATTAAG
Source organism: Grampus griseus (assembly GCF_964374135.1). NCBI lineage: Eukaryota > Metazoa > Chordata > Mammalia > Artiodactyla > Delphinidae > Grampus > Grampus griseus. The sequence goes on from NC_139010.1 coordinate 44,294,894, forward strand.
GAAACACTACCATTTACCATTGCAACAAAAAGAATAAAATACCTAGGAATAAACCTACCTAAGTAGGTAAAAGACCTGTGCTGAGAAAACTATAAGACACTGCAGAAAGAAATCAAAGACGTCACAAACAGATGGAGAGATATACCATGTTCTTGGATTGGAAGAATCAATATTGTGAAAATGACTATACTACCGAAAGCAATCGACAGATTCAGTGCCATCCCTATCAAATTACTAATGGCAGTTTTTACAGGACTGAAACAAAATATGTTTAAATTTATGTTGAGACACAAAAGACCCCTAATAGCCAAAGCAGCCTTGAGGGAAAAAAACGGAGCTGGAGGAATCAGACTCCCTGACTTCAGACTATATTACAAAGCTACAGTAATCAAGACAATATGGTACTGGTACAAAAACAGAAATATAGATCAGTGGAACAGGATAGGAAGCCCAGAGATAAACCCACACACCTATGGTCAACTAATCTATGACAAAGGAGGTAAGGATATAAAATGGAGAAAAGACAGTGTCTTCAATAAGTGGTGCTGGGAAAACTGGACAGCTACATGTAAAAGAATGAAGTTAGAACACTCCCTAACACAATACACAAAAATAGACTCAAAATTGATTAGAGACCTAAATGTAAGACCAGACAGTATAAAACTCTTAGAGGAAAACATAGGCAGAACACTTTTGGTCATAAATCACAGCAAGATCTTTTTTGATCCACCTCCTAGAGTAATGGAAATAAAAACAAAAGTAAACAAATGGGACCTAATGAAACTTAAAAGCTTTTGCACAGCAAAGGAAACTACAAGCAAGACAAAAAGACAGCCCTCACAATGGGAGAAAATATTTGCAAATGAATCAACGGACATAGGATTAATCTCCAAAATATATAAACAGCTCATGCAGCTCAATATTAAAAAAAGAAAAAAACAACCCATTGCAAAAATGGGCAGAAGGCCTAAATAGACATTTCTCCGAAGAAGACATACAGATGGCCAAGAAGCACATGAAAAGCTGCTCAACATCACTAATTATTAGAGAAATACAAATCAAAACTACAATGAGGTATTACCTCACACCAGTTAGAATGGGCATTATCAGAAAATCTACAAACAACAAATGCTGGAGAGGGTGTGGAGAAAAGGGAACCTTCTTGTACTGTTGCTGGGAATGTAAATTGATACAGCCACTATGGAGAACAGTATGGAGGTTCCTTAAAAAACTAAAAATAGAATTACCATATGACCCTGCAATCCCACTACTGGGCATATACCCAGAGAAAACCATAATTCAGAAAGACACATGCACCCAAATATTCATTGCAGCACTGTTTACAATAGCCATGTCATGGAAGCAACCTAAATGCCCATCGACAGATGAATGGATAAAGAAGATATGGTACATACATACAATGGAATGTTACTCAGCCATAAAAAGGAACAAAATTGGGTCATTTGTAGAGACGTGGATGAATCTAGAGACTGTCATACAGAGTGAAGTAAGTCAGAAAGAGAAAAACAAATATCGTATGTTAACACGTATATGTGGAACCTAGAAAAATGGTACAGATAAACTGGTTTGCAGGGCAGAAATAGAGACACAGATGTAGAGAACAAACTTATGGACACCATGGGGGGAAAGCGGCGGGAGCGGGTGGTGGTGTGATGAATTCGGAGATTGGGATTGACATATATATACTAATATGTGTGAAGTGGAGAACTAATAAGAACCTTCTGTATAAAAAAATAAATAAAATAAAATTCAAAAAAATATATATACAGATAGCTCATACAACTCAATAACAAAAAAACAACCAACCACAAAAAAAAGATATGAAACTCTTTTTACTCAGAATATATTACAAATCTTAGCAACTTTAGACCTGCTAGGAATAGAAATTTAAATGTTCATATAAAAGCCTTGTCTTTTTGGTTAGTTTTATTGTTTCCTACTATATTTTTCAGAGAATTTCCTCCCACATGGACATATGTAATTTGTAATTAATTTAAAGATAATTGTTAATTTGCATTGAATATTAAAATTCATTTATTCAACAAACATCTATTAAGTACCTACTATGTACCATGTACTAAGAGCCTTATATTTATTATTTTCAATACTTATAGCAAACCACTATGAAGTGTATTCTTTTTTATTGTAATTTTCAGATGAGTAACAGTTATTAGAGAACTGAAATAATTTTCCAAGATGTCACCACAATGTTACAAAGTAACCACAGATTAGAAAATCATTTCTCTGGGCTTCCCTGGTGGCGCAGTGGTTGAGAGTCCGCTTGCCAATGCAGGGGACACGAGCTCGTGCCCCGGTCCGGGAAGATCCCACATGCCGCGGGGCGGCTAGGCCCATGAGCCACGGCCGCTGAGCCTGCGCGTCCGGAGCCTGTGACCCGCAACGGGAGAGGCCACAACAGTGAGAGGCCCGCGTACCACAAAAAAAAAAAAAAAAAAAAGAAAATCATTTCTCTTTTATCTAGTTCCATTATATATAGCCATGTAAGATCATTTTTGTATGTGATTTCATTTGAGTTTTTAAACATATTATGTTCAAGTTGTTGTTTTCTGAATTATAAGAATCTGCTCATGGTAAAAGTATTGTCATTTTGAAAAAAATACTCTTTAGAATGGTAATTTTCTTTTCTTTTGAAACACATTTAGCTAATTAGTCTTCTTTATATTTTCACATGAGCTTATTATACATGTTTATACAAGCCTTTCTCTTTCACTAAAGATTTCATGTTATGACTTAAATAAAAATAAAAGTGATCTAAGAGGGAATTATGGTATATGGATAATAGCTTAGGGACAATCGAGAACTTTCTACTTGCAGATTCCTCTTAACTGAGCCCACAGAAGTAGCATGTTACCCCTTTAGAATATGTTTCCCTTTTTCCTTGTTTGAAGATCATGAGCGTACCTTACAAAACAAAGCTTTCCTGCCTTAGGATTCACTTTTTTGTCCATTCTAGGCAGCTAGATCAATAACAGAATTCAAACCTAGCATAGCCTGGCTGAATTGAAAATGGGATTTCAAAGGGAGGAGAGGTAATGGAAAAAAAGTTTCAGGATCTGGTTAATAAGTATTTTCAGGAGCTGTGACTGGATCTTGAGGGTGTTTGATAGAAAAGGGAAAACATAAAGTTGATAAAAGGGAAAGTTTGCTGATATGGGAATATCTTCCCATGATACAAAATTTAACACCCTGAGAAGAATTCTGGTAGGTGGTGCCGCCATGCTATTAGGATTTCTCTTTTAAGCTTGGATAAAGTGATGACTCATGTTAAATGAAATAGAAATGCCAATATTCTGTGATAGTGAAGGAAAAGATCATAGTATTAGAGAATTGGGAATTGTAAAGTAAATGTACAGCATAAGGTTAGAAATTCCACTGGCCAACAGTATTCCACTAATGAGCCTAGAGGATACTCCATTTACCAAAGTTATGACAACAAGAACAAAATATGCTGATGAAAGGTGCATCACCATCTTTGAGTGGTGGCTCCTTCTTGTAGGTCAGGGCTAACCGCAGGTGATGCTGTAAAGGAATTGGTCCCCTAAGAGGTCAGGTGGTGGCACTTAAATGTCAAAAGCCAGGTGGGCACAATATTTGCAATGAACAGCAACATCAGAGTGGCGGTTGAAGGGGCTCATCTTCAGAGGGTCTTGGAGATGACTGATGTATTGCAGTCGTTTCTAGAAGGAAGAAACATGAAGACTCAAAAAATATTGCTTAACCTTTATAATAACTCAGATTATCCATGGATTATGAGGAAATCAAGAAAAGCAGCCCCAAAATAGTCATGGTTCATGGTCAGTTACCAAACCTGAGCCATTTCTTAGACTATGAAACCACTGAAAGAGAGCCCACATTCCTATTTGAAAGGACAATGGAAAATCATGGCAACTATCATTAGCAGATATATATTCTCCCACAAAAGACCTACATTAATTTACTTAAGTAATTTAATTGTTTTAAGTTAGGTGTAGAATAGAAAACAAAATCTGCAGAAGCTCCAGGTATTTGTGCCATTTGGACCATAGGACACAATGGACCCTCTAATCTCTAATATTATAAAGATATCATTGGTAGGAAAACAATTTGTATAGAACTTATGGCTAGCCATAATGGAAGAGGACGTCATAATGTAAACCCCTAAGGTTCTGAATCGAGATCATGGAATATGCCTGAGAGACAACACACCATACTAAAAGCAGTTTCTGTCCTCACTTGAACTCTCGACTCATGCATCTAGTTACCTGATTTTTTTATTTGTATGTCTCTTATTTCAACATAATCATGCACTGCAGCGAGCTCTCCATTTCTTTCTACCACAGTTATTTGTGCATACATAAGTCTTCTCCATCTTACTACTTGGTAGCACCATCTATCTACTTACTAAATTTCGAAAACAAGGATGTATCCTAGATTCTTAATTTCTCACAACCCCCATATCCAAGATATCACCAAATAAGTTTTTTCATCCATCACCCCAATCGTTCTCTACATAATAGCAAGAGTGAAACATTTAAAAATGTAAATGAGATCATATCGTTCCATAACTTGAAATGCTTCAAAAGCTTCACTTCATTTAGAATAAAATTCATACTACAGGCCTTTGAGTTTCTGTATGATCTAATCATTCCTCCAACCTTAACTAAGACTACCCTGCATTTCACTAGTTATAGACCACAGTCTTTTACAATTCAGAGACTACACCTGCTTTTTTCTTTTTTTTTTCACTGACCAGAATGATTCCCCAAAAAGTTCTTCACTGACTATATTATTTAAATAGCCACCTTACACCTTTCTTTATCTCAATCCCTTATTTATTTCACATGATACAAAGTTTTTGTATTTGTTTATAACCTTTGGCTACCTCCACACTAAAATGTGCATTATGTGAGGGCAAAGAAGCTATCAGTCTTCTTCACTGTGGTATCTGAGGTGCTTAGCACAGCTATGTGCTTAGCACATAGTAGGTACTCAATAAGTAATTTCAGATGAATTAATTAACCTAAACTGAGGCCATGGATAGTTTCTGTATATGCATATATCTCATATGCAATTACAACTTGAGTGCAAGACAATAATTATTTCTGTTTGTTTTGTCTTCTGAGAAGAATGGCTCCTTCTATAAAACTTGCCCTACTCCAGACAGTTTTGCCCACAGTATAACCTTTTCATCCTTCCATTATCCAGCTAAACCTTGGCCATGTGTAAGAACCAAACCCAAGATGGGATAACTAGAAACTTTATCTAAGATTATAAAATTTGAAATCAGAAAAGGCTTAAGATGTAAAATAGAAACTTTGAACCTGGTGGTTGCCAACTTTCCATCATGTAGCAAGAAATATGTAAAAAACTAATACACCCAACACAAGTGGAGAAGAACATATTAGATGAACCAGTCAGTGTTTGAGATCCAAATGTATTTTTGGTCCAGGTTCCTCCCTGCCTTTCTGTTGATTTGTTCAATGAATTGGATTTATTTAGCCAATAAACTTCACCCCAACCTTAGCCCTATATTACTTAGATTAGGATCTCTGATGTGTTTAACTGAAAGTCCTAAATAATTAAAGATATATTTGGATTCTTCAATGGCAGTGCAGAAAATATAGACCACTAATTGTATAATTGCTTGAGGATTTAAACAACTACATATCCTACTCATCTCCTGGGAATAGATACATATTATGTTATCCACTTGGTGAGCCAATGGCCAAATCTTGAAAACTTTTCTGAATGTCAGTACCAGATAATACATCTCCCCAGTTGAGTTTAATTTGTCTTTCACAATCCAAATTTCAAAGCCATTCATATTTTCTGCATTTTCTCAGTATGTTGTCTCTGTTGAATTTTATTGATGGTTTAATTTAGCATTCAAATTTCTTTTCAGATGGGATTTCAATATTCTGTTAATTAAAATAAGAGCCTTTTAAAAGTAGCATGCAAATGTAGACACAAGATAAATACCTTTGAGTATTTGATTGTTAATAGATGACAACATATATTTTTGATATCTCTGGTATAATCCTCATTAAGATTACTGTCAGCAAGCTACAGTGCATCATATCAAATGGCAATGTAATGCACAGTAATTTCTATTTCTAATTCTACACTGTTCTTTAAAGCTCTATCATTCCTATTTTATTACAGTTGTTAAGCAAGACAAGAATATGTCATGCAAGCCAGTGTTTTACTAAACCATTTCACAGTGCACACTTAGTTACAGTAATAATTCATTTTATATGGCCTTAATATATATTATGAAGGCTATTTTGCAGAATGACAATTTTGTTGGCAGATAAAATAAAATTATGCTTTAATTTAAGTTGTGATGCAACAAAAAAATGAAGGAGTCTGATTTGATTATCAGCCATATCATTTGCATATGTATCTTAAGGGAAGCTAGTTATAAAATTGCATATTTATATGTGGTTGACTAAGATGTTTGGGAACTTAGACATAAAAATATGAATATATGATACTCTTTTGTTTCTCCAAAATCTTGTTAAAATTTTAGGGAATATAATATTCAGGGATATAATATTAAACTGAAATAATTTATAGTATTCAATAGTCTACTTACCTTTGTATTACTAAATCTAATGAAAAGAGAAAGATTTCCACTCTGTGAGAAATAAGGTTAAAGTATTTGAAAATAATATATTTTTCAACTCTGATCATAAAATATGATTTTAAAAATGTATTCAGGATTCAGCACTAATTCTTATAAAGGTAAGTTACATGTAATTAATGTAATTCCCACAGACTTCATCTTGATTCAAAACAGGCATCGATGTGTGAAAAGGTATACCATTGGGGCAAATACTTTAGGCTCACTTATGTCATTTCTTTCCTCTGGATCTCAGGGTTCTCTTCCATAAAATGAGAAGATTAGCTTAAATAATCTCTAATTCTCCTTTTGCTGTTGACATTTTAAAAAACCAATATGTATACTCTCAGACGGAGTAAAATAATTGAGTCTACCAGGATGTTTTAGATTTGGAGAGCTTTAATAACTCAAAAGATGCAAAGACTTTCAATATTTAGAGTAATAAAAATTTAGAATTAGAAAGCATCTGAACAGCTGGATATAAAGAATAGGAAAGTTGTTTTTTTTTTTTTTCTCACCAAATAATTTTTTATCCTCATTCTATGTCTGTACCATATGTAAATTTTGAGGAACCGGTGATATATAAAAAGCAAGATTTAAAAATATGTATATTTATTAACAATATTTAATCCCCTGTCTCTTCCCCCATTTAAATTTGTAAACTGATCTCTAATTCATTACTTGAGAGGAGGCAAATGGGAAAGCAAAAATTAGAAGTTGCCTTTGTGTCTGGTGTGCTTTTCCCAGCAAAATGTCTAAGCTCAAAAAAAATCTTGAAAGTGGTAAAGATAAATGAAGGGGGAATAATAGCATAATATCTTTTTTTTTAAACATCTTTATTGGAGTATAATTGCTTTACAATGTTGTGTTAGTTTCTGCTGTATAACTAAGTGAATCAGTTATACATATACATATATCCCCATATCTCCTCCCTTTTGTGTCTGCCTCCCACCCTCCCTATCCCACCCCTCTAGGTGGACACAAAGCACCGAGCTAATCTCTGTGTGCTATGCGGCTGCTTCCCACTAGCTATCTATTTTACATTTGGTAGTGTATATATGTCCATGCCACTCTCTCACTTCGTCCCAGCTTACCCTTCCCCCTTCCCGTGAACACAGGTCCATTCTCTATGTCTGCATCTTTATTCCTGTCCTGCCCCTAGGTTATTCAGAACCATTTTTTTTTAATTTAGATTCCATATAAGAGCATAATATCTTGAAGGGGAAAAAATAGTCATGAAGCTAAAAGGGATATTAAACCTGGTTGGGTAATAGGAGGAAAATAAGGAGAGTTGTAAAGGTCCTTAACACAGAAGTAACAATAAGCCCTGGTGCTTAGGATCACTATGAAGGATTGATGGAGGTGTCAGACAGAAATTCCTGAATAGCACAGCTAGAGATGGGGGATCACAGATGATCTCAAAGAATACTCCTGTAACCCAGTCATGGCACAGAAGTAGCAGGTTATTTCTAGACCAAAAGGAACAATGAGAGCAGGAATAATAGGCATTTAAGCCACAACGTTTATTAACCTGTTACTAAGGCTCAGATGCAGCCTCTCCTGATTAAGTTTTCTGAATTATCCTAGGATAATGAAACAAAAACAGGTCAAGGAAGAAAGGGACTTGAATTCAGAGCTAGTGTTGAGATACACAAAATACGTGTTTTGTTTTTTTTTTTTTTTTTGCGGTACACGGGCCTCCCAATGCCGTGGCCTCTCCCGTTGCGGAGCACAGGCTCCGGACGCGCAGGCTCCGGACGCGCAGGCTCAGTGGCCATGGCTCACGGGCCCAGCCGCTCCGCAGCATGTGGGATCTTCCCGGACCGGGGCACGAACCCGTGTCCCCTGCACCGGCAGGCGGACTCTCAACCACTGCACCACCAGGGAAGCCCAAAATACGTTATTTTTTAATGTCATTGTTCTTGCACAACTAAGTCTATGGACTAAGATTCATTATCATTGAATTAATTTTTAAGGTGGCGTGAGAGAATGAAAGGCAAGATTCAAGAATTTTCTAATGAGCTGCATTAAAAAAAATACAAACTATACTATGTGCACCTACATGAATGAATTGCAGAAATGTACAGTAATTCTGAAAAAAGAAGAAAGACATTAAAATCTTTATATACTATGATTTTATTTACGTAAATTTAAATATAAGTAGTATTAAACCGTGGTCCTCGATAACAGGATCATAGTTACCTTGGATGTGAAGTAATATCTGGGAAGGGGCATAAGAGAGAGGGCCTTTCCTTTGTCCCACTAGTATTCCTTTGCTTCATCTGAACATTGATTATGTGAGCTTTTTAAAATTTGTGATAAATTAATCCAATTTCATAATAATGATCTATATTCTCTTTGCTTGTTATTTATGTTTTGGTAAGTATTTTGGTAAAAAAGCTATGTTGTGTATTTCCAACTAGGGTTTACTCTAAGAATGCGAGAATGCTACAATTTCAGGAAATCTTTAAATGTAAGTCATTACAGTAGTAATTTAGAATAGAAAAATCATATAATTATAAAAGTCTAATTAAAACTCCAAATTAAAAATAAATAGAAGCTACATTCATAATATAGAAACACTTTGCATTAAAATGACATCAACTTCTTCTAAAATATAACGCATTTTATGAAAAATGTAAAACTATATATCACTTCAAATATTTCTGGCTTGGTAGGGATTTGGGGGTGAGTGATCCTTCGGATCCCTCTTGATAGTCAATCCCAGCCCCACACAACCCTGCATAGGTGCTGGGGACACCAGAAACTCTAATTTCTAGAAGAAAAAATAGAAACAGATAAGTTTGAGTTCATTAGAAGGAGGGGTCAAGCTGTCATCATGGGCAGAGCTGAGAAGCAGGCACCCAAATTCCATCTAGAAGGCCAAGCTAATGCCACAGACTGATGCAGGAGTCACAACTGCCTGGGCTCCCTAAGTAAGGAAAGGGCAGGGGCACTGAACCCCTTCTCCAGGCCCCTGAGGCAGCGGGTAGACAAACTTGGCTTCTTGTAGCCTAGAGGCAGGAGGAGGTCCATCCTGGAATGTGTGGGTGTGTGTTTATATGTATCTGTGTATACACTGAATTAGGGAACACTGAGCCACTATTCCTAGGGAAAATATAGAATTCACATCCTGGGAGACTCTGGTCACACACTTCCACCAACAAATCAACACATAACCTTGTTTTTAATTGAAGTATAGTTGATTTACAATATTATATTAGTTTCAGGTATACAACATAGTGATTCAGTATTTTTACAGATAATACTCCATTTATAGTTATTACATAATAATGGCTATAATTCCCTGTGTTGTACAGTACATCCTTGTTGTTTATCTATTTTAACATAGTAGTTTGTATCTCTTAATTCTATACCCCTATCTTGCCCCCCCATTCCCTCTCCCCAAACTAGTAAACATGAGTTTGTTATATCTCTGAGTCCATTTCTGTTTTGTTATATTCGTTCATTTGTTTTAGTTTTTTAGTTTTCACATGTAAGTGATAACATGCAGTATTTGTTTTTCTCTGTCTGGCTTATTTCACTAAGGAAAATACTCCCTAGGCTCACCCACCTTGTTGCAAATGGCAGAATTTCATTCTTTTTTTATAGCTGAGTAATATTCCATTGTGTATGTATGTGTTTGTGTGTGTATCTCACAACTTCTTTATCCATTCATTTGTTGATGGACACTTGGGTTGCTTCCATATCTTGGCTATTGTAAATAGTGCTGCTATGAACATTAAGGTGCATGTATCTTTTCGAATTAATGTTATCATTTTTTCTGGGTATATACCTAGGAGTGGAATTGTTGGATCACATGGTAGCTCTATTCTTAGGGTTTTTTGTTTGTTTGTTTGTTTGTGGTATACGGGCCTCTCACTGTTGTGGCCTCTCCCGTTGGGGATCACAGGCTCCGGACGCGCAGGCTCAGTGGCCATGGCTCATGGGCCCAGCCGCTCCGCGGCATGTTGGATCTTCCCAGGCCAGGGCACGAACCTGCATCCCCTGCATCGGCAGGCGGACTCTCAACCACTGCGCCACCAGGGAAGCCCTATTCTTAGTTTTTGAGGAACCTCTATACTGTTTTCTATAGTGACTTTACCAATTTATACTCTCACCAATGGTGTACAAGGGTTCACTTTTCTCCACATCCTCTCTAACATTTGTTATTTGTAGACTTTTTGATGTTAGCCATTCTGACAGGTGTGAGGTGATATCTATTTGTGGTTTTGATTTGCATTTCTCTGATGAGTAGCAGTGTTGAGCATCTTTTCATGTAGCTGTTGGCCATCTGTATGTCTTCTTTGGAAAAATGTCTGTTCAGGTCTTTTCCCCATTTTTTGAATGAACTGTTTGGGTATTTTTTTTATATCAAGTTGTATAAGCTGGTTATATATTTTGGATAGTAACCCCTTATTGGTCATATCATGTTCAAGTATTTTCTCACATTTAGTCGGTTGTCTTTTTGTTTTGTCAGTTTCATTTCCTTTGCTGTGCAAAAGCTTTTAAGTGTAATTAGGTCCCATTTACATAACCTTGTTTTGTGTATTTCTGTTTAGACAACTTGTTTAATGTATATTGTTGACTTATTACCATTGAACTCACAGCCAACAACACTATAACTCATGCCTGAACAAACCGTATCTAACAAGCATATTTTCTCCATAAGGCACATCACAACCTTCTTGCACTTAGGAACACTAGAGAGCTCTTCAGTACTATTCTGGTGGGTGGGGTGACACTTAAAATAGCAAAGTCACCAACAATAAGCAAAAAATGCAGAAAACATGGTATTAAATAGACCACAAAAAGGATACCTGTATAGACTTGAGAGATGAAACAAGAAGATAGGGCATCGAATTTTTCAGCCTCATCTGGTGTGCATCGGGCAACTCAAATTTTTGCTACTGTGTGCGTGTTTCACAAAGGATGGCAAAATCCCCTTGAGTATTGATTTAGGGGTTACAGATAAATTTTAGTAAGTTCGTGAATTCACAAATATGGAATCCATGAATGAGTATTTACTATGTTTAATTTGTTTAAGCAGCTTAAAGGGAATAAGGGCATAATATCTTTTTTTAAAAAACATCTTTATTGGAGTATAATTGCTTTACAATGATGTGTTAGTTTCTGCTTTATAACAAAGCCAATCAGCTATACATATACATATATCCCCATATCTTTTGAAATGTATAATTTTTTAAAATCAGCTGTACTTATTTATTAGTGATTTTGTTTTATTGAGAGTTTTCCTTGTTTATTCACATAAAACTTTTTATCAAAAAAAATTTACTTATAATTTTTACATGAACAGTGTAAAAAAAAAATCAATTTTTTCTTCTTCTCAAACAGCAGAAGCCCACTCAAGTTAGCTTAAGTAAAAAAGAGATTTGTATAAGATTTTTATGAGATTTTTGTAAAAGATTTTTATTAGGCAATCCTCAATCTCACAGACTTTGGGTCAAAGCACGTATTATTTGGAAGGGAAACAGGCTAAAGAATTGATTCTGGACATCATTTTATAATTAAATATATGACTCTAAAGAAGAGAACAATATGAAAAGTTCCTATAGATAATAAAGAATACCTTAAAACAATAATAATAAAACTATTATAAAATGGGATAGTACTGGAAATAAAAACCACTTAATGGAACAAAATAGCAGAAACAACATATATGTAGGTGTCTAGTATTTGAAAAGGTCACATTTCCAATTGTGGACAGTTATTCAGTCAATCTGAATAGAAAGTGTTGGCTGAGTTCCAGTTTGGCACCCTTGATCATCCATTTTACATTTCCACTCTAATAGACATCTCAACCTCACAGATCCAAAATAGGGATCTTGTTTCCCCTCAAGCTAGCTCTTTCCATTTCAACCAATGACAAAACTCTCTACTTGATTACTCAAAATGAAAATCTTATAATCTTACTTGATTCCTCCCTTTTCCTTAATCCTAATACTAGCTAAAGTAATTGCAATAAAAAAGAAAACTATGCTCCCATTAAAATAATGAAGTAGATCTGTAAGATTGTATACAAAAATTACCCTGATAAGAGTTTTAAGTAGTATAAGCATGAAACAAACAAAAAACATAATCATGTTTATGTATAATTTTATAGAGAACATAATAAAATAAATGTAACTAGAATTGAATACAGCAGATTATTATTAGTAATTATTTCTGATGTGACAGATGTGATGGTATGTGCTTAGTTTATCACTTTGTCTTTGTGGATTCACAGGAAGACCACATTTCTCAGTCTCACTTTGAGTCATAAGGAGGCTAGGTGGCTTGGTTTGTTTCTAAAACGGGGTCATAGGGTGAGAATGATTTAAAACACTTCCAGTACTGGCCCCTTGAAAACTTCAGATGCAAACCTCCAGTAATAACCTTTGAGGCCCTATATTACAAATCGAGAAGTTACAAGATAGATGAGGGCTACACTAACTTACATCAAAGTTTGGGTGAGAAATAAATATTTATTATGCTAAGAGACTGCTTAATATACCTTCGAAATAGGTTAATGAGAACCTATTAATTCTTCTAGGTATTTGTTCTTTAATTCTTCTAGGTCTTTGTTAAAAATTTCTTGCATGTTCTTGATCTTTGCCTCCATTCTTTTTTTGAGGTCCACCATCATCTTCACTATTATTATTCTGAATTCTTTTTCTGGAAGGTTGCCTTTCTCCAGTTCGTTTAGTTGTTTTTCTGGGTTTTTTTCTTGTTCCTTCATCTGGTACATAGTCCTCTGCCTTTTCATTTTGTCTGCCTTTCAGTGAATCTGGTTTTCGTTCCACAAGCTGCAGGATTGTAGTTCTTGCTTTTGCTGTCTGCCCTCTGGTGGATCTATCATAGTATTTAGCATGTTGTTGCAATTATTTTCTTGTCTGCACTTTCACTAAATAGAACCAACACTTTCGTATATATCATTTTACTGACTACTGTGTTGGCATTTGCTCAAGCATGTTATATGCTTAAAAATTTTGTTCTAATTTATTTAATGAATTCTTCATTCATTCTTGGAGGTTCTTTATGTCTTTTGTAATAAATGGAAGGATATCCTAGGCTTTTACCAACAGCTCCATTATTAATATAGTTTGTATTACAATAAATGTTAAAATATTTACATGATTTGACTAAATGAGTATGTTATAGCATTCTTAAATATAATGTATATGTAGCTGGAGCACACAAGATTATTCAGCATCTGTGACAATGTCTTATTAAGACAAATAATTCTGAAAACATTCTAGCATGTACTTTCTTGACTATCAAAATATTTTTAATTCATTTATATGCATAGTATAGAGCTATTCATTTTTTATTTGAAAAATTAGAATTTTAAATTTCTTTTAAGTAGTGAAATAAGTTTGATTCATTCTTACCTGCCATGCCCCCCTCAAAATTTATTATTTTTTAAGCCATTCCCTTCATATGCTTCCCTGTTATTTCTCTACTTGTCAAAGAATAATAACTATAAAAACGATTGTCTCTTTCTTCACACTGCATCAGCCATGTTCTGTGGAATTTCATGGTAAAATTCATTTGAGAAATTATGTTCTGACTGATTCATTCGGATAATTTGACCCATCAGGATATAACGAAGAATGAATTTTGGAAATCAGAGACATTGTGCAGTATTGAAGCCATCTTTTTTTTAAGGTCACAATGAATTATGCATGTCATGCAGAAGACTTTCTTTTAGATTTCCAGATAAATGAATCTATTACTCTAAAAAAAATTTAACAAGTTTATTACATATTGTATGGGTGTTTGTTTAGCTGTCTAATTACAATAGAAATCTGAGAGAAGTCCCTTTCCCTATACATTAAACCCATTTCAATGAAATCATAGCACAGGGAGATCAACTTGGTTCTTTGTGACCACCTAGAGGGGTGGGATAAGGAGGGTGGGAGGGAGATGCAAGAGGGAGGAGATATGGGGATGTATGTATATGTATGGCTTATTCTCTTTGTTATAAAGCAGAAACCAACACACCATTGTAAAGTAATTATACTCCAATAAAGATGTTAAAAATAAATAAATAAACAAAAGGAAATATAATTATAGTTGTTCTAATATTTTCCCTTGTAAACATTTTGTTACATTGTATTGCTATGCAATTATACCAACTTTTAATATAGGTAACTTTTAACTTCTTTTGAGATCTAAGGACTCTATCCCTCCAAAATAATACATGGGGGTATTTCTTTTAAAATTTATAATTTTATATATATTATATATAAATTATATATCTAATTATCTCAGTTTCTTTTAAAAATGTGTTGGAAACAGAAAGGAACAATTGACTGAAACTGACAATTGAAGACAAGGACAGGTGTCATATTTCCTCTATTTCAAAAATCAAGCTTGAAAAAAAAGTGGTGATATCAGATAATTTAGAGAAAAGGAAAGATGAAGTTAGTCAGTAAAAAGCTATTTTGCCTAAAGTATTTCTTCTTATTGAGTAAGGACAATTTTTATCTCTGTCCTTATCAATTGTAGCTTCAGACCAAAAAAAAATGATATACCTTACATTTATGAAAGATTTAAATGCTAATGCATTTTGAGATCAAGAAATGGAATGAATGACTCAACCTCACTAACATATATAGATAAAAATTGGAATTCTGATGATTGAAAATAACCAAATATAAGCTGTATGTCATGTTTTATCAGTCTGAATATTTAGAATATGATTTTCCTTTTTTAAAAATACTTGTAATAAAAATTTCCATTAATGTATAACTGCCCAGAGTCAGAACTTAAACCAGATTTTCCATTCCTGAGATCTTTAAAAATTACTGGAGAACAGCTTCATTTTCCATACATCCATTCTGTGTGCCCAAAGCCCCGTCAGAGGCAGATCTAATTTTTCTCTTTTGTAGTGTACCTGCTGCATTCTTAGTTTGGTTTCCATCGTGTTTTGGCTATCTTCTTGTTTGCGAGTCATGATTCTGTTCCTAGTGTCAGCAGCTGATCATTCCACTGTAACTTTAGCAAT
Organism: Grampus griseus; assembly: GCF_964374135.1. Lineage (NCBI taxonomy): Eukaryota > Metazoa > Chordata > Mammalia > Artiodactyla > Delphinidae > Grampus > Grampus griseus. Next base: position 44,310,547 of record NC_139010.1, read on the forward strand.
GGAATACTGATCATAATTTATTCTCAAAAATAGGATAGGCCTAATAATAGTTATTCTTGAAAACTAAATTGCAAATATACCCTGAGGGTCTTTTTCCAGTCTTCCTGCCCAGATTCACAAGGCAGGCAGCAACTCACTGACTCCCTTCCCCTGCCACCACCAGGGATCTTTAGGGAATTCCTTGACTCATATCCCAAGCCTAATTGGACACTTGGCTCTTATGATGGAGTTTTTATTTCCCAAGGTTAGTGAACACAATGGACAAATTGGATCAATTTGCTGTAAGGGATGGACTGTGAAATAATACTTAAAAAAAAATTATCTGTGTCCCCAGTTCCTGTTAATATTTGGCCTTTGACACCACTTCCTCTCATGGAGTACCTAAAACCCTTGTAATTTCCTGAATGATAGAAGCATCTGACACTGAGCTCCTAAATCCCTTGGAATTTCTTGGATGATATGAGCATCTTTTGTTCTAATGAAGTGAAACTTAATGGGCTTCTGGATGGAGGCTGGTCACTAGAAAGAACAAGCCATGATTAGAAGCTTGGAACTTTCAGCCCTATGCCCCCACCAAGAGAGGAGAGGGGCTGGAAATGAGTTAATAATCAATCATGCCTACATAAATATCCCTAAAGTATGGGATTTGAGTAGCTTCCAAGTTGGTGTACACATCCAGTTGCTAAGAGTGTGGGGTACCCCATCTCCAAGGGGACAGAAGCTCCTGTGCTCAGTACCCTTCAGGACCTCACCCTATGTATCTTTTTATCTGTATGTTCATTTGCATCCTTTAAAATATCAATATCTTTTGTAATAAATTAGCGGTAGTAAGTAAACTGTTTTCCTAAGTTCTGTGAGCCACTCTAGCAAATTATTAACTCTAAGTAGGGGGTCATGTAAACCCTGATTTATAGCTGGTCAGTCAGAGTAACAGCCTGAACTTTCTAGAAACCTGGACCTTTGGCTGGCACCTGAAGTGGGGTCCAGTCTTGTTGGATTGCGCCTTTAACCTCTGGGGTCTGCATTAATTCAAGTAGTGTCAGAAGGGAATTGTTGGAGGACACCCAGCTGGTGTTAGAGAATTGGTTATTGTGGGGAAAAAATCACACATCCAGTATGAGAAGTATTTTAAGTGTGAGAGAAAGTAAAGGAAAACACAGTGAGTTTTTCTGTACAATAAGGGACGTTTGAATATCAATGAAGAAATCTGTAGAAAGAGGAACTTATGCTAAATATGGGTGGACCTATTAGTGAGACTATTTCCAGAGGTAACTTGAAAAATACAACATAAGCCAAATAAAATTGTGGCTATGGTTAAAGAAATTTTCATGCAGAATGTCAATAGTGTCAGTTGGCTTCTTTTTGCTACTTTTGGTATGTTGTTTTAAGAAAGAGGTGATTTATTAAAGAGCTATTCATTTTTTAAGCAGAACTTGTAGAAATATGTCTACCCTAGAACTTTGAGTTGAAAAACAAAACTATTTTTCATTCTCAATCTTTCCAGCTGGTAACACATTCTCAAAGCAAGAAATAACCTCAGGGAAAAGATTAAATCCAGGATGCTTTTAGTAAAATATGGTCTTAGGCTTTAGATCAAATTATGGGTGAGGCTATAGGGCCTTTTGTTAAGACTTCAGGATGATTTAAAATGATGCTCATAAACACTCTTAGAGCATCTACAAAGTGTAAGTGAATTGTTTTAGAGCATTCTGACTTTCAACCCAAGGTAGACACATAATCTTTTGTAAATCACCTCTCTGTGTGCTCTCAAGTGAATGTGGCCACATGAGTGACTTCAGCTACACTTTGTAGAACAGAAGAAACACCCACTGACCGTAGTCAATTCATATTTAATAGAAAGTTACTGAGGTGGTTTGTTCCATAGTATTAGATAAATGATATGTAAATAAAATCAATATAGAAAAATATAAGAAGTTAATAGAAGTGTATGGTAGGTGTGAGTGCTCAAAATTCTCTATACTTTTTAGCAGATGTGAAATACTGCATCATAAACCATTTTTAAAGAAAGCTGTAATATAACCCTATATTAAGTTTAAGTTTTAATAGTTGCCACATGAATGATTTTCTAATCATCAGGTTATTCTTGTAATTAGAGGAATGATGATTTACAGCTAACATTTATAATAGAGAATTTCTGTATTCCTGTAGCATTGAGATTAATATTCCAGCAAGAATTTACACCTCTAATAAAAATTCCATTTATGTAAGAATACACACTGAATGTGTATTCAGTCAATTATACAAGTTGAACTGTACTCTTTAATAATTAAAAAAAATTATAACACAAACATAATGCACAGAGACTGTGTCAAGGCCATTTGTATAAGAGCTTGCTTGAGATCATTCCCCATTTTTAGAAAATATTTGTTTACAACATTATGCCAATGATAACCATTAACTCTAGATCTTTACATTTGAAAATATAGTATCATTTCACTACGTTTAAACATTTAAAAAACGTATTCATCTGGATATATATGTATTTTTGACAACTTTTTTGGGCATGAGTCTTTCCTATTTATGTAATTTACTTTTCCAGTGCTAATTTTTGTTTTTCAGTTTATTTTAACTAGTTCTACTCTGAAACCCATCTAACATCAATAATACTATTTTCACACTTCCTCAGTAGTTAAGTTTATTTTAACAAATCAGTAAAGTTACAAGATACAAAATCAACATACAAAAATTGATGGCATTTCTATATACTAACAATGAATTATCCAAAGAGGAAATTAAGAAAATTCCATTTACAATAGCAGCAAAAAGAGTAAAACTCTTAGCAATAACCTTAACCACAGCTGTGAAAGACTTGTATACAGAAAACTATAAAACATTGATCAAGGAAATTAAAGAGGACACAGATAAAAAGATATCTCAATAAAATTACTAAAATATGTAAAGCTATGCAAAAAGATACACATGAAAGCATTATAGGTTAAAAAAATGTAAATCTTAATATATCCGAGTAACCTATGGAAGGCAGGGAAAAGAAAACAGATATGAAAAAGAAAACAGAGACATGAGCAAACTGAAAACAAAAAATAAAATGACTTCAATATTCATTCATGATAAAAACTTTCATTTAAGTGGCGATAGGAAACATATCTCAACATAATAAAGGCCATTTATGGCAAACCCACAGCCAACATCATACTTAATGGTGAAAAGCTGAAAGCCTCCCTGCTAAATTCAGGAACAAGACAAGGATTCCCACTCTGGCCACTTCTATTTAACATGCTATTAGAAGTCCTCACCACAGAAATCAGACAAGGAAAAGAAATAAAAGGTATCCAAATTGGAATGGAAGAGGTAAAGTCTCACTATTTGAAAATGGCATGATACTTTGTATAGAAAACCCTAAATTCTCCACCCAAAAACTATTAGAACTAATAAATGAATTCAGCAACATTGCAGGATACAAGATTAATATACAGAAATCTGTTGCATTTCTATACACTAATAATGAAATATCAGGAAGAGAAAGTGGAAAACAAACAAACAAACAACAATCCCATTTAAAATTGCATCAGAAAGAATAAAATACCTAGAGATAAATTTAACCAAGTAGGTGAAAGACATATACTCTGAAAACTATAAAATATTGATGAAGGAAATTGAAGATGATACAAATAAATTGAAAGATATTCCATGCTCTTGGATTGGAATAATTAATATTTTAAAATGGCCATACTACCCAAAGCAATCTACGGATTTAATTCAATCACTTTAAAAACACCCATGGTATTTTTTACAGAACTAGAAGAAATAATCCTAGAATTCATATGACACCACATGAATTGCCCATGAATTGCCCAAGTAATCTTAAGAAAAAAATAACAATACTGAAGGTATTACCTTCCCAGACCTCAGACTATACTACAAAGCTACAGTAATCAAAACATTGTGGTATTGGCACAAAGACAGACATATAGATCAAAGGAACAGAATAGAGAGCCAAGAAATAAACCATGCATCTACGGTCAATTAATCTATGACAAATTAGGCAAGAATATGGAGTGGAGAAAATACAGTCTTTTCAACAAGTTGTGCTGGGAAAACTAGACAGCTACTTATAAAACAATGAGATTTAGAATGTTCCCTTACACCATATAAAAAAATGAACTCAAAATGGATTAAAGACCTAAATGTAAGACCTGAATCCATAAAACTCCTAGAGAAAAACACAGAGTACTCTTTGACATAAATCATGGCAATATTTTGGTGTATCTGTCTCCTAAGGAAAAAGAAATAAAAGAAAAAATAAACAAATAGTGTCCAATTAAACATAAAAGCTTTTGCACAGAAAAGTAAACCACTGACAAAAACAAAAAAACAACCTACTGAATTGGAGAAAATATTTGCAAATGATATGACCCATAAAGGGGTTAATTTCCAAAATATATAAACAGCTCATATAACTCAATAGCAAAAAGCAAACAACCAATCAAAAATAGGCAGAAGATCTAAACAGACATTTTCTAAATATCACATACAGATGGCTAACAGGCACATGAAAAGATGCTCAACATCCCTAATTAATAGAGAAATGCAAATCAAAACAACAATAAGATATTACCTCACACCTGTCAGAATGGCTAACATCAGAAAGTCTATAATTAATAAATGTTGGTGAGGATGTGGAGAAAAGAGTCCTTTTACCCTGTTGGTGGGAATGTAAATTGGTACAGTCACTGTGGAAAACAGTACGGAGATTCAAAAAAACTAAGAATAGAGCTACCATATGACCCAGCAATTCCACTCCTGGGTATAAATCTGGAAAACACAAAAACACTAATTCAGAAAGACAGATGCACTCCAATGTTTGTAGCAGCACTGTTTACAATGTCCAAGATATGGAAGCAACCCAAGAGCCCATCAACAGACAATTGGATTAAGAAGATGTGAGATATATACATATCATGGAATACTAGTCAACCATAAAAGAAAGAATGAAATAATGCATTTTGCAGCAACCTGGATGGACCTAGAGATTATCATACAAAGTGAAGTTAAGTCAGAAAGACAAATACCATATGATATCACTTATATGTGGAATCTAAAATATGATACAAATGAATTTATTTCCAAAACAGAAACAGACTCACAAACAGGTAACAAACTTATGGGTACCAAAGGGGAGAGGGAAGGGGGGAAGGGCAAATTAGGGATATGGGGTTATCAGATCCAAACTATTATTTATAAAATAGATAAGAAACAAAGATATATTTCATAGTATAGGAAATTATAGCCATTATCCTGTAATAATTTATAATGAAGTATAATTTGCAAAAATACTGATTCACTATGCTATACTCCTGAAACTAATATGATATTGTAAACCAACTATACTTCAATAAAAAAATAAAATAAAATGACAGACAATTTTTTACATGTCAATAATTATGTTAAATGAAATTGGTCTAAAATTACAACTTAAAGACAGAGATTGGCAGAGTGGATTAAAAGGAGCAATCAACTATATGCTTTCTCCAGTAAATTCACTTCAAACATAATGAAATAGGAAAGTTGACATTAAAAGGATGCAAAAGTCACATCATCATACACACTTTAATCAAAACAAAGCAAGATTGGCTATGTTAACATCAGATAAAGTAGATTTAGAATCAAAGAAAGTTACCAGCGTCAGAGAGGGACAACACATGAAGCAATCATCCAAGAAGACAGCAATCCAAATGTTTGTCCAATATATAATAGTGACAAAGTATATTAAGAAAAGCTAATAGAATTGAAAGAAGAAATAGATAAATCCACAATTATAGTTGAAGTCTTCCATATCCCGCTCTCAAAAATTGATAGGACAACTAGATAGAAATATAAAAGAATTAACATCACCATCAATCAAAAAGATACATATAAAGCACTTAAACAACAATAGTAGAATACACGTTCTTTTCAAGTGTCGATGAAACATATACCAAGATAAACCATATCCCATATCCTGGCCCATAAAACAAAGCTTGATAAATTGAAAATAATTGCTGTCATACAAGGTGTACTGTGAGGCCACAATAGAATCAAACTAGAAATCAAAATAGAAAGAAATTGAAAATTTTCCAAAGATTTCTAAACTAATCCCATAGTTCTACATAATCCATGGAGCAAAGAGGAAGTATCAAGGGAAATTTTAAAATACAGTAAATGAAAATGAATATACAACATATCAATATTTGTGAAACACATATACTCACTTTGGGGAAGAGAAAGCACTTCAAGTCAATAATCTAAGAACAGAAACCATGGATATTTAAAGCAGAAATATCAATAGAAATGAATTAAAGTGAATAAAAAACATTGTTTGGAAAGCTCAATAAAATTGGTAACCTTTAGCAAGACTGACAAAGAAAAAAAAAGACACAAATTATGAATATCAGGAAAGTACAGACTCTGCAGATATCAAAAGGACAATAAGAAAATACTATAAACAACGCTAAACACATAAATTTGACAATTTAGATAAAACAGACCAATTCCTCAAAAAGTAGCAGTTACTAAACTTTCTCAATATGCAGCAGTTAATTTGAATAGCCTTATAACTCTAAAGAAAATTTAATTCCTAACTAAAAGTCTGTGTAAAAAAACTTCCAGAGCCTAATGGTTTCACTAGTGAATTCTACCAAATATTGAAATAAGAATTAAAACCAATTCTATGCAATTTCTTCCAGGAAATAGGAGAGGAGGGACCATTTCCCAATTTATTTTTCTGAAGCTTGTATCACTCTGATGTTAAAAACAGACAAAGACAAAACAAATGACAAATTACAGACAAATAATCCTTGTAACTATAGACACAACAACCTTAACAAAATATTAGTAAATATAGTTTCACAACAAATAAAAATAATTATACACCATGACCATGTAGGGTTCCTTCCAGTGATGCAGGGTTAGTTCAATACTCTAAAACTGATCAATGTAACCGATCATATCATCAGAATTAAGAAGAAAGATCATATCATACCAACTGAGCACAAAAAAACTTGTGAAAATTCTTTGTCATTTGTGAGTCAGACTCTCAGAAAAATAATACAGAACATTCTCTACTTAGTAAAGACCATTTAAAAACCCTACAGCCAGCACTATACTTAATGGTCAAAGACATAATACTTATTCTAAGATTTGGAATAAGGTAAGGATGTCCACTGTCACTACTCTTATTTAACATAGTACTGGAAGTTGTAGATAATGAAGAAAGGCAAGAAATAAAAAATATATAAATGAAACAGAAGGAAAATTTTATATATATATTTTTTTTCCAAAAACTCAACAGTAAAAAGAAACTAATTATCTTGTAAAAAAAAAAATGGTCAAAATACATGAACAGGGCTTCCCTGGTGGCGCAGTGGTTGAGAGTCCGCCACGGGTTCGTGCCTCGGTCCGGGAAGATCCCACATGCCGCGGAGCGGCTAGGCCCATGATCCATGGCTGCTGGGCCTGTGCGTCCGGAGCCTGTGCTCCGCAATGGGAGAGGCCACAACAGTGAGAGGCCCGCATACCGCAAAAAAAAAAAAAAAAAAAACCATGAACAGACATTTCACCAAAGAGGATATACAGATGGTGCACAAGCAGATGAAAAGATGTTCAAAATTATTAGCCATTTAGCCATGCAAATTAAAAACACAGTGAAATATTACTATACATCTATCAGAATGTCTAAAATAAAAAGTTATGACCACACCAAATGTTGGTGAGGACACAAAGAGGTTGGATTACACATGCACTGATGTTGGGAATGTAACATGTTACAACCACTCTGAAAAACAGTTGAGAAGTTTTTGAAAGGAACTAAACATGGAACTGCCATACAATCCAGCAATTGCACTCTTAGTCTTTTATCCCAGAGACATGAAAATTAATGTTCACATAAAGACTTGTGCATAAATGTTCATAATAACTTTATTCCTAATAGCCAAAAACTGGAAACAACCCAGATGGTCTTCAATAGCATTGTTTCTTACAACTGCATGTCAATCTACAATTATCTCAAAATAAAAAGTTTAATTAATATGAATCAAATTGCTAATTTTAGTCAGTTTGAAATTCTAATTATTGTATACAATGAATAGAAAATAGAATATTTACAATAAATATAATATATACAATAAATATATATAAAATGAATAAAATCAAGCAAAGCAAAACAAATTCAATAAATCTAAAATTGAAAAAATTACATTTTATCTAAAATAAGACTCAGAAGAGGAAGAAAAAACAAAATTACTCTCCAAGTCACGTGAATATTTATTTTGTTGAATTCTAGTGTTAGAAAGTATTTGTATAGTTACATAATAAAATTTTAATATACACAATCAATCAACTATCTCTAGACTGTATCACTCTGAGCAGTACTTAGAGTAATCATTCAATTATTTTGAAAGATACTGTATATCCTTTTTTCTGTAAATATATTTTTAAAAAGAAAATTTCAAGAATATTTTGCCAAGTGCTGAGAGGGATGCAAAAATAAACCATTTGGGTACTTGACCTCAGAGTTGACTAGACATACAAATATTGAGAATATACTTTTACTGAATTCTTTTTACTTACCAAAGCATATATTATTTTTTCCCAATATCCTATCATTGAACAATTAATCATGAATAACAAACTCGATCATTAACAATTGCGAATGCCTAAGGTGTACAAAAGCCATCTTTTACCAGATAACTTATTAAAACATAATTGACAGGAATTTTTCTTATATTTTCCAGTCTCTACTATTACAAATATTGAAGCATATCCATTTGTTGTTCCCTGATTAAGAGCTTATTTTTCTAGACTGAAAACATAAACAAATTGAAGAATCAGCTTCTTCTTTTCTTTAAAAACACTAAAAAACACCCACTGCAAAGATAATCCTAGGTGTCTTTTGTTTTTAAATGAGGTTTAGTTGATGTACAATATTATATAAGTTCCAGGTGTACAACATAGTGATTCAAAATTTTTAAAGGTTATATTCCATTTATAGTTATCATAAAATATTGGCTGTGTTCCCTGTATTGTACAATATATCCATGTAGCTTATTTATTTTATACATAGTAGTTTGTATAAAATTTTTTATACAAAATTTTAATCCTCTACCCTTTTCTTGCCCCTCCCTCCTTCTCTCTCCCCACTGGTAATCACTAGTCTGTATCTCTGTTAGTCTGCTTCTTTTTTGTTATGTTCACTAAATCATTTGATTTTTTAGATTCCACATATAAGTGATATCATACAGTATTTGTCTTTCTCTGTTTGACTTACTCCACTTAGTATAATATCCTGTAAGTCCATCCATGGTGTTGCAAATGCCAGTTTCATTATTTTTTCTGGCTGAATAGTATTTTGGGGTGTGTGTGTGTGTGTGTGTGTGTGTGCGCGCGCGTGCACGCGCACTTGTGTGTGTGTATATATATATATGACATCTTTATCTGTTGATGGACACTTTAGTTGCTTCCATATTTTGGCAATTGTAAATATATGAACACTAGGGTGCATTTATCCCTTCAAATTAGTGTGTTTGTTTCTTTTTTGGATATATACCCAAGAGTAGAATTGCTGGGTCATATGCTAGTTCTATTTTTAATTTTTTGAGAACCCTCCATACTGTTTTCCACAGTGGTTCCACCAATTTACATTTCCACCAAGAGTGTACAAATGTTCTCTTTTCTCCACATGCTTGCCAACATTTTTTATTTGTGTTCTTTCCCATGTAAGCCATTCTGACAGGTGTGAGGTAATATCTCATTGTGGTTTTGATTTGTGTTTCCCTAATAATTAGTGATATTGAGCATCTTTTCATGTGACTGGTGGCCATCTTTCTGTTTTATTTGGAAAAATGTCTATTCAGTTCTTCTGCCCATTTTTTAATTGGGTTATTTATTTACTTATTTATTTACAATGTTGAGTTGTATGAGCTATTTATATATGTTAGATATTAACCCCTTTGGGGTCATATCATTTGCAAATATTTTCTCCCGTTCAGTAGATTGTCTTTTTGGTTTTGTTGGTGGTTTCTTTTTCTGTGCAAAATCTTTTATGTTTAATTAGACACTATTTGTTTATTTTTCCTTTTATTTCTTTTGCCTTAGGAGACAGATACCCCAAAATATTGCCAAGATTTATGTCAAGGAGTATGCTGACTAGGTTTTTTTCTAGGAGTTTTATGATACCACATCTTACATTTAGGTCTTTAATCCATTTTGAGTTTATTTTTATATATGGTGTTAGAGAATGTTCTAATTTCATTCTTTTACAAGTACCTGTCCAGTTTCCCCAGCACCACTTACTGAAGAGACTGTCTTTTCTCCACTGTATATTCTTGCCTACTTTGTAATAGATTAATTGAGTATAAGTGTGTGGGTTCATTTCTGGGCTTTCTATTCTGTTCCATTGATCTATATGTCTTTTTCTGTGCCAGTACCATACTGTTTTGATTTCTGTATTTTGTAGTATAGTCTGAAGTCAGAGAGTGTGACACATTGATCTCTCTTCTTTCTCAAGATTCTTTTGGCTATTTGGGATCTTTTATGTTTCTATACAAATTTTAAAATTATTTCTTCAGTTCTGTGAAAAATTCCCTTAGTATTTTGATAGGGATTTCATTGAATCTGTAGATTGCCTTCAGTAGTTTGGTTACTTTTATGATATTAATCTTCCAATCCATGAACAGAGTATTTCTTTTCATCTCTTTTTGTCATCCTCAATTTATTTCATCAGTGTCTTATAGTTTTCTGAATACAGATCTTTTACCTCCTTAGATAGGTTTATTCCAAGGTATTTTATTCTTTTTGATGCAGTTGTAAATGGGATTGTTTACTTAATTTCTCTTTCTGATAGTTTATTAGTATATAGAAATGCAATAGATTTCTGTTTATTAATTTTATATCCTACAACTTTACCAAATTCATTGATGACTCCTAGATTTTTTAAAAAAATTTTTATTGGAGTATAGTTAATTTACAGTATTGTGTTAGTTTCTGTTGTACAGCAAAGTGAATCAGTTATAAATATACATATAACCACTCTTTTTTAGATTCTTTTCCCATATAGGTCATTACAGAATATTGAGTAGAGTTCCCTGTGCTATACAGTAGGTCCTTATTAGTTATCTGTTTTATATATAGTAGTGTGTATATGTCAGTCCCAATCTCCCAATTTATCCCTCCCCATCTTTCCCCCCTGGTAACCGTAAGTTTATTTTCTACATCTGTGGCTCTATTTCTGTTTTGTAAATAAGTTCATTTGTATCCATTTTTTTAGATTCCACATATAAGTGATATCATGTGATATTTGTCTTTGACTTGGTTCCCTTAGTACGATGAGCTCTAGTAGTTTTTTGGTGGCGTCTTTAATTCTTGGTGTCTTGAAAGTAGAAGTGAGACGTCAAAGTATTTATGAAAGCAAGGAAATTGATGGGGCTAAATTCTACTAGAATGGAGGGGGTAAATTCTTAGGAACTTTGAGAGCAGGATACTTCCATTGTCCCACGCAGTGCCCTGACAACGTAGCAAGACCCTGGGAGTTGGCTTAAGGAGGCAAGCTATCAAAGTAACCTCCCACATACAAATCCTAGTAGAAGTATTTCCTAGTAATAAAAATTTGCATTAGTCAACAAAAGCAAATACCTCAGAGAATTCATAATTTTGTAGCTGTTTTGCATTTACTACTAAAGAATGTTGTTTGATTTCTATTTTGAAATCTGATGGTTCTATTCCAGTATAGTATAAATACATATATAATAAATTATATAATGTATAATTTAATAAATGTAATAATAAACATAGAATTGAAGTATTCTTGACAAATTAATAGATTTAACTTATGAAAGAAGCATAAAGCTATCTATTTTTTAGTATTTTGAAAAATAACTTTTTATTACAGTTGTTTTTCTCTTCAAATAGGTATAGCAAAAGAACTAAAGCCAAGAAACAGCCACTTTTAAAGATATATGGAAATATATCTTTATTAATAAAAACAATTTCTTTTACACAGAAACCAAAAGTACTAGTATAATGCTGAAACACTGTTCATGTAAAACTGGTATATAAATGTCAACATGTGGTGTGAGGTTTCTGCTTGTGCATTTTTTCCTTTGTAGATCTGTTCTTTTTTTTTTTTTTAAATTTATTTATTTATTTTTGGCTGTGTTGGGTCTTCATTTCTGTGCGAGGGCTCTCTCCAGTTGTGGCAAGTGGGGGCCACTCTTCATCGCGGTGCACGGGCCTCTCCTGTTGCGGAGCACAGGCTCCGGACGCGCAGGCTCAGTAATTGTGGCTCACAGGCCCAGCCGCTCCGTGGCATGTGGGATCTTCCCAGACCAGGGCTCGAACCCGTGTCCCCTGCATCGTCAGGCAGACTCTCAACCACTGCGCCACCAAGGAAGCCCCTGTAGATCTGTTCTTGATTGGTATGTTGGTGACAGAGCCCAGAGGTGAAGGTTAATACTAGAGCACAGTCTCACTCTAATTGGGTTTCTCTTCCAGACTTGGAGAAGAGTGATGAAAAACATTCCATAGAATTTTACAGACTTACCACCTTTTCAAGGCAATCTATATAGGCTTGGTTTATCAAATCCAGAAATGGAAACTGGATATGGCATCTACAATTAATGTAATCTACAGATTTAGATAATTGTTCGCATTTAATGATTAAAAAGGCACATTTTAAATCTGATATTTCCCTAACACATGTAATGGAAGAAAATCTGACTCTTGATGTTCAGCTTTTTGTAGAAAAACTACATTAAAACAGATAGGTGTACAAATGATAAATGTATAGCTCAATAAATTTTTCAAAAATTAAACGTGAATCCAGAATAAAAGACAGATAATGCTGTATAATTAAGGTGCTGCCCCCCTGTTTCCGTTTCATTCTCTAGCTGCATCCATGGAAGAAATGACTTCTGTTAACATTGAATAAATGTATCTCCTTTTGAGGTTTATATATATGTAATCATGTTATCTGAATTACTTTGTTCAACATTATGTTTTTGACATTTTTTCATATTTTGTGTCTAATTATGACTAGTAAATTCTATTCATGGATATTTTTCTGTGGTATGAATATAATACAACTTATTTATGCTCTTAATGAGTATTTAGATAATATTCCATTAAAGGATATTGCAAATAAGTTTTTAAAAAATATTACAGTCCTTTTTACTGTTGTTGTTGAACATATGTATGCATATCTGTTGCGTATATACTTAGGGATGGAAGAAATGTCTGGTTTGTAGAATATATACATTCAGCTATAGTTGGTAGGGCTCAACAGTTTTCAAAAGTAGCCAAATCAGTTAACAGTCTCATCATTAATGTATGAGAGTTCTGGTTGCTCCATGTGGTCATCATCATTTAACACTAGTATTTTCCTTCTTTTTTCATTTTAGGCATACTTGAAGGTATATAAATATATCACTTTTTTTTTGCCTTTCTCTAATTCCCATGTTTTCTTTTTAAATAAAAATTATACAAAATCCACATTTAGTAAGCATTCAATAATATACTTTGAAAATTTTGTATTTGTGTGTATACGTTTATATATCTCTATACAGTTACAAAAAGTGACAAAAAATCATAAAATTATATTTAATGTCATATAATGACTCTACATACCATTAAAAATCTCGTGCTTCTTCTCACCTTCTTATACTTCATTATATAAGACAGAGAAAGATCTTGAAATTAATGGTTTTCAGGAAGTTATTTTGAACTGATTCACAGCAATCTTTGAGAAGGCAGTTAAGGACTCATTGAACTACGTAAATGACCTTTGATCAAGGGATGCCAGTTTTGCTCATCTCAAGTTTTGTTTGTATGTTTGTTTGTTTTGACTTATCTGTGGCACATAGACAATAGCTGCCAGATTGTGAGTCTTTCTGTGTTTGAAAAGTCTTTCTTGAGTCTTCATCAGAACCAGTTATCTAATCTTACAAGGTACACTTGAACTTTAAAATTCATGAGCCAACTCTTATTTCCATTGAAATTTCCTTTCTTTGATCCCTTGCCATATTGATCTTTCATAGAGGCAAAAGAAAAAGAAAAGTTTCAAATTTTGGCAAAAAATACTGAGATGGATCCTGAAGTCTGAAACATTGATTATTTCCATTTTAATCACAAATTCTGCATGTGACTTTACAAAAAATATATTGTAATTATTACTTTTTCCCTACTTGTTTTTAATTAACATATGTTAAACATTACATAAATCTGAAATATAAAATATCTTAATAAAGTAATCATACAATATTTTCTGCCACGGCAATGCCTAAATTTATGTGGACGTTTTAGAGATTTTAGGCATTTATTTTTATAAGTAGAATTTTATGTTTTCACGGAGGTCTTGGGGCAGAACATTCTAACTTACAACGTTAGATTTGGGCCCAATAAAGCCTTGAGACTTGAAAAAATATTAAACTAAGAATAGCAGTAAGTAACAGCATGAATTGCAATTGTAGCTGACTACTATAGGTACCATGAAAAACAAGAGTAGTTTTAACTTGCTCAGAGTAAAAAATGCAGATTACCACAGATATATATGGTTATAGTTATAATATGTAAAAAATTTTTCTGTTTCAGGCTTAAGATTTATGGTATATAAGGAAAAAGCATTTGTCATTAATTTTCTGCTTCCAAACTCCGATAACAATATAGTATTTAATTACCTCTGATACAATTTTAAAATTATTTGATATGGTTTTATTCATCTCTCTAACAAGAGTCTTGGAAATCTTCACAAAACATTTATTTATTTATTTGTTAACCTCATCAGCAAACACAATAACAATAAATAAACAATTTTATCCCAGTATACAACTTTAAAGTGGTAAACTCTTTTGGAACATAAAGAAAGCTTTCACAAACTTAGTATTTTCTTTTAGTGAAAAACCAAAGTTAAATTAGGTCAAAAGTATTTTGGTCATTTATATTTTTAAGATTTCTATTTCATATCATGTGTATTACTATGTAAGTGTCTTTTAATAATAGTTACTAGAGCTGTAGTATGATTTTTAAAATTTTATTGAAGTATAGTTGATTTACAATGTTGTGTTAATTTCTGCTGTACAGCAAAGTGACTCAGTTATACATACACACACACACACACACACACACACACACACACACACACACACACACACACACATATATATACATTCTTTTTCATATTCTTTTCCATTATGGTTTGTCACAGGATATTGAATTTAGTTCTCTGTGCTATACAGTAGGACCTTGTTGTTTATCCATCCTATATATAATAGTTTGCATCTGCTAATCCCAAACTCCCAATACTTCCCTCCTCCAACCCCCTCCCCCTTGGCAACCACAAGTCTGTTTTCTATGTCTGTTAGTCTGTCTCTGTTTTGTAGATATATTCATTTTTGTTGTATTTTAGATTCTACATATAAGTGATACCATATGATATTTGTATATCTCTTTCTGACTTACTTTGCTTAGTATGATAATCTCTAGGTCCATCCATGTTGCTGCAAATGGCATTATTTCTATCTTTTTAATGGCTGAGTAGTATTCCATTGGATATATATACCACATCTTCTTTATCTGTTCATCTGTCGATGGACATTTAGGTTGTTTCCATGTCTTGGCTATTGTAAATAGTGCTGCTGTGAACATAGGGGTGCATGTATCTTTTCAAATTATAGTTTTCTCTGAGTATATGCCCAGGAGTAGAATTGCTGGATCATGTGGTAACTCTATTTTTAGTTTTTTGAGAAACCTCTATACTGTTTTCTATAGTAACATGCTTTAATATTTAACATTTAGTATTAGTTTCAATTGCTGATGTAACAAATTACCACAAGCTTAGTGGATTAAAACAATATAAATGTATTATATTACAATTCTGAAGGTCAGAAGTCTGACAGGTACCTCATTGTGCTAAATCCAAGTGCCAGTAGGGAGGGCTGCCTTCCTTTCTAGAGACTCTAGGGATTATTTATTTATTTATTTATTTATTTATTTTACCATCAGGAGTTGCTCAGGTTTCTTGACCATGGCTCGTTCCTCTGTCTTCCAAGCCAATCAAGCTCCTTCCACACTTCAAATCTCTCCCTCATCTTCTTCTGTTGTCACTTGTCTTTATGTTAAGTGGGCTGAATTTACTTTCTTAAAATAATTAATCAAAGTCTATAAACAAGCTATTTTTGGAGCAGAAGCTTTTAAAATTTTAAGTAGTCCTTTTAAGAAGAAAACAAACAAAAATCTTCTTTTTTATATATCTCCACCCCACCCCCCGGAACACACACATGCAGTTCTGGGCTCATAGAGTTCTACAGATTTAGTTTCATTGTCTATGTGGTTAATATGCTTCTCTTCAAGTCAAAGAATCTTTCCCACACTCTTGGTCCAGAGTCCTCTTCTTAGAGCCAGCCATGACTGAATAAAGGTCAAGTAAATAAAAGTCAGTAAAGGTCAAGTCATAGTCTCTCATATTCATGGCTATTTTAATTTGATAGTACTATTCGTATTAGAATAGAGGTAAAAGACAGGTATTTATGGGAGTAAAAAGGTTATTAATAACCTTGATTGACTTAAAAAGCTATTCACACTCAGTGGCCATGTGAGGTCTCTCTCTGGTCTGCAAAAGCCCGTCTTTCTATGGTAGAGGGACACAGTAGTAATGATTTATAGAAGACAGTATGTAATATTCTCTTTGTGTTTCTTTATTGCTCTGCCTCAGTGCCACATGAGAACTTTGATTACCTTAGGGTTTTCTGACAAATAGTCTTAATTTATACTGGTACTGTGATAGATCAACATAGCTCCCAATGATTTTCCTCTCCTGGGATTCTATCCCTTGTGTAATCCCCCTGAGTGTGGGCTGTACCTAGTGATGTGCTTCTATTAAATAGAATAGAATTAAATAGATGAGATATCACTTCTGTGATGAAATATCACTTCTGTGATTAAGTTACAAAAGAATATGACTTTGGTCTTGCTGGACTCTTTCTATTGCTTTCTTGGCTTGCACATTTTAATGAAGCAAGTTGCTATGTTGGAGAGGCCCACATGACAAGAATTCAGAAAAGCTTCTAGCCCACAGCCCGCAAGAAACTGAATCCACCAACGAAATTTGAGTAAGCTTGGAAGCACATCTTTCCCCAGTCAAGTTCTGAGATGACTAGAGACTCAGCCATTTTTTTTTTTTTTTTACCACCTGTGAGATTACTTAATATTTGTTCTTTAAATCAATTCACTTTTAAAAATACCTTTATTGGAATATAATTGTTTTACAATGTTGTGTTAGTTTCTGCTGTACAACAAAGTGAATCAGCTATACATATACATATATCCCCATATCTCCTCCCTCTTGCGTCTCCCTCCCATCCTCCCTATCCCACCCCTCTAGGTGGTCACAAAGCACCGTGTTGATCTCCCTGTGCTATGCAGCGACTTCCCACTAGCTATCTATTTTACATTTGGTAGTGTATAAATGTCAGTGCTACTCTCTCACTTCGTCCCAGCTTCCCCTTCCCCCCTTGTGTCCTCAAGTCCGTTCTTTACGTCTGCGTCTTTATTCCTGCCCTGCTACTCGGAGGTGGATGGACCTAGAGTCTGTCATACAGAGTGAAGTAAGTCAGAAAGAGAAAAACAAATACCGTATGCTAATGCATATATGTGGAATCTAAAAAATTAGCCAACACTTTGATTGTAGCTTTTGTGAGACACTAAGTAGAAGACCCAGCTAAGCCACACCCAGATTCCTGATCCACAGAAACTGTAACCTAATAATGGTGGTGGTTTTTAAGCCACTAAGCTTTGGGGGTAATACAACTGCTTTTGAAACTTAACATTTCACTTTGTATTTCAAATATTTAACAGAAAATTTGGGGATGGATAATCAGATGGCTCCAATGTTACTAACATGATCAGGACCTTTTTTGTAACTCTAATAGGTTATCTTTTGAATATTACAATTTTGTAAACAAAATTCAGGTAATTATTTAATTACATCACTAAATGCTTATAATGTCTTTCAGTGTTTACTGTCAATCCTTTTCTGCCATAATTCCCTCATTTCAAGTTCTTAATTATATTTATTTCAGTGTAACCAGATAATTCTTTCAAGAAGAATGAATGGTAATACAAGGACTTCTGCTGTTACCCACAAATAATGATCAAAGCCAGAACCTCATGGTTTCCATACATTTTGCAAAAATGTATGCAAATATTGGATATATACATTTTCTAAGACTAGGATTCATGGATCCCTTCAGGTTCTCTCAAATATTAAGGACCTAAGAAAGCCTAAGAAAACTAAGGAATATATCATAAAATTGTGAGAACTATGACACAATATAGGGGAGCTTACTTATAAGATATAAACTAAAGGCCAATATTTTGAATGTTATTATAGATTTAGTTATTCACATATTCAAAAAATATATGTATGGTGCCTAGTGTGCTAGATAATTGAGATACTTGGTATTCTAAACCAAACCCTAACTCTACCTCTTGTGCTTATTCTTTTTATCCCAATCTTTCTTTACAGATCTTAGTCTGCAATGGGTTAGACATGTTATTATCCCAATTATTGTACATTAATATAGTAGATTGTAAGAAGTGCTGTAAGAGGAATTCAAGGCACAATGGGCATACCTGGGAAGGGCAGCTAATGTAGACATCCACAAGAAACCAAAACCTTAGATGACCCTGGAAGATGAAAAGGCAAGCCGTAAAATGGAAGAAGGAAGGTGGGTTGTTTTAGCAGAGGAAATGGCAAGTGCAAAGATAATAGAGAATATGTTAAAAACTCAGAACTCAAAGACTTAGTGTGATTTGGGCACAAATGGATGGATGCCACAATAATTAGTGTGATTTGGGCACAAATGATGGATGCCACAATAATTTGGCATCCATCCATGAACAAAAGCATGCATGGAGGGAGGAATTAAAATGACATGGAATTGACAGACAGAGAAAATATTATGAAGGGTCTGCCATGTTTATTAGTTCAAATTTGTTTGCATTAGGTTCCTAATAGAATAAGAAAAGCTGAAAATTCCTAGCTTCTGATTGAAAACAAGACTCCTCTTATTTCTTTTAATTAGAATAGGTCAATGAACTGAAAAAGTACACAGTACTTTTTATACATTTTGATGTTATGATATTTGATTAATTTATTATCTTAATAATCTTAATCTATATAATCTTGTTCTTGGCACATGATCATATATGCCTTGTTTTATCAAATTCTATTTTATACACTTGTCAGTTAATAAATACATTTAAATTTTACATAAAAAATAAAAGCTGTTGCTCCTGAAAATATGATACTATATAACTTAAACCCTGAATAAATGGAAAATACTCTTAAACTGAAAAGTTCCAGTAATTTAGACTAAAGTACTCCTGAGAGATTCAAGGTATGAAATAGCTTTTTAAGAATGTTGAGGTTTCAAATCTTAAATATATGATTTTATAATCATAAAACAATAATTGCTGTTTATTATGTTGGTTTTTTTTTTGTGGTATGCGGGCCTCTCACTGTTGTGGCCTCTCCCGTTGTGGAGCACAGGCTCCGGACGCGGAGGCTCAGCGGCCATGGCTCACGGGCCTAGCTGCTCCGCAGCATGTGGGATCTTCCTGGACTGGGGCATGAACCTGTATCCCCTGCATCGGCAGGCGGACTTTCAACCACCAGAGAAGCCCTATTATGTTTGTTTTAAAATTTGTTCCTGACAGATAAATAAATCACCAGTTACCTCAGTGTTACCATTGACCAATCTAATTACTATATAATATATACACTCTCTTTGCTTCATTAATTACATGCAAAACCTTTATTTTAACACTCCTGAGAGCTTAATTTGCACTTAAATCACAGCACTTCAATTTATCTTCTTCATTTCGAGTTGCAGGCCTTTGAATATCGAATATGTTATAATATTGCAGGATAGCTCACTACACTAAGAAAATTACATTCCTTATCTCTTCCTTTTCAAAGCTTTTGTGCCATGAGTTGTTAAGAAGCATCCCTCCTTTGTTGCAACAAGACTGGTAGATGAATGAGTGCAGGGACACAGAAGATATCAATAAATATTTTAAAAGAGTAAATCAATGATTGAATAAATAAATTAGTATTGTTTGAAGAGTATAGCTATCAATTATTTTGAACACTGACATTCAGAATTATATAAACAAGAACCACCAAAATAAGACCACATGCCTATAGGTGAGATATCATTTTAATAACTTTACCACGTATCAGGAATTGACCTTCTACTTGGAAGACATGGATGTGAGTTTTTGTCAAATCCTGCGTGGCTGATACATGCTTTAAAGTGAACTCAGAAAAGAGTGAAATTAGCAAGATGGCCGAATAAAATGTCCCTTACTCCTGTCCACCTCTCAACCACAATAATTTGGCATCCATCCATGAACAAAAGTGCCTGCATGGGAGCTTTAGAAACCAGAAGACTGAAACCTCAGTGCAGTTCAAGACCAAGGAGAGTCATTTTTAGAAGTCAAGCTCACACCCAGGTCGTTGACTCACTGACCATGGTCCCAACTACAGACCTGGAAACAGCTCCATACCCTGAGAACTCAGCTACAGCCCCATTGGCTTTGGTTCTGTCGCTGGCACCATATGCCAAGGGGCCTGGGAAGGGTCAGGCCCATCTGTGAATCAGGTGATAGGCATATAGACCTCAGCCCCAGCTCTGCATTCCAAAGTGGCCCATGAACCTGCTCCAGCCCATCTCAGCACAGGCTGGAAGCCCTTGGAGGTTGGCCCACCAAACCTGGTCAGGTCAGACTGTAGATTCTGAAAGGACCCTGTAACTGGGCTCCAGCACATCCCAGCTGCAGTCCACTGACAGTCTTTTTGGTACAGGGACCCTGCAGCAGGCACTCCCATCTGCACCTTCAGAAAACCTGAAAGAACCCCATAAGCAGCTCCAGCTTCCTTAAGCCACAGTCTGCCAATAATCCTGAGGGTCCAGGGTCCCAAGAGGAGACCCTCCCATCTCTGTGCCCAGATGTCCTGAAAGAGGCCTATACTTGACTCCAGGCCCCTCCCAGCCACAGTCTGTGAACATATTGTTGGCAAAGAGACCCAGTAAGAGACTCTCTTAGCTGTGCCCCAGGAGATACTCAAGGGACCTATACTCAGCTCCAGCCCCTCCAACCACAGTCATGAACTAGTCCAGCCTTCCCAAGGACCTGTTAGACATGCTCATCCTTGCCTTCAGAGCCAGGTCTGAACACCTCATTTCTTGGCTGAGGAACTCGAAACAACCAGGAGGCTCTGTTACTGCCCCTCATAGCCACAGTCCAGGGCCAACCAGACCTGCCCACCCAAAGATCTATCCAGTGAACAGACCAGAGCCCTCCAAGTGACCTTGCGGGAGCCACACCTGTCCACACACCCAACAATAGATGCACTGTCTGAAGACCCAATTGTGGACCCTGAAGCAGACCCTAGTCCCAGAGCCTACTGAACAAGATACTGCAGGCAGTTTTATCCACCCTGGAACTAGAGAGGACCCATGCCTGCCCAAGCCCCTCGTGACAAGCAATAACTGCAGACCCCATTGTATACCCAGTGACAGCCTCATAACTGACTCCAACTCAGCATAACTTCAGTACCAGAGTTAATCTGATCAGCTCAGGGAGCACAGAATATTTTCAAGATAGTGAAAATGCTTTCTGTGATACCATAATGATAGATACATGCCATTACACATTTGTCCAAACCAATAGAATGGACAACACCCAGAGTGAGCTGTAATGTAAACTGTGGGCTGTGTGTGATTATGATGTTTCAATGTAGATTCATCAATTGTAACAAATGTACCACTCTGGTAGGGGATGTCCATAATGGGGGAAGCTATGCAAGTGTGAGCATAGTGGGTATAGGAGATATCTCTGTACCTTTTCCTAAATTTTGCTGTAAACCTTACACTGCTCTAAAAAACAATAAGGCCATAATGATAATAATTTAAAAACCTTACAGCAATATAATTCCATTTACTCCTGCCTGTTATTTCTTATCTACTATTTCACATCTTTGTATTTTGTAAGTTCGCAACACATTTTTGTTAATTTTTCATGAACTACTCCATGTACTTTAAGAAAATTGGAAGCAAATGTGTAATAAAATGCTATTTTGTGCTCACATATTTATATCAATATTTTCCAGTATAAATTCTTCATTTTTCCTTGCATTGTTGGGTATCTATTGGTTTCATTTACTGTCAGTACTTTAGAATTTCTTCTCATGCCAGTCTTCTGGATACAACTTCCTGCAAGTTGTCTCTGTCTGAAACATCTTTATTTATATTAATTTTAAGGGTATTTTTAAAAATATAGAATTCTAATGGACTTTTAAATATAAGCACTTGAAATATATAATTCCATTGTCTTGTCTTTTTTTTTTCTGATGAGAAGTCAGTGCTTTTTATTGTTATTCCTATGAGTGCAATGTATCTTTTGCAATTTTCTCTAGGGTCTTTTAAGTTGTTGCTACTATTGTTAGTCTTAATTTTGTTATTGTTGTTTTCCTCTGTTTGTGTCTGTCAGCAGTTTTACTATGATGTATCTCAGTGTGGATTTCTTTGTATTTAGGCTACTTGGAGATTGCTGAGCTTCATCAGTCTCTGGGAAATTCTCATTCATTATCTCACATATGTTTTCTGACTATTCAATATCTGTGCTCATTCTAAAATATAAATAAAATTATGTTCTTCCTTTTTATGTTGTCCCATATTTCTCAGACATAATTTTCATTTTTTTCTCTCTGTACTTCTGTTTTTTGTTAATTTTTATGAACCAGTATTCAAGGTAATTGATAATTTCTGCAGCTAAGTCCAGTCCATAGTTAAACTCATTGAGTGGTATATGCATTTTCAATATATTATCTTTTAGTTCTAGAATGTTGAGTTAGTATTTTATTTTTAAGAGTTTCCCACATTCTAGGAAATTCCTCAAATGTTCACAATTTTTTCCCCCTTTCTATGAATCCCTTCTACAGATTTATGATAGTTATTGTAAAGCCCCTATGTGGTAATTCCAATATTTGGGTACTTTGTGGATCTGCTTCTATTGACTTTTTGTCCCTTAATTATATGTAATATTTTCTTATTTTTTCTAATATGTTATATTCTGTAATTATACCCTGGATATGCATAAAAAGATAATAGAAAGTGTAGAAAATAATATTCACACACTGCATGGGGTATGCATTTACTCTTATCAGGCCACTAGGATTAGGTGAGTCCATCTAATGCATTGTTTAGCTGGATCTAGGCTTTGTTGCAGCTTTATTCACTACCACTTTCAAATGTTTCAAGAGTAGATATAACTCTCCCTTCAGCAGTGTCTGGGATCTGATCATCAGTGAGATGTCAGAGTTCGACTTTTCAGCTCAGATTTTAGGCAGCTGGGACGGGTCCTTTTTTCTCTAGTGTAGCTGCCTTCTCTCTGTACCTAGGAAAAAATTTCCAATGTGATGACTTGCTCCCAGAATTTTGTATGCTGCTGCTATAACCTGCTGAAGGTCCCTAGCTATTAGTATGCCACCAGTGACTCAGTGAAGGCCTTGAGCTATTATCTGGTTTTCTACCGCTGTCCTGCCTTAAACCGAGCCTTCAGGACACCACGCTTAAGCTCTTTAAGACCCTTGCAGTGGTCTGAATGCTTGTGTCCCTCCAAAATCCATATGTTGAAAACCTAATGCCCACAATGATTAAATTAGTACATGGGTGCCTTTGGATATGATTAGGTCATGTCATGAGGGCTGAGCCCTCATTGATGGAATTAGTGCCATTATGAAAAGGATCCCAGAGAGATTTCTTGTCCTTTGCCATGTGAAGATGAAAATGAATAGTCTATGACCTGGAAGAAGACCCTCTCTTGACCATGCTGGAATCTTGATCTTGGACTTCCAGCCTCCAGAACTGTGAGAAATAACTTTCTGTCATTTGTAAGCCACCCAGTAAGTGGTATTTCATTATAGCAGCCCAAAAGGACTAAGATAATCCGATATGCTGTTTGTATATCTTTCTCAGGCCTTTTGCCCTTTCCCCAACCTTCATCACAGTGCTTTTGTGCCCTCAGTAAATGGCATGTGAGAAAGAATTAGCAGTTGCATTCAAATCAGATCTGTGAGGCTCCTCTGGATTCTAATCCAACAGGCTCACTCATGTGTCACATTAAAAATTTGCTAAAATTTAAGGCATTTCTTCTCATCACCCTGTATGGTGTATTTACCTTTCCTAATCTCATACCACCAGATGTGGAACTTATTTCTCTCAAGAAGTGCTCATCTCTTTTTGGAATTTAGTTTTTTCAGATTTATTGCATCATCAGATTTCTGGGAGGCTCCCTATAGCCTATAGAATTTCTACTTCCTGACTAGAGTATAATTCATTTACTTGTTTTCAACATTTGATTGCCCTTAATTATTAGGTGCAATTTTTGTAAGAAACACAAGGAGTACCCCCTTTTTAAATCTGTGATGATTTTCCTTTTTAATGATTTATGCACTTTATATACTAACTTCACTCCAGACTCCTTAATTTTGAATTCTTATTCTATCCTTTGATCTCTCCCTTATTTTGAAAGTTTGTTTTGTGTCCTAGGTTGTGTGCTTAAATATGTAATTTTCAGAACAAGGCAATCTGATAACTAATTAACTAGATAAATAATTTAATAGCCCATGTGATTTTTATATAAAGTGATTTTTTGTTTTTTGCAAATTGATTGCAAAGGTCATATATAAGTGTACTTCTGACCTATATCCTCTGCAAGATGTATGTGTATTCATTAGTGTAGAAGAAATAGAATCAGTGTCAAACCTCCCCTGAATTCTTTTGTCTCCAAAGAGTTCTTATATGGTCCTTGTAGATAACCCTCTTCTCACCCAAAAAAGTGCAGGCATTAAGAGTGAGGGTTCTGATTCAGAAAGACCTCAGTCAGTGTATTGCTTTCCTATTGCACTGTGAAAAATTACCACCAATTTAGTGGCTTAACTACAGAATATAATATTGTATTCTGTAAATATAATATTTACAGAAGTCTAACATGGATCTCATTGGGCTGAAATTAAGTTTGGCAGGGTGCATTCATTTCTAGAGGTTCTTAGGGAGAATCTGTTTCTTTGCCTTTTCCAGCTTCTAGAGGCCATACCATTCCTTGGCCCATGCCCTCAGCCTCCATCTTCAAAGTCAGCAAATGTAGGTTGATTCCTTCTCACATAACGTCACTCTAACCTCCTCTTTTGCTTCTCTCTTCCACTTCTCAGGACGACCACAATAATCTATGATAACCTTTTTTATTTTTAGGTCAGCTTTTTGGCAATCTTAATTCTATTGTCAATCTTAATTTCCTTTGCCAGGAAACTTCACATGTTCATAGGTTCCTGGGATTAGGATTAGGATGTTCTTTGGGGGACAGTCATTTTACCTACCACAGTCACATCCTGATTCCAGACCTGGACCACAATCACATCCTGGCTCCGGCTCTTAGAATTTGTCCATAGTATTATGCCTTTAAAAGCTTCAATTTCCATATTTGCAAAGTGAGAATAATCATCCTAGCTGTGCTTATTCGTTGTTGGGAAATAATGCGGTGATATATGTAAAGTGCTTAGGGTAGAACCTAACAAACAAGAAATAGTAAATAAATGTTAGTTATACTGTTTTGTTTCTTTGTTTTTTTTTTGTGGTACGCGGGCCTCTCACTGTTGTGGCCTCTCCCATGGTGGAGCACAGGCTCTGGACGCACAGCCTCAGCGGCCATGGCTCATGGGCCCAGCCGCTCCACGGCATGTGGGATCTTCCCGGGCCGGGGCACGAACCCGTGTCCCCTGCATCAGCAGGTGGACTCTCAACCACTGTGCCACCAGGGAAGCCCTACTATTATTGATAATAAGTACAACTAAAGGATAAGGACACAGGATAACTATCCTGAAAAGTATACATATTTTTATCTATTCCTCCTGTAATTTGTAATTTGCTGATTAGCTATAAATAGTTAGTGTAAAGGTACTTGGGGAATGCTTATATATTTTTGGAAAAGTATGTCATTAACACCATTTTTACAGTTTAGTACTATAGACAAAACTGATAAAAACATTAGATTGTTTAACAATATTTCTATTACTGCAGAGCTTAACAGCATAAATGAGCCCACAGAATGCTCATCACTGTCCAGACAGACCCTGTGGACATTTCAAGGATCCAGTTCCACCCTGGCATCAGCCATGGAAGCAGATGCTATTTGCATCTGTTTCCTATGACAGTCACTGAAGGTGGCAGAAAAAGAAAATACATTTTTAACATAAGCTGCTCAAATATTCAAGAACATATTTGGCTTGTCAAGATACTTTTAAAAAATTATTGTAAGAGATGAGATTTATAGGAAATACAAATTTTAAGCAACCAAGAAATATATTTTTCTGAATTTACCTGTGAATAAATATATTGTGTATGATTTTTAATCAATTGCTGTCACTAAATTCTGAAGGACAATATTTTTAAGCAAAAGGAATATGTAAAGGAAATAATTGTTCTTTCATTTTAAAACTTACACTAGTATTATTGACCAAATCTACCATATACTAAGTATCTGAAACTTAGGGTTTATGTAAGATATATAAATTAATATAGTTCCCTCTATTTTTAAAGCGTATTTTCCTTGTAACAACCTTGTTAACTTAGCTCCAATCCCATAGGAATTTTTAAGCAAACTCAAAGATATGATTGTTTCTCAATCAGTCTAATTTTCCCAGGGTTCCTGGAAAGTGATTTTATCAGTCCTGGACAGCAGAAGGAAGATTGCCATAGTAATTATTTAAATGTTCACCCAGTCCAGATATTCTATATGTAAAAATAACTAGAGGGAACTTTTAATGTTGGGACATTATGACAGTTAAAAGTAGGAGAATAACTGTACATGCAGAGCAAGATTTTAAAGTTGATTTAAACATAATTTTATACAATAGCTATAAAGAGGATATAATAGACTTTATTGTATGACATTTGTTGGTAAATAAGAAATTATTTCCCCTTTAATTTGATAGAGCTCATTCCTACTGGACCAGATATCTTAAGTTTGCAAGTTGTGTCAGAATGTAACTTTCTTGTAACATTCTATTTGCATATTATGCTTACAGGAAACAGTCTCTGCATCTGGTATTTTGTTCAATATCCTTTTAATCATCACTGTCTAAGATGGTTATTGCTGTCAACATGATTTGCAATAGTGATTCCTCTTGATTATATTTAGCTCTAGAAGTGGCATCTAGATGTATACCAGTTTGCATGGACACAGAACAGTTTAGTCTAAGCATATTTTGGGCTTTTGTGGACATAGTAAATCCATAATTGCTGTCCAAATAGAAAATAGTTACATCTCTAGGGAGGGCAAAAAGAAAGATAACATGCAAGTTCCTACAGAAAATTTTTCTAAGTGCCATCTACAACAACCTGTGGTTGGTCACAGATCTTCCTGTTTAACTTCTCACCCAAAGAGTCAGATTACACTGTGCACAGTGTAAGGATGTCCCTGAGAAAACTGACATTAATTAGGAAACTAAACATGCATTATATAAGCAAAGCTCTCTGTATTTTTAAAATTGGGGATGCAAAGTTTTCTCAAACAAAATATAATCCAAACTTGATTATTTGAAACATATAAACCCATAAATACCTCAATCAAAACTTATCTGAATCTCTTAATTAAAAAATATTAAACTAAATAAATTGTCCCATACTTAATGTGGATTGATATATTTTATAAATATATTCTTCCTCTCTTTCCCTCCTGGAATTGTGTACATATATTTGACACAACTGAACTTTATTATAAAAGATGCATAATTATATAGGGCCCTAAAGTCTTATTTTATCATTCATTTAATCAGATTATCTCCTAGTGTGGAAAATGTACAATCTGAGATTAAAATAATTGCTTTAGAGAGAGAACAAAGTAGTCCAGTAAAGAATGTCTTAATTCTGCTTGGATTTGAAAGTGTGTCAAGATATGAACCTCATATATGAATGCAGCACAAATAACAATGCAAAAGAATGCCCTACTAGAAGTATAATTGGGCCTATAATTCAACACACATATATTTTAATTGTTTTTGTTTATCAAATGAATTGCTTGGTTTTTTTCTAAAGCTGGATTGGTTGAAGTTTTCATTGTAGTTAAAATAAATAAGTTTTTCTGTTTATATGTAGAATATTTGATAGTAACTTTAAAAACGAAGTCTCAGATGCTCATTATACAGATATATTACTTTTCCCTAATATGTGAAATATATTACCGTCAACAGTTCAGCAATAGGTAAAATAAGCCACAACCAAATAATATTTTGAAATATAGAGCAAATAAATCAGGAGGATAGTTTTCATAATTAATACAGAGTAGGAAAAAATCATGACTTACCAGCAAAATTCATATATTGATATTGAGAATTTCAGTTGTTACATGTGAATTTCCAAACTCGGAAAGCTATCATTGAGACAAGATAATAATATATAAAGATACACACACTCACACCCCAAACTTAACAACTACTGTGCAACAAAGGACACAATAAACAGAGTGAAAAGGAAACCTACAACTGGGAGACAATAGTTGGAAATCGAATATCTGATAAGGGGTTAATCCAGAAAGTATAGAAAGCTTCTACAACTCAACAACAAATAACCAGATTTAAAAATGGGAAAAAGGGGCTTCCCTGGTGGCGCAGTGGTTGAGAGTCCACCTGCCGATGCAGGGGACATGGGTTCGTGCCCCAGTCTGGGAAGATCCCACATGCCACGGAGTGGCTGAGCCTGTGAGCCATGGCTGCTGAGCCTGCATGTCCGGAGCCTGTGCTCCGCAACAGGAGAGGCCACAACAGTGAGAGGCCCGCGTACTGCAAAAAAAAAAAAATGGGAAAAAGACTTGAATATTTTTTCAAAGATGATATACAGATGGCCAACAAGCATATGAAAAGATGCTCAAAATCATTAATCATTAGAGAAATGCAACTCAAAACTACGAGATGTCACCTCACACTTGCTGGAAAGTATATTATCAATAAAACAAAGTGACAAATGTGGGCAAGGATGTGGAGAAATTGGAACCCTTGTGCACTATTGATAGGAATATAAAATGGTGCAGCTGCTGGAAAGCAGTGAGGTGATTCATCAAAAAATTAAAAGTAGAATTAACATATGTATTAGTCTGCTCAGGCTGTCATAACAAAATATCACAGACTGGGTGGTCTTAAACAACAAAAATCTGTTTCTTACAAATCTGGAGGTTAAGAAATTAAAGATCAATGTACCATCTGATTTGGTTCCTGGTAGGAACCAAAAACTTCCCTGGCTTTCAGATGGTTACTTACATTCAGAAAAAAGAGAGAGATAAAGAGAGGGGCTGAGAAGAGGGGAAGTTGTTTAATGAGTATAGAGTTTCATTGTTGCAAGATGAAAAAGTTTTGGAGATCTGTCAACAATAATGTACATAAACTTAGCACTGCTCAGTAATGTACACTTTAAAATGGTTAAATGGTAAATTTTATGTAATGTGCTTTTTTACCATAATTAAAAATAAGTTTAATTAGGTTCCATTTGTTTATTTTTGCTTTTATTTCCTGTGTTTTAGGGGACAGATCCAAAAAATATTGCTAAGATTTATGTCAAAGTGTGTTCTGCACATGTTTTCCTTTAGGAGTTTTATGGTATCCAGTCTTAAATTTAGGTCTTTAATCCATTTTGAGTTTATTTTTGTATATGGTGTTAGTGAGTGTTCTGATTTCATTCTTTTATAGTTGTCCAATTTTCCCAGCACCACTTGCTGAAGAAACTGTCTTTTCTCCATTGTATATTTTTGCCTCCTTTGTTGTAGATTAATTGACTGGAAGTACCTGGGTTTATTTCTGGGCTCTCTATTCTGTTCCACTGATCTAAGTGTCTGTTTTTGTGACACTGCCATGCTATTTTGATTTCTGTAGCTTTGCAGTTGTTGGGCTGTACCCCACAGACCTGCAAGGCCTATACTTGCCTAGCTTCAAGACCAAAGAAAGAGCCCAGGGTCAGCGACAGAGACATCAGTGGTTTAATGGATAGGGGGATCTTATATGTCTGAAGCAAGGTCCTGGAGTGACATTGCACTATGTGTGGCAGATGGTGGGCAGGACACGATGGCAGTCTTCTCTCCTGGGGGAAGGAAGAGGTTACCAGTTATAGGGGGAATTGAGTTAGGTTGGCTCATGGGTTACCAGGGAAACTAGCAGAAGGGCATGCCCCTCACTACCTCTTTGATAAGTTATTATGGTGGAGATGTTCTGACCTAAAGGTTAGAACAGTCACTAGCTGGGGCGGGAGCAAGTATGTAGGAAGGTCAGTCATGTGAGTAGGATGTAGGTGAAGTAGGGGATGTACAGAGAGCAAGAGAACAGCCATCTTAAGTGACCTGACCATACAATAGTATACTCTGAAGTCAGGGAGCATGATATCTCCAGCTGTATTCTTCTTTATCAATATTGTTTTGGCTATTCAGGGTGTTTTGTGTTTCCATACAAATTTTAAAATTATTTGTTCTAGTTCCATGAAAAATGTCCTTGGTATTTTGATAGGGATTTCACTGAATCTGTAGATTGCCTTGGGTAGTATGGTCATTTTAACAATATTAGTTCTTCCAATCCATGAACACAGTATACCTTTCCTTTTATGGTCTTCAATTTCTTTCATTAGTGTCTTATAATAGTTTTCTGTGCACAAGTCTTTTACCTCCTTTGGTAGGTTTATTCCTAGGTTTTTATTGTTTTTGATACCATTGTAACTGGGATTGTTTCCTTAATTTCTTTTTCTGACAGTTTGTTGTTAGTATATAGAAATGCAACTGATTTCTGTATATTAATTTTGTGTCCTGAAACTTTACCAAATTCACTGATGAGCCCCTAGTAGTTTTCTGGTGGCATCTTTAGGATTTTTCTATGTATAGTATCGTGTCACCTGAAAACAGTGACAGTTTTACTTCTTCCTTTCCAATTTGGATTCCTTTTATTTCTTTTTCTTCTCCTTTGCATGGCAAAGGAAACCATCGACAAAACGAAAAGACAACCTATGAAATGGGAGAAAATATTTGCAAATGATATGACCCATAAGCAGTTAATATCCAACATATATAAACAGCTCATACAACTCAACATCAAAAAAAAAACACCCAATTTAAAAATGGGCAGAAGAACTGAATAGACATTTCTTCAAAGAGGAAATGCAGATGGCCAACAGACCCATGAAAAGATATTCAGTATCACTAATTATTAGAAAAATGCAAGTCAAAACCACAATGAGAAATCACCTCACACCTGTCATAATGGCTATCAACAAAAAGAACACTAACAACAATGTTGGTGAGGATGTGGAGGACAGGAAACTTTCAGACATTGTTGAAGGGAATGAAAATTGGTGCAGCCACCCTGGAAAACAGTATTGAGTCTTCTCAAAAAACTAAAAAATAGAACTACTGTATGAACAAGCAATTCTACTTCTCAGTATATATACAAAAAAACCCCTCCAAAACACTAGTACTAAAAGATACATGCATGTCCATGTTCATAGCAGCATTATTTTTGGAGGTGGTGCACCTCGGGGCATGGGGGATCCCAGTTACCTGACCAGGGATTGAACCGGTGCTCCCTGCAGTGGAAGCGCAGAGTCTTAACTGCTGGACTGCCAGGAAAATCCCATATAGTAGCATTATTTACAACTGCCAAGATATGAAAGCAACCGAAGTGTCCACCAACAGATGAATGGATAAAGTAGATGTGATAGGTATACATACAATGGAATACTACTAAGCAATAAAAAAGAATGAAATGTTGCCATTTGCAGCAATATGGATGGACTTGGAGGGCATTATGCTAAGTGAAATGAGTCAGACAAAGACAAATACTGTATGCTATAACTTATATGTGAAATCTAAAAAATAAACTGGTAAATATAACAAAGAAGAAGCAGACTCACATATATAGAGAACAAACTAGCAGTTACTAGTGGAGAGGGAAGGGGGAGGGGCAACATTGGAGTAAGGGATTAAGAGGTACAAACTATCAGGTATAAAATAAACTACTTTGATATATTGTACAACATGTGGAAAATAGCAAATATTTTATAATAACTATAAATGGAGTATAACATTTAAAATAAATTTAAAATAAAATAAAAATAATGTTAATATTAAATATCAACTCTTTAAAAATATAATATATATATAACAAAGAAAATATTCAGTTGCAGACTATTTCCCTAAATATTTCCCTCCAAATGCCCATCATTTCCCCAATATCTTTTTGATATTTATTTTTAGCATTCTCAGTCAGGATCTCCAAGTATCATGATTTAATCTATAAGAACATTAATACACATAAAATGTATTTTTAAATGAATGATACTTTAAAGGTAGTATTTCTGTTTTAATGTTATAGATGAATTTTTTCTTGATCTAAGGAAATGATTTGTCTTAAGATTTTTTTAATAACTAAAGGAGATTATAATAAAAGGAAATTCAATACTATTTACTATCATGCAAATTTAATTTAATTAATTCCTGTTAATAATATGTAACTCTTTTACTGTAGGTATTGCTCCAAGATATTTTCACTAATTTAGGACAGAAAATAAATAAAATTTATCATTTAGCTTGTAGAAGCAAAAACAATTGTTAGTCTATCCAATACTACAAATTTTGATTCTTTGACTTAAAGCACGAGGGAGGAAAAAAAAAAAAAAAGCAAGGAAGGCATGCTTACATTAATTAGTGAAGGAAGCTTTGCTCTCACTGATCACAAGCCCCAGCAGAGAAGGCTGATCCTTTAGGACATATTCAAGAGGAAGTTGTTTCCTAGAGCTTTTGGAAACCTGATCCTATGATCCCTGGATCTACAGAAACGGTTCTCACGCTAGTTAGTGCCCATCCTGTTGTTCCACCCTCTCTAAGGTCGCCTAGTAACTCGGGGCGGGGGTGCAGGTGAATCCGGGTCAGATTCAAAGGAACAAGCAGGACCCGAGGATTTGGTTGGGATGCGGAGTCGGTGTCCCAGAGGGAAATAGGGAAGGAGGGACCTCATACAAAGGCGCGCGGGGCTCCTCCCTTCACTTAGGCTCTTCCGCAGCGCCTGCCGCTCAGGCCAGGAGAACAGCGCGCAGGGCGGGCGGGCGGGAGAGGGCGCCCGGGCTGCAGTTCCTGACGCGCCCGGCAGCGCGGGAGACGCCCTCGTCCCGCGTTTGGTGGCCCCTCCCTCTATGCTAGCTGGGCTGGCTCCCCTGGGGAAGGCAAGGTCGCCCAGCGCCGGCTCCCGCAGTTCGCGGAAGAAGCTATCCGGCATTTGTTTCCGGACGCCTAGACTATAGCCGCGATCTTCCCGGCGGCTGGCTCCGGCCGCGCGCTCCTGTCTGCCCGGCAGATCGTGACATCGCGCGTAGAGGCTTGGCGCCGGGGCTCCGCTCCCGGGCAGCTGCGGGTGTTCGCCCGGGCCGGGGCCCGTTGGAGGGAACAGCAGAGAGCGAGGCCCTTTCTGTGTCCTTTCGAGTCACAGGCATCTGTGGGGGTGGGAGTGAGGTGGGGGTGGGAGTGGGGTGAGAGAGGGAGCAATGTTGCGCGCTAGAAAATCTTCCTGAGCGTTGCTGCCTTTGGGAAAGCGACTCAACTTCTAGGACAGCGACTCAACCTCTACGTGAGGACTCGGGTTTCGTACACACAGGCCGACTTGCGGGTAGGCATAGGGCTGACTCCTCTTGGCCAACGCGACCCTTCTCCGCCCACCTGGCAAAGGGCGCCGCTGGGGTCCGGCCTTTAGGCTTGTGACGATCCCTAAGGGGTTGAGGTGTCTCTTTCCTTCCAGTGAACCAACACCGACCCGCCAACTGAGGCCAGGGCACCCTGAGGCTCCTGCCGGGAAGGGGGTTCCCACTGAGTGCCTTCCGGGTTTGCTTCCTCCCCACTGGAGGCTTGGACGCGTCCATGTCTCCATCTCAGTCCCTGTTGCCCCTCGCCTCATACCCTGACTCTGGAGTCAGAAGTAAAACTGGGGGATTCTCCAGATACGCTTGCCTGCGCTGGCCACAAGTGACGATCCCTGAATTCACTGGCCGCCCAGAAAGCCACGAAAATCGTGGAGATGGGGGGTGCGTAGGGACCGTCTTGGTTCCAGGGAACAACGGCAGGCGGACACAAGCCTTCACTGTTTTTACTGTGATGAAGCCCTCCCCCCAACCCAAAAGCTTTTAGAGGAAGCGCTAAACTTGGAAGACGCTGTACCAAGCGGGAGTGCAGGGTGTAGGCGTTAACAAAACAAATTAACCTGACTTATTAGGAAGTTTCACTAGAAATCTGATTATTCGAAGAAAATCTAGTTGGTTTATGTTGTTGATGCTTTTCTAAACCCCTTCGATGTTCAGCCCCCCTCCCCAGTTCCAACTTCTATCTTTCTGGGTATATTCATTACGAAGAGCGTAAATGCTGTCGCTGTTGCCAGTTTCCAAAGTTTCCAACGCGTTTACAGCAATGCCTCTAGGTGAAGTTTAGTCAGACCCTCCCAACTCAGGGCCAACGTCTGAGGAAGAAACCAAGCTCTAGAAGTAACGCTAGAGCTGCAGCGTCCAGGCGAATGGTCCTAGCTAGGCCGAAGAGGGGATTATGGAGAGCCAACAGATATCTGTGGGTTCTCTCAGGGATCAACCCTCCCACACAAACCGGCACGCACGCACGCTTGCGTGTATACACACACACACACACACTCCGGCACGCACGCACGCTCTTGTGTCACACACACACACACACACACACACACACACACACACACACACACACACGAGTGTTTCCCTTAGACGGCCGCTAGAGGGAGGACCACCGGGCCGTCGTGCGCGAGGGTGCAAATATGGAGCCTGCTCTGGAGGAGTTTGTATTTGTCGCTTTTTTTTTTTTTTTTTTCCTTCGGTACGTGGGCCTCTCACTGTTGTGGCCTCTCCCGTTGCGGAGCACAGGCTCCGGACGCGCAGGCTCAGCGGCCTAGCCGCTCCGCGGCATGTGGGATCTTCCCGGACCGGGGCACGAACCCGCGTCCCCTGCATCGGCAGGCAGACTCTCAACCACTGCGCCACCAGGGAAGCCCTATTTATCACTTTTAAAAGACTTGGAGTGACAGTGATCAAGGGGAATCTACCTTGGTTAGGTTGGAAATGCACAAAGGGGAAAAATGTTAAGTGTTATCTTCTCTTCACAACCACAGGTTCTTTTGGTCTTGGGACTTTCCATTCTATTATACCTTCTTCACTACTCTGGATACTGCCAAGTCTCAAGGTGCCCAGAACAGAGCCAGGACAACTACTCCCCTAGTAAGTGCTCTCAGTTGGTAATTTATTTTTCCTGAAGGGAAATTTAGGAGAGGGCTGTGGAAATGTGAATCTTGTTTCTGAATTATTTTTCCACCTCCGTTTAATCTTACTCTGTAACTTCAAAAATATAGCTGATACACATTACATCATTGTTCAGGTAAAAATGTAAAACTCAGTTGTAAACATAATTGATTATTTTACAAAGGATAAAGAAAAAGAATTCCCTTTTCATCACATTTCTGACTTTGAATTTGATTCCTCACTGCCAACCTGGAAATAGTCACAAAAACATTAGAAAATGACACTTAGAGTAACGTAGAAATACTACTTCCTTGTGCAAAGGCTCTTTAAGTTCCTAATGAGTATCTAAGCATACAAATCATCTAAGAAAAGGAGTAAGGGTCATTTTCTACACGTCAAATAGTTACATCCATTGTAACTCTGAATTAGGAAGTAGGTAGGCATGTGGGGGTAAAGGGAAGATTATTGTCTTGATTGGAATTTCAAGATCGAAAAATTTAATTCCCTTTATGTAAAAGGCGTCTCGGTGTACTTCAACTAACTTTGAGAAATGAATCAGAATGATGACACAAACCATAGCGAAAGAGGGAGGTGATTTCCCTTAAAACGAGGTGTTGAGTGCCTTGGTGACCCAATACTGGGTGCGTGCAGAGTGGCCAGATCTCTCTCCACGCAGCTCTGGCTCTGTTCAATTCGGTAAGCACACCTACGGCAGTAATACCATCGGTATACCATTTACGATGATGGGCTGAGGGGTTGACACTCCGCAGCGCCACTAGCGCTGTTTTCTACTCTAAGTCAGTCACTCAACAGCGCAAGCAGGTCGCCCTCTGCGCGCTACAACCTGCGGGGCGGGGAGCCTTGGCGTTCACCCCTCGAGCTCAGCTGGTGCTGACGTCTATTCAGGTCCTTAAATGTGTCCGTCCCTGCGCAGGAGGGAACAGACTTTGTAGCAGTCACTTTGCCTGAAGGGAGTCGCGCCTCTGCTCTTGCAGGCGGCAGCTCCGGTTCTTCTCGCTCTTCCAGGGTCTGCGTTTGTCTCTGTCCTCTTTGCACCGAGTCCCCGCCAGCCTCTCCAGCGGGAGGCGCATTAGGTATTTGCACCCCAGGAGAGAACCAACAGGGCTGCAAATGCCCTGTGCTTTTCCGGTGGACTCGAAGACCAGAGATTACGAGGTGCGCTCGGGGATCGCTCAGGGAGCAGGGAGCTTCCTCTCCCTGGTTTCAGTCGGGGGTGATTTATCTCAGCTGGTGAAAGCGTCCTCCCCGCCCCTGGCACCTGCAACTTGTTTTGGTTTCTTCTCAGTCCTGTGTGTGCGGTTCCAACATCAAAGTTTTTCTCCCTTACCCGAAAAATCTATCCGTTTAATCCATTCTCCTCCCCCTGCGCTGTCTCTGCCAGGCCTCCTCGCTGTGTGGTGAGTGGATAGCGGGGCGCGCAGTGTGGCAGCGGCGGCGGAGATTGGAGCGATCAGGCGGAGCAGAAAAGGAGCGGCTGCCAGGGGCTCCCAGGTGCCTGGGTAACGCTTTGCCAGGAGAAAGAGCTGGGTAAGAGTACAGAAGAAGAGTCGGAACCTTCTGGGACGCTGGTGCCTAAAAACTGGATTTTAACCAACATCCTGGTTGCGCGTCTCTGTCCTTTTTCTCATTTGGTAAGTCAAGAGAAGCGCTTGTTACGAGCGCTCTGCGGGACGCAAGCTCCTGGTTGCTCAGGATCCTTGTGTCCGCTGCTGCGGAAGGAGCGGAGGCGAGGAAGCCGGCGGCTGCTTACTACTGGAGCCTGGAGGTAGGCAAGGGGGTGGGATCCTGATTCTAGCACTCAGCCCAGATTCCAAAAGGGTGTCTGGTTTCACCGAGCGGAGGCATTCTTCTCCCCTTCATTTCCCATTGCACCCTCCCCTTTTCGGATTCAGGCTTAAGAACAAGCAGATTCACAGCACTCTCAAGGTGGACTGCCTTCCGCCGCTCATCGCCGGAATGCCTCGCACTTTACATTTATTCGATTGTGTTGGGGGCATTTAAGCTTTTCCAGGAAGTTGATAGCTTGCAGATTTTTTGAAAAGGTCCAACTTGATTTTATTCAGTTTCTTAACGGATGTGTTTCCTGTGGGCAAGAATTATGGGAAATAAATATCAGTGTCATATATAAATGCAATAGCAGCTTGGAAATCACCTTCATTTCCCCCGCAAAAGTTTTCCCCATGCAAGTTTTCTTAATGCCCAGAAGCAGTGCATGGAGAGTTGGCTTGTTTTATTAAATGTAAACTGGGGAGGGGGTCCCCCTTCTATTTTTAAAGTGCACGATATCAAGGACATTGTCGTTTTCTTTCATTTCTGATTTTCCCTATGCTGCCCATGTAACAAAGCACTGTGAGTGTAGAGAGAATGGAACACGTTTTAAAATCTGCAGGAAAGATGAAGGACTTTGCTGTTCCCAGCCTTGCCTGAAGTTTTTATTTAAATACCTGATCGTTTTTAGTTGAGAGAAATAATTTGGGATAAGACTGGAGTAATATTGTGAGTGCAATTCAGCATGGTAAGATTTTGCATGTAGTGTATGTAATTGATCCCTATAGTTGCACGTTAGCTATGGCAGAAATTGCATGCGATGATAGAAACAGCCCTTGAATTTTTTGGCAAACAATATTTTTGGACTGTGGGGAAATTTTTTAAAATCTGTATTAAAATTTGTGGCAAGAATATGGATACATTGATGAAAACAGAAAGGTAAGGTAACTTTAAAAGGGTGGTTTACTGAAAATCAGTGCCTGAGATTTCACATCCTCATATGGTAATCAGTGAAATAAATGAACCAGTTAGTGTTCCACACTTGCAATACTTGGCTCTGTAGAAAAACTGCTGTTACATTTCATTTCCAATCTCGTTTGTGGGAATAGAATACTGTTGGATGGGTTTATTAACTTCCTCACACATGTGTGCTGTCGATCCCAGGATGTCCTGTAAAGCAGAGAGAGACAAGGTCCAAGATCTGGCCTCATTACTCCTTGCTATCTCTCCACTACAAGGTATTCTTCACATAATCTGCAACTAGTGGAATCTGGAGCTCCTTCCTTTCCTTCTTCTTTTGCTCTATACACTTGTAGCTTCCAATTTGGACCTAAATCTCACTGCAGTAAGCCCTATCACTCATGTATTCTTCCTCACAGGGCAGCTCTGAGTTGGGGTTGCTCTGAACTGAAATAAGTTAACACCCCAATAATAAATTGTATGCAGTTGTTGGATAGATACTGAATATACCCAGGCCTCCTGTTAAGCCAGGTGGGAGGAGAAGGTATAGGGGGAGGCTAGAGTACAACTGAAGTGGTGAGACCGTAGCTAAGAAGATGGATTGTACTTAAGGAAAATTGGGGTAGTGTGAAAGAGAAGGAATAATGCTAAAATCTGAGGGGGTGTGTGTGTGTGTGTGTGTGTGTGTGTGTGTGTGTGTGTGTGTGTGTAGAGGGATGGATTATCTTCAGCAGAAATCAACTTTTATCTTAGATCTGCATGGGCAAGTTTATCTCAAAGGTCAGACTCCTTGCTTGATAAAAGCTTTAAAGAGGATTGAGAATCCTGAGAAAATAAATAGCTCTCATTTGTAGTTATTGACTTTCAAATAAATTCTTCAGTTCTAGGGTCTAAAACAGTTTTTCTGAAATTGTAGTGCCTAAGAATGCATAATAATTATTTATGACTCCTAACACAGGAAAAGTTGGTTCAAGAGGATCCAATTAACTGCATGTTTAACACTATGGGTGATTCCAATTCTCCTAGTTCAAAAATTATCCTGTGAAAAATATAAGCTTGGTGCTAATGAACTTTATTTTGTTAGGGACGGTGTTGTACACTCATATTAGTCTAAAAATTTTTCTTAGTATTTATCTTTTGAATTTTCCTTGTTTTCCATTATCAATATCATTATTATTGTCACGTCTGTCCTGTGAGATAATGGCTATTCTCAAATACCAACCTTCTATCATTTGTGTATTTGAAGTGCTGGATGGTGGCCATTTGAGATTAAAACTAGGAGGCACTAAAACTGAGGTGATGGAAATGCTTCACAATTACTGAGCATTAATACGTTTAAAAATATCAGTTTGTTGATGGGTTTGCTTAAAGGATATCTTTAAGTAAACATTATGATTACCTCTTCCTCACTGAATGGAGGACAATTTTTAAAAGGTTTAAAATCTTTAAAAGAGTTTAACATGCTGATCTTTTTATTTCATATATTTACATGTTTTCCTTACAGCGCAAAGTAATTCAAGTAGCTTACATGAAATTATAAAAAGAGAAAGTAAAATCCCTACAGTTTTTTTTCTATTAATTCTCTGTTTTTAATATTTTAATATTAATAATTTAATTTAATATTTTAATAAAATATTTTATTAATAATAATATTAATATTATTAATTTAATAATATTAATATTTTAATAATAAATTAATAATTTAATTTAATATTTTAATATTTTTTTCTATTAATTCTCACTAATCAAACTTCATAAATGTGCCATAAAAGTGAAGGAAATGATTGATGAAATCCTGAACCCAGTGGTAAAATTGGTCATTTCTTTTGGGTCTTTTTTTTTTTTTTGCAACTGACATTTTCATGAAATTCTTAATTTCTCTCATTCTTTCCAGGTAAAGGAAGTTGGTCATTCATTGTTGGGGTCATCAATATGTGTGGTATTCATTGACTTTCTGGTATCAGTGTTCTGATTTCTTTATTTTATAGTATTTTCTTATACAGTGCTGCTTGCACAGAACATGTTTTCACAATAGTAAACATTTACAGCCTTTTTGCTACTTAAAAGATTTGCACAAAACAGCACAGCATCAAATATAGATAGAGGAAGAGTATACTGTATTTCTTATTTTGTTTAAAAAAAAGAGACACTTTATTCAACTGCATATACATTGGTTAACTACTATTTTAAACTATGTGCATGTTGAAATTAAGAAATGCAGGTTGCATGCTTTAAGAAAATATGACCTCTCAAGTAATACAGGCACATATTGATGTGAATTATATGCTAATTTTTAGGTGGAGTCTTGTTTTCTTTGAAACTCCAACAACCTCTTTAGCTATTTGGTTGATTACACCCTAAGAAGTGGGAAACCTGAGAAGGAAATCCCCAAACTAGTTTAATCCTAGTCTTAACCTTAAAAAAGGAATGTTTTTGCTTTATATTAACCCCAAATAATAGGTGTTATGATTGAGATTGAAACATGATGCCACATGGTACAGGATTCCTGCCACATTTTAGACTTTTTGTAAAGTAATGACATCACTGATAGCAAAGACAATCCACTTCTTTGTACAAAAATATATAGCATTTTGCTTGGAAGTTCTAGATACTTCTTTTTCTATTATATAACCCCTGTCCCCATGGTGGTGAGAGAGAGGGAATCTTTGTGGAGCCTTTGTGATGAATAATATTTTGCATAATTCTACCCTTGAACCATCTTTAGCTACCATCTATACCAAAGGAAACATTGAACTTTCCCCTAATGATATATTTTCTGACAGTTTTTTTCAAAGTAATATACTATCTATTAGAAAATCTGAGTATCCATTATTGCCAGTTTTAAAAAATGATTACCCAAGCTCTGTCCAAGAAAACCTAAAAGCTGTGACTCATCTTTTCCCCACTCTCCCCCTCCTCTGTGCTCTGATATAAAACACATCATATCTTTAGAAGATATTATCTCTTAAAGTGATTTCACAAATACCAGATAAATATATTTTTTCATCAACTACAGTGTTATATACATTCTCATCTCTGTTCTATAGTCTTAAAATCAGAATGGTTCCTCTCCCACATACACCATTTGTGTTTACATTAAATTCCTCCATGCTACCTGAGAAAATCCATTCACACTAAGTCAGTTATTTAATGGATTCCTTAACAGGTTGTTTTGCATTTTAATAGAGGACCATTAGAGAAAGACAAATCCAACACATGTTTCCAGTGAGGGTTTTAAAGTCCTCAGACAAAAACCCCTACAATTAAAAGTCTCACAAACCACAGTCACATGTAG
Organism: Grampus griseus; assembly: GCF_964374135.1. Classification (NCBI taxonomy): domain Eukaryota; kingdom Metazoa; phylum Chordata; class Mammalia; order Artiodactyla; family Delphinidae; genus Grampus; species Grampus griseus. The sequence goes on from NC_139010.1 coordinate 44,351,986, forward strand.
ATAAGGCCATCACTACAACCTGTTTGAGATCTGCTGGTCTCTGCTGTTTAATATCTCATATCTGGAGTGCCAAAGTCTATCCAAAGACTTCAGGTGCAAGCAAGATACAACAGCTTGAGTATATAAATGACCTTTGGATGAGGAGAAAATGACATTATTGTTAATAAATCTAGGGAACAGAAGATGGGATCCAGGGACTAGAGACATATCAGGTAAGCGGACCACAAGTAAGATTCTCTTTCTTGGTTTGCCATTGGCAGGGGGGTTACCAGTGGGATCAGACTAGAAGACAGAATTGTGGAACAGAGAATAAATTCAAGAGGCAGGAGAAATCATAGTGCCTGGGTCCAGTCAATATTGTTGTCTCTGGGAGTGGAGGGAAGATATTTGCCTGCCTGTTTCTTGCAGTTCTTCTTTCACCAGACAATTTGAGAAATTGTTTTATGCGATGTCAACTAAAAGTTTGATTCCTGGTGAAAAGTGATTCTTTGTTACTTTTTTTTAATTCTTAAAACTATACCATAATTGTCTTATAAGAATTATATCTCCTTGGGTACTAATCCAGCAAAATAGCCATGGTTGGTCGACCACATAATTTAAATAAAATGACTTATAATTTATGTAAAAATACTCTTACACTGAATTGTTTCTGGACTGTATGCTACAGCTGCATAAAATAGGGTGAAATATAAATATTGACTTCTGTTTTAAAGATGAATAAAACATTAGAAATGATTTATGTGACTTTAGGTATTTTGTAACTTTCCTACAATTTTTATTTGTGAATTACTCACTTAAATCCTCACCTCTTTTTTAGTGTTGTATTCCTTTCAGGTGTGAAGCAAGGAAGCAAAAGGAAGTAAAACTGTCAGTTTAGACTTGAGATATTTAACTATGAATGATGTAAAAAAAAAAAATACAAGGCTCTCAAGGTTATTTTCTCATATTGCTGTTTTTCTTACATACTTCAAATAATAAGCAAACTATATATGTTTATGCATGTGTATATATATATATATATATAAGAATTTTCTCTTAGATTTATTGAACTTTTTATTCTAATTACCATGTCTATCCCTTTTCACTCTGAAGTCCTTTCCCCATTGCTATTATGGACAGATTTTTCAGAGAAATTAAATAATTAATTAATTATTAATTAATCTAATGTTTTGATTCAAAATCCCTTTGTAAGAACATTTTTAAAAGGATAACTAAGAATCAAATAGGTATAAGTTAAAAATCCGTATTGTCCCAGTTCTTATTTTATTTGCTAAAACACATAAGCCAAATGTTATTCAAATAATTATTTATACTGTACATTCTTATAGATTTCCATATACTTAGAAGAGTAAAAATTGTGTTCACCTATGTTATGATTTAATCATTTGATGAGTCAATGGAATCTAAGTACTGTCTAAAAATAATTTTGCATAATTAACACAATATGTATTATTCAGAACAGTTTTAAGGTAATGCATGATGTATTAAGTTAACATCTGCATAACATTTTATGCTCTCTTAAATGGGTTCATAAATGTTAAACATAATTTAAAATTATTAAAAGGGTCTTTAGCTGTGAAGATGTATGTATAAAGTTGAGCAGATATCATTGATTGCAACATATTTTATACAGTTTAATTTTAAAGTGCTATAGGTATTGAGTCCTGAAAATAATACATTTGAAAAATAATATATTGATTACTCTACCATTGCTAAATTACATATTTCTTTTGACTTTGTAATAAACCTGAAAACTAATAATCCAAGTTTTCAGTTGTTTTATTGTTTTCTCTAAGAAATATTTTACTGACATTAAAAATATTGTGGTACGTTTTTAGGAGACATAGCTATATATATATATATATATATATATACACGTATATATACACATTTATGTAGGTGTATATATATGTATATTCTTGCTGACCACTTTGTGGGGATGTGAGGGAGTGTAATTTGATTTTATATTTTTGTAACCCGAACTATAAAAATTATAACCCTATGCAGATGCATACAACACATACACAAGAAAAACAAGAACACTGATTTTTTTTTTTTACATTTTTATTGGAGTATAATTGCTTTACAATGGTGTGTTAGTTTCTGCTTTATAACAAAGTGAATCAGTTATACATATACATATGTTCCCATATCTCCTCCCGCTTGCGTCTCCCTTCCTCCCACCCTAACTATTCCACCCATCCAGGTGGTCACAAAGCACCGAGCTGATCTCCCTTGTGCTATGCGGCTGCTTCCCACTAGCTATCTATTTTGTTTGGTAGTGTATTTATGTCCATGCCACTCTCTCACTTTGTCACAGCTTACCCTTCCCCCTCCCCATATCCTCAAGTCCATTCTCTAGTAGGTCTGTGTCTTTATTCCCGTCTTACCCCTAGGTTCTTCATGACATTTTTTTTTCTTAAATTCCATATATATGTGTTAGAATACTGTATTTGTCTTGCTCTTTCTGACTTACTTCACTCTCTGTGACACACTCTAGGTCCATCCACCTCACTACAAGTAACTCAATTTCATTTCTTTTTATGGCTGAGTAATATTCCATTGTATATATGTGCCACATCTTCTTTGTCCATTCATCCGATGATGGACACTTAGGTTGTTTCCATCTCCTGGCTATTGTAAATAGAACTGCAATGAACATTTCATAACATGACTCTTTTTGAATTATGGTTTTCTCAGGGTATATGCTCAGTAGTGGGATTGCTGGGTCATATGGTAGTTCTATTTGTAGTTTTTTAAGGAACCTCCATACTGTTCTCCGTAGTGGCTGTACCAATTCACATTCCCACCAGCAGTGCAAGAGTGTTCCCTTTTCTCCACACCCTCTCCAGCATTTATTGTTTCTAGATTTTTGATGATGGCCATTCTGACCGGTGTGAGATGATATCTCATTGTAGTTTTGATTTGCACTTCTCTAATGAGTAATGATGTTGAGCATTCTTTCATGTGTTTGTTGGCAGTCTGTATACCTTCTTTGGAGAAATGTCTTAGGTCTTCTGCCCAGTTTTGGATTGGGTTGTTTGTTTTTTTGATAGTGAGCTGCATGAGCTGCTTGTAAATTTTGGAGATTAATCCTTTGTCAGTTGCTTCATTTGCAAATATTTTCTCCCATTCTGAGGGTTTTCTTTTTGTCTTGTTTATGGTTTCCTTTGCTGTGCAAAAGCTTAAGTCTTATTGTGTCCCATTTGTTTATTTTTGTTTTTATTTCCATTTCTCTAGGAGGTGGGTCAAAAAGGATCTTGCTGTGATTTATGTCATAGAGTGTTCTGCCTATGTTTTCCTCTAAGAGTTTGATAGTTTCTGGCCTTACATTTAGGACTTTAATCCATTTTGAGCTTATTTTTGTGTATGGTGTTAGGGAGTGATCTAATCTCATACTTTTACATGTATCTGTCCAGTTTTCCCAGCACCACTTATTGAAGAGGCTGTCCTTTCTCCATTGTACATTCCTGCCTCCTTTGTCAAAGATAAGATGACCACATGTGCGTGGGTTTATCTCTGGGCATTCTATCCTGTTCCATTGATCTATATTTCTGTTTTGTGCCAGTACCATACTGTCTTGATTACTGTAGCTTTGTAGTATAGTCTGAAGTCAGGGAGCCTGATTCCTCCAGCTCTGTTGTTCGTTCTCAAGATTGCTTTGGCTATTCAGGGTCTTTTGTGTTTCCATACAAATTGTGAAATTTTTTCTTCTAGTTCTGTGAAAAATGCCATTGGCAGTTTGATTGGGATTGCATTGAATCTGTAGATTGCTTTGGGTAGTAGAGTCATTTTCACAATGTTGATTCTTCCAATCCAAGAACATGGTATGTCTCTCCATCTCTTTGTATCATCTTTAATTTCTTTCATCAGTGTCTTATAATTTTCTGCATACAGGTCTTTTGTCTCCTTAGGTAGGTTTATTCCTAGATAGTTTATTCTTTTTGTTGCAGTGGTAAATGGGAGTGTTTTCTTGATTTCACTTTCAGATTTTTCATCATTAGTGTATAGGAATGCCAGAGATCTCTGTGCATTAATTTTGTATCCTGCTACTTTACCAAATTCATTGATTAGCTCTAGTAGTTTTCTAGTAGCATCTTTAGGATTCTCTATGTATAGTATCATATCATCTGCCAACAGTGACAGCTTTACTTCTTCTTTTCTGATTTGGATTCCTTTTATTTCCTTTTCTTCTCTGATTTCTGTGGCTAAAACTTCCAAAACTATGTTGAATAAGAGTGGTGAGAGTGGGCAACCTTGTCTTGTTCCTGATCTTAGTGGAAATGCTTTCAGTTTTTCACCACTGAGGACAATGTTGGCTGTGTGTTTGTCATATATGACTTTTATTATGCTGAGGAAAGTTCCTTCTATGCCTACTTTCTGCAGGGTTTTTATCATAAATGGGTGTTGAATTTTGTCAAAAGCTTTCTCTGCATCTATTAAGATGATCATATGGTTTTTCTCCTTCAATTTGTTAATATGGTGTATCACGTTGATTGATTTGCATATATTGAAGAATCCTTGCATTCCTGGAATAAACCCCACTTGATCATGGTGTATGATCCTTTTAATGTGCTGTTGGATTCTGTTTGCTAGTATTTTGTTGAGGATTTTTGCATCTATGTTCATCAGTGATATTGGCCTGTAGTTTTCTTTCTTTGTGACATCTTTGTCTGGTTTTGGTATCAGGGTGATGGTTGCCTTGTAGAATGAGTTTGGGAGTGTTGCTCCCTCTGCTATATTTTGGAAGAGTTTGAGAAGGATAGGTGTTAGCTCTTCTCTAAATGTTTGATAGAATTTGCCTGTGAAGCCATCTGGTCCTGGGCTTTTGTTTGTTGGAAAATTTTTAATCACAGTCTCAATTTCAGTGCCTGTGATTGGTCTGTTCATATTTTCTATTTCTTCCTGGTTCAGTCTTGGTAGGTTGTGCATTTCTAAGAATTTGTCCATTTCTTCTAGACTGTCCATTTTATTGGCATAGAGTTGCTTGTAGTAATCTCTCATGATCTTTTGTATTTCTGCAGTGTCAGTTGTTACTTCTCCTTTTTCATTTCTAATTCTATTGATTTGAGTCTTCTCCCTTTTTTTCTTGATGAGTCTGGCTAATGGTTTATCAATTTTGTTTATCTTTTCAAAGAATCAGCTTTTAGTTTTATTGATCTTTGCTATTGTTTCCTTCATTTCTTTTTCATTTATTTCTGATCTGATCTTTATGATTTCTTTCCTTCTGCTAACTTTGGGTTTTTTTTTGTTCTTCTTTCTCTAATTGCTTTACGTGCAAGGTTAGGTTGTTTATTCGAGATGTTTTCTGTTTCTTAAGGTAGGATTGTATTGCTATAAACTTCCCTCATAGAACTGCTTTTGCTGCATCCCATAGGTTTTGGGTCGTCGTGTCTCCATTGTCATTTGTTTCTAGGTATTTTTTTATTTCCTCTTTGGTTTCTTCAGTGATCACTTTGTTATCAAGTAGTGTATAGTTGAGCCTCCATGTGTTTGTATTTTTTACAGATCTTTTCCTGTAATTGATATCTAGTCTCATAGCGTTGTGGTCGGAAAAGATACTTGATACAATTTCAATTTTCTTAAATTTACCAAGGCTTGATTTGTGACCCAAGATGTGGTCTATCCTGGAGAATGTTCCATGAGCACTTGAGAAAAATGTGTATTCTGTTGTTTTTGGATGGAGTGTCCTATAAATATCAATTAAGTCCATCTTGTTTAATGTATCATTTATAGCTTGTGTGTCTTTATTTATTTTCATTTTGGATGATCTGTCCATTGGTGAAAGTGGGGTTTTAAAGTCCCCTCTATGATCTTGTTAATGTCGATCTCCACTTTTATGGCTGTTATTATTTGCCTTATGTATTAAGGTGCTCCCATGTTGTGTGCATAAATATTTACAATTGTTATATCTTCTTCTTGGATTGATCCCTTCATCATTATGTAGTATCCTTCTGTGTCTTTTGTAATAGTCTTTGTTTTAAAGTCTATTTTGTCTGATATGAGAATTGCTACTGCAGCTTTCTTTTGATATCCACTTGCATGGAATAACTTATTCCATACCCTCACTTTCAGTCTGTATGTGTCCATAGGTCTGAAGTGGGTCTCTTGTAGACAGCATATATATGGGTCTTGTTTTTGTATCCATTCAGCCAGTCTGTATCTTTTGGTGGGAGCATTTAATCCATTTACATTTAAGGTAATTATCGATATGTATGTTCCTATTCCCATTTTCTTAATTGTTTTGGGTTTGTTACTGTGGGTCTTTTCCTTCTCTTGTGTTTCTTGCCTAGAGAAGTTCCTTTAGCATTTGTTGTAAAGCTGGTTTGGTGGTGCCGAACTCTCTCAGCTTTTGCTTGTCTGTAAAGGTTTTAATTTCTCCATCAAATCTGAACGAGATCCTTGCTGGGTAGAGTAATCTTGGTTGTAGGTTTTTCTCCTTCATCACTTTCAGTATGTCCTGCCATTCCCTTCTGGCTTGCAGAGTTTCTGCTGAAAGATCAGCTGTTAACCTTATGGGGATTCCCTTGTGTGTTATTTTTCCCTTGCTGCTTTTAATATATTTTCTTTGTATTTAATTTTTGATAGTTTGATTAATATGTGTCTTGGCGTGTTTCTCCTAGCATTTATCCTGTATGGGACTCTCTGTGCTTCCTGGACTTTATTGACTATTTCCTTTCCCATATTAGGGAAGTTTTCAACTATAATCTCTTCAAATATTTTTTCAGTCCCTTTCTTTTTCTCTTCTTCTTCTGGGACCCCTATAATTCGAATGTTGGTGCATTTAATGTTGTCCCAGATGTCTCTGAGACTGTCCTCAGTTCCTTTCATTCTTTTTTCTTCATCCTGCTCTGCAGTAGTTATTTCCACTATTTTATCTTCCAGGTCATTTATCCATTCTTCTGCCTCAGTTATTCTGCTATTGATCCCATCTAGAGTATTTTTAATTTCATTTATTGTTTGTTCATTGTTGCTTGTTTCATCTTTAGTTCTTCTAAGTCCTTGTGAAATGTTTCTTGCATTTTCTCTATTCTATTTCCAAGATTTTGGATCATCTTTACTATCATTATTCTGAATTCTTTTTCAGGTAGACTGCCTATTTCCTCTTCATTTGTTAGGTCTGGTGGGTTTTTAACCTTCCTCCTTCATCTGCTCTGTGTATTTCTGTCTTCTCATTTTGCTTATCTTACTGTGTTTGGGGTCTCCTTTTTGCAGGCTGCAGGTTCGTAGGTCCCGTTGTTTTTGGTATCTGTCCCCAGTGGCTAAAGCTGGTTCAGTGGGTTGTGTAGGCTTCTTGGTAGAGGGGACCAGTTCCTGTGTTCTGGTGGATGAGGCTGGATCTTGTCTTTCTGGTGGGCAGGTCCATGTCTGGTGTTGTGTTTTGGGGTGTCTGTGGACTTATTATGCTTTTAGGCAGCCTCTCTGCTAATGGGTGGGGTTGTGTTCCTGTTTTGCTAGTTGTTTGGCATAGGGTGTCCAGCACTGTAGCTTACTGGTCGTTGAGTGAAGCTGGGTGCTGGTGTTGAGATGGAGATCTCGGAGATTTCACTGTTTGATATTATGTGGAGCTGTGAGGTCTCTTGTGGACCAGTGTCTTGAAGTTGGCTCTCTCACCTTAGACGCACAGCACTGACTCCTGGCTGCAGCACCAAGAGCCTTTCATCCACACGGCTCAGAATAAAAGGGAGAAAAAGTAGAAAGAAAGAAAGAAAGAGGATAAAATAAAGTAAGATAAAATAAAATAACATTCTTAAAATAAAAAATAATTAAGAAAAAAAAATTTTTAAGTAAAAACAAACAAACAAAAAAACGGACGGATAGAACCCTAGGACAAATGGTGAAAGCAAAGCTATACAGACAAAATCTCACACAGAAGAATACACATACACACTCAGAAAAAGAGGAAAAGGGGAAAAAATAATAAATCTTGCTCTCAAAGTCCACTTCCTCAATTTGGGATGATTCGTTGTCTATTCATGTATTCCACAGATGCAGGGCACATCAAGTTGATTGTGGAGATTTAATTCGCTGCTCCTGAGGCTGCTGGGAGAGATTTCCTTTTCTCTTCTTTGTTCGCACAGCTCCCGGGGCTCAGCTTTGGATTTTGACCCGCCTCTGCGTGTAGGTCGCTGGAGGGCGTCTGTTCTTCGCTCAGACAGGACGGGGTTAAAGGAGCAGCTGAGGCGGGGGCTCTGGCTCACTCAGGCCGGGGGGAGGGAGGGGTGCGGATGCGGAGTGAGCCTGTGGCGGCAGAGGCCGGCGTGACGTTGCACCAGCCTGAGGTGCGTCGTGTGTTCTCCCCAGGAGGTTGTCCCTGGATCATGGGACCCTGGCAGTGGCGGGCTGCACAGGCTCCCAGGAGGGGAGGTGTGGATAGTGACCTGCGCTCGTACATAGGCTTCTTGGTGGCGGCAGCAGCAGCCTTAGCGCCTCATGCCCTTCTCTAGGGTCCGCGCTTTTATCCGCAGCTCGCCCCCGTCTCTGGAGCTCCTTTAAGCAGCTTGCTTAATCCCCTCTCCTCGCGCACCAGCAAACAAAGAGAGAAGAAAAAGTCTGTTGCCTCTTCGGCAGGTCCAGACTTTTCCCCCGACTCCCTCCCGGCTAGCCGTGGCGCACTGATCCCCTGCAGGCTGTGTTCACGCCGCCAACCCCAGTCCTCTCCCTGCGCTCCGACTGAAGCCCGAGCCTCAGCTCCCAGCCCCGCCCGCCCCGGCGGGTGAGTAGACAAGCCTCTCGGCCTGGTGAGTGCCGGTCGGCCCTGACCCTCTGTGCGGGAATCTCTTCCCTTTTTCCTCCGCACCCCTGTTGCTGTGTTCTCCGCGGCTCCGAAGCTTACCCCTCCGCCACCCGCAGTCTCCGCCCGCAAAGGGGCTTCCTAGTGTGTGGAAACCATTCCTCCTTCACGGCTCCCTCCCACTGGTGCAGGTCCCGTCCCTATTCTCCTGTCTCTGTTCATTCTTTTTTCTTTTGCCCTTCCCAGGTACGTGGGGAGTTTCTTGCCTTTTGGGAGGTCTGAGGCCTTCTGCCAGCATTCAGTAGGTTTTCTGTAGGAGTTGTTCCACGTGTAGATGTGTTTCTCGTGTATCTGTGGGGAGGAAGTTGATCTCCGCGTCTTACTCTTTTGCCATCTTCCTCCTCTCTCTAAGAACACTGATTTTTAAAGAATGCCCACAGTTCCCAAACTCCCTACAGTTATTCACTCTTTAAAATATATGGTGTGTACTTAACTCCGGGAATGATTTTCTATTGACATTTCGAATTCATCTGGGCCATGATATATTGATAACATTTGGAATGTATCAAGGAATTGCAGACCCACTTGTAAATATTCTGTTTCCTGAAATAACAGGTTAAACTTGGTGAAAAAGCACAGTAAGTCTGTATTATTAATTGTGCACATATTATCAGGTAGGAGCATACTGATAAACAAAAATAGGGTGGGGGAAATCAGTAGTACCCTTACTCATCCTTTTAATGGGAAAAGAAAGATTGTGGTCTTAGGAATAAAATATTAGGAAAGAAGACTTATTACTCTAGGCAAAAATTTAATAAATAAAAAGTTGACTAGTGAAGACTTACCCTAATGAGCTTTAAACTGATTAATAATTATGGCAGTCCAGTATTTGTAAAATAAATATTATATATGACTTCTATATTAAGTATGATTCTTTTGGAAAGCTATATTTTTCTACATGATAGGTAATGAAAAGCATTTTAGAAATTTAAAAAATATATGTAATAGTTCTATCTTCATTAAAATATGCTTAGCCTAAAAAATATAGATTAGCAAAATAATAAATTATAATCCAGTAATTATTTTATGCAAGTTATTACTTTAAGTACTTTACATTTATTAACTCATTTAATCCTTATAACCTCATAAAATACATATTATTATTTTCCCAGTTATAAGAAAATGTCTGTTCAGTTATTCAGTATGTAAAAGATGGAATCTGGGTTCAAATTAAGCTCCAGATACTATGTTCTTGATTCTTACACTTTAAGGGCTTTTGATGGCATTTAAAAAAATTGCTGTCAGCTATAATTTTACGACTTTTGATTAATGTTATTAATTTCACATTTAGCAGTATATGATTGCTTGTTGCCAGCACCAATTTTACTTTGAGGATTTTTTATTCTGATGTAGTTTCACATTTGTTACATTTATATATATATATATTTCCCTAACTTTCAAGTCTATATTTTATATTCTTAGAAATTAATTTTATGACTATTTGATGTTTTTCTTTCTTCACTAAAAGAAATATATCTTATTTTTAGCATTTAAATAACAGGGATTATTGGGTTTGATGCATCAGCATAAGTGGGTGCCTTTTTTATAAGATATGGATAGCTTTTCTTGAAAAGAAAGTTTTACCTGCACAGTGTTAAAAGTATAAATGTATTATTGTGCTTTTATTATTTACACATATTTACCTTTTAATTTAATTCCAAACTCTACTGAGTTCCTTTCTGTCTTATAAAGTGCATTACAAGTTCTTCTTCCTGATTTTTTGGTCATCTTGTTAGGCATGTTCTCTTCATGTGTATTCATCAGATTAGGATATTGGAGGCCAAACCACATTCTTTAGATCATGCTTCTAATGGATTGATCTCCCTCTAGGCCTTTGTAAGTCAGTACAAAAAGTGGTTAATGGTACAGGGTCAGTAGTTGAACTCTAATGTTTAGCTGCTCTGAAGCTGGACATTTTTCCTTGAAGTTTCTTTGCTTTGCTTTCCTCACTGCTAGTACCTCCTGAGTATTGCCAGGCTTCGATGAGATAATTCAAGTAGCATGTTTATGGTAGTGCTTGACACACAGTTCAGGCTCTTTAAAGGCAAGGGTTTTGAACAAGTATTTGGGAGGAGAACAGTGGAAAGGACAATATCAGATATGACCACTTGATAGTTTCAGGTGTATAAAAATATCTTCTTATAGAATTAAAGTGTTTGTCATGATCCTAAAAGGGAAAATTTGTATTTTTATATATTTAAATAAAAATGAAGTTGAAATTTTTCATTTGTTTTTGCTATTAGGACACTCTTAGGAATATTAAGCTTTCCAGAATTAGGAAAATAGATTCACAGATAAAAAACTACAACGAATTAACAACTGCTTTAATCCTGTGAGAGGATACCTGAAAAGTCTTACCTAAGTGAATTTTCCTACTGAATGACTAGTTCAGTTAAAAAAATGAAACAACAAAACAAAACAGATTAACAGAGAGATGGTAGATTTTCTGGTGTTCAGCGTTTTTGGCTTTGAGTAGCTACAATTAAAAAAAAAGCAATATAGGTTAAAAAAAACCTATGACTTTCTTCTGGGATTGTGTTTATGCTACGTCACAGAAAGAAGGACATGTAACACCTTTCTTCATTTGTTTTTCAGAACAAAACAGTGGCCTTCAGTCTCCTATACTACTCAGTAGCATCAATTAAAAGAGTAAGATTAACCTAAAAGTTTAGATGGAAAATACAGTCATAGAATTGTGTTCAATTCTAAAAGCTGACTACTGTGAGAGGGAGAGCTGTCTCTCAGGTTGAGTCTCCAGCTTAAGATCTGCAGCCAGAGTCTTACCCGCTGCCACTCTGAACTGAAGGGTGTAATGTAATCAGAGCTTTCTCAATTTAAATGGTCATTATCAGACAGATAATTTGGAGGATAAAAATTAAAAGGGAGCACCAGAGAAATTATTAGACGAATTCACTCTAAAACAATATGGAATCAATACTACCATTTCTCTGAATATGTGTGCATATTATTAGAAAGAGAATGTAATTTAAATGCAGGTATTACCCTGTCATGGAACTATCTGATTCTGTCAGTGAAATATTTGATGAAATTCTGCTGACACTCATTGATCTATTGGACTAGTCTTTTGCTGTTTTGTAGTTTCTCTTCAGCAAAAATATGGGCACATAATTGGGCTTTTATGAACACACTGTGTATTACTTTAGAGTCTTTTATTCCTTGCAGTAATTGTAGTGATTATACATTTTTATAAGAAAAGTGTTACTGAGTGTTCCATAGTGTTACATCTCTCCATGGGAGTCTCCTCTTGATCTAGAACTTACAAATAAAATCTATCTGCTCTACCTCACACTCAATGTATAATATGAAACAGGGACAGAGTAACTATTATAAATGCCCCTATTTGGAGTGAAAAAGGATGGGAGATGTATCTCAGACAGTGATCTTTGTAGACTATATTCCATCCTAGTCCTGCTTATAAACTGGCCATTTATTTACAAGGTCATCTGTTTCTTGTAATACCTCCCTAATGCAGGCATCAACTATCATCCAATACTAATATTCTGTATTCTTACTTATGCTTACTAACACTAGAACTTCATTAGGTACAGCTGTACTTCCCAAGTTACCTCAGTCCACGGTGTTATCAATCTTTCAATTCATGCCATGCATGCATCAGGGGTCACCATCTTCCCAGACTCATAATTTCCTTGCTGCCTACTAGCTGACCCCTAGATAAGATTTTGCTACAACACACCATACTTCTCGGTACACATTTCTATATTACTCAGAATGTTACTTTTGCTTTTTCTAATTTCAGAATAATACTTCCTAATAATGAAAACTTGAAAAATACAGAAAGAAAAAATAGATGTCATCCGTTCTACTATTGAAAGATATCCCTGTTAATTTCTACTTGCCTGTAATTCTCTGTCAGCCCATTTTAATTTTATTTTATGGATTTTTAAAAAAAAATTCTAATTGGAGTATAGTTGATTTACAATGTTGTGTTAGTTTCTGCTATACAGCAAAGTGAGTCAGTTATACATACATATATATCCACTCTTTTTTTAGATTCTATTCCCACAGAGGTTATTACAGAGTATTGAATAGAGTTCCCTGTGCTGTTCAGTAGGTTCTTATTAGGTATCTATTCTACATATAGTAGTGTGTATATGTCAATCCCAATATCCCAATTTATCCCTCCTCCACCCTTTACCCCCTGGTAACCACAAGTTTGTTTCCTACATCTGTGACTCCTGTTTTGTAGATATGTTCATTTGTGCCATTTCTTTAGATTCCACGTATAAGTGATATCATATGATATTTGTCTTTCTCTGACTTACTTTGCTCCATCATTTTTATTTTAAATAAGGTAGACTACTTTTTCATTTATAAATTACTATGAACATTTTTATGCCAATATTTTTCTATCATACCATGATATTACCAGTATATACGGTTCCATTATATCTAATGTTGCAACTTGGTAGCAGGTTGAATTTAATCCAATGATGTATTTTGTTGTTACTGGTCACAATTTTTAAAAGTTGATTTTTATATCAATACTTGTATTTTGAAAATTTTTAGAAATTTCTGCGTCTGTTGAAAACATGGAAGATTCAGAAATAGTTGAGTAACTTTGCTGCATGGTAGTGATGGGCTGCAAGAGAAGATGTTATTTCACCTACATAGGTCATGCTAACTCCAATTACAATTGTCACCAGCCCACCTTAATCTTTGTACTCCTGCCTTAACGTGACATTGATTGTGAGTACTATACATATTGCTTCTAGAAATAGAGACATACCTTTATATACCTTTGTGCATATACTCAATTATTTTCTTATTATGTATGTCTAAGGGTAGAAAATTATTTGGTTATAGTATATCCTGAAGAGAGGAAGCAATTTGTACTTTTTCTCAGTAATACATTTTTCCTTTTTTTTTTGCTGTTTTATATTGTTTTTTAAATGGTGAGATTGATTTTAAATATATGATATTTTTTCATTGATGTACCTCCATTTCTGAAGCAATTTCATGTCATTTTGAAGTTTTTTTAATGAGTGACTCATTTTTATCACTTGTTATTATTTTTTATAAGTTGGCATCTTCAACTTTTGGTGGTATATTTGAATGTATGTATTTATTGTTTAAATTATTATGTCAAGTCTATTGATATTTCCCATTACTTCTGCCTTTCATGATTTGTGTAAAAAGATTTTTCACTGTATAGTCATTTGAATATTCACATTTGTCTTCTATTTTTAAGGTTTTTTTTACATTCAGTTACAGCTGAGTTAATTATAAGATATTAATAAGCATCTAATTTTTAAAAATAATTTTCAAATAATTAAACAATTATATAATGACCATTTATTGAACAGTTTAAATTATATTAGAAGATAGCTCCAAATTAATGTTGAGGGCTTTCTATAAGAGGAAAATTATTTCATGTTTCCTTAAAACGCACACTTTGCATTTGTATAAGACGTCTTGTGTATTGTAACCAGATGTTATTAACAGCATTATATCACCCTTCTACCGAGATGACCTTGGTTGTCTTACTAGCTTAGTATGATTAACATAGTATTGCTTATTAAGTCATATTTGACCAAAAGGTATAGAATTCCCCTAGGATGCATACTTAGAAATAAATTAAGCACTTTGGGTCATTTAAACAGTGATGGCTTGAGGTTGATCATACAGGAACAGTGAGTAAACTACTTGAACAAAATATATATCAGCAAACCTCTAACATCACTAGAAAATATTATTCCTTCAAAGGTCATTCAAATTCATATCATAGTAATGTGCTATTTAAAGTTGTGTTCAAATTTTATGTGGAAATCACCTTCAGAAGAGGGAGTATTTTGAATTATTTTACTGTAGGTCATTTCTGTTATAGAAGATCCTATTAGAATGAAACTGTCTAACAAAAATATTTCTGTGTCTTGCTTTACCACCCATGCATTTAAAACAGTAGAACAAATTTCTTCTCATCAAGTATCAAGATAAGTACTTGGTATTCTTTCCAATAAGATAGATGTTTTTATGTTTCACTGTGAAACTAAAAGAGCTGCTATAAAGTTAATGAGTATGCTTGAATTCATTACAATTCCTAAGAAGAATGGCTCCCTCTGTCTGCTGGTCTCTATTTCAGAGGTGAGTTTAGGAGAATAAGCATCCCTATTTTGAGTAATGTCTACACAGAGATTGAGTTTACTATATAGTTCCCAGCTGTTAAATAATATACATTTGATATTTCAAAATTAAAGTAAAATTTCAATAATAAAAAAGTTTTAAAGTTAATTTTCTTTTTTCTTTACTTTTCCTACTGGAATAGGAATATATAGCATTCCTGAAATACATGCCATTTATATCAGTAATGGGCTGGAAATATATTTAATAATTGAAACTTTCATTAAAATTTGTCCTTTGAATAATGTGTGTCTTTTCTATTCTGCTTGAGCTACTTGGGTAGGACTTTCTAGAGGATAGGGAAGAATAATGCTAAGAATTTAGAATAGAAACTTTTACAGAGTCATTCAAGATACTTAGTTTGCAGAGCATCAGCAAGTTCAAAAAAGCAGAAGGAGAAATAAGGTTCATGGTTGCATTTATCACAGATTATATATACTGTGTATTATATTTTGCTTTCTCCCAGATCCTTTGGATAGAAGGGAAGAGGAGTATTGTTATTATTGTTTGATATAGAAGCATATCTGTTTGAAAGTTGAATGTCTGGAAGTGAATTATTGATTCAAATATTATAAAATGGGATATATATTCCAAAGTATTAAAGTCGTATATATCCCAATTATGCTTTTTGTTGGTGCTGCTTCTATGTGCCCAAATAGTCTGGTGAGAAAATTCAAAGATGACTAGGAACCCTGGATCTCAAGGTGGCAGCCAAAGATAGGCTACAGTGTCACTAACTCCCTTCAGAAGATTTAGATAACTGACCCATCGTTAACTTGGAGTTCAAGATAGAAGGTTAACAGGAAGGAGGTTAGGCCATCTGAGGCAAAACTAGCTATGAATTGCCAACAAAATCCATCTGGGAATTCCAAGAGAACTCTGTTTTGGGAGTAAATATGTGTTGGAGAGTCTCAGCTTTCCCAACAGGGAGGAACTACCATGATATGATAGCTTGAGAGCATTATTCCATAGCATATGTAATGAAACTTAGGTGATTGTTTCAAAGTATGAAGTGTGCATATTTGAATTCAGTGAAATCATATGGGAACCAACTATGTAGTTATTAAAAGCAATGCTCAAAGGGTTTAAGTGAATTACACTAGATTACAAAGTTGTGAATTGGCAGAGACACCAAGATTTCTGACTTTTTAATATTTATTAATACTTTTTAATATTTTTGCCTTTGCACAATTCTACCATTGTGTATACTAGAATCTAAAACACATATTATGTTTTGCTAATTTGACAACTTTTTTTCCAGAAATTCAACAAAGACCTTTTATATCTTATTCACTTTAGATCAACTCCACATTTTGAAGGTTTTAGGTTAGTCATAGAAATTCAGTATTCTGAGAGTGATAAGAACCTTTTTAGAATATCTATTTTTTTTCTCCTAATAAGATCTTACACAACTGATTAGAAAAATATAAGGTTATATGCAGCAGTACCCCAAATCCCTATTTTTTAATGATGTATTTTTTTGACATGTTATAGTTAATTTTAATTTCCAGGAAGCACTTTGGCATGATAGAAAGAAAAACAAACATCTGAATTAAGAGCTTTGGATTACTGACTCAGCCCTGTCTTTTAACTTTTTAATCTTGGATAAGCCTATTAAAATGTCTGAATCTCAGTTCCAAATTAAAAAAAAAAAGCAAAACCTGATTTAAATGACCTCAGTATTCTTTCTAACACTGACATTCTTTGATTCTACAAATATGCATTTTATTATTCAAGAATATCTTCTCTTTTGTAACTTGCATGAAGTGCTTAAGTATAATTTTACTTCTTTTGGCCAAAGTTCCAAATTGACTTTAGGTGCATTAGGCTAACACCCAAATGTTCTATTCATATGTTGCAGTGACAGAATTCTAGCAAACTGTTTAGTATGTGGGTTGTTGTCACCTCATAAATACTCAGATCCTTAGACATTTTGATGTCGTGCTAGTTTGACTGTGGGGACATAATTGAGTCGTCATTGAGCACGGTCAAAATAAACGTCTAATCACACCATTCATTACGTTGACTGCTGCATTCTAAACAATACCTTTTAAGCTCTTAAGTAAATACAACAGAAAAGTCTTAGCCCTTCATTTAAATAGCTGTAAGATTTGAAATAGCATGAGGAATTTTTTTTTTTTTTTTTTTTTTTTGCGGTACGCGGGCATCTCACTGTTGTGGCCTCTCCCATTGCGGGGCACAGGCTCTGGACGGCGCAGGCTCAGCGGCCATGGTTCACGGGCCCAGCCACTCCGCGGCATGTGGGATCTTCCCGGATCAGGGCACGAACCCGTGTCCCCTGCATCGGCAGGCGGACTCTCAACCGCTGCGCCAGCAGGGAAGCCCTAGCATGAGGAATTTAATGAAAGCTTCAGCAACTTGAAATGTCTTGTACTTACCCTTTACCATCTACCAAAATGTTATTTCCTCCAGCTTTAACACAGTCTGTAACTGAGATTGGAAGTTAAAGTTAGATGAGAACCAGTGAGTCAAAGCCAAGCTAAGTCATTAGGATAGCTTTTTTCTCCTTTCTGTCAGCTGAACATATGAGTAATCACATGGAACCTAAGGGTATAAAACCTGTATCACAGTGAGCAATGAATGATTTAGTTCCAATTAAGAAGTTTCCTTTTAAAAATAACAAGTGTAATGGCCCTCTTATGAATAAATTAAAGTTAGTTCGAAAACATGGTTTTGTTAAACAAATTTGAACTGCTTTTCCTTCACTTCTGGGGAGCCCCAGATATTGACTGTTCAGCCTTCCAGCTTCAATTATTTTAGGGCTTGCAAATTCCCCTTGATGTAGAGTTAGCCATGAAATCTCCAAGTGATAAGTTCAAACTAGGATTTTGTTAGTTTGTGGTCTTATAAGTACCTGAGCGATATCTCTAGAAGTTTTAGTATAAAGTACCTTATTCTATTCTGTCTAATTTTTAAGGATGGTTTGAATTTTTGGCTCCTTATTATGACAGTTTAAATATTGATTACAGAGCTATTTCTACTGGCTTCTGTATTGCAGTAACAATGTCTGTTCGGTGTTTATTTTCCACGTCTTACTTTTATAGAGCAGTGCTTTCTCAGAGCAATTCTACACATGAAACCTCTGTGTAGAATAGCAATTATTTACAATGTAAAGTGTTAGGTTATGTCATGATTTATTTATTATTTCATATGTATGTTTGGGCATAAGTATACTATTAGAGCATGGATTATTTTTTTAAATTTTTCATAAGTATTAATTTTGCATATACCATGTTATGGACAGTGTACATCTGACTTAAATATGTGATGATAATATACAGTAATCTTATACATAAAAGAAAATGTTTTTCATTTTAGACAGATAATTCCAATGGTGAGGTATACAGGGATATGTAAAGATCTGAACAGGGGGTACAAATTTTAACAGTACTTAACAGTACTTTACAGATTACAAAGCACTTTTTAATATATTGCCTTACATAATTATTATGAGAACAGTGAGGATATTAGGGCAGGTATAATTATACCTATTTAAAGATATAAAGACCAAGGTTAGAAAGCATAGTAGGAACCCATATTCACACAGTAATCAGAGAATTGCCATTGAATGCCACTTCTTTTAACATCTGGTATAGTGTTCTTGTTATATAATGCAATACATTCAGGTTGGTTAAAGTCATCTGAAAAACTGCAAATTCTCCCTCATCTGTTTTGCATATATAAAAATTGCAACTGCTCATAATCAGGTAAGATTCCATTTCTACCTTCAGGAATAGCCTAATATGAAGCATTTAGGAATGAACATAAGTCCAGAAAAGAAAGTTATCCAAATATTGTGTGTGTGTGTGTGTGTGTGTGTATGTGAAATATGTATATTTGGATAACTTAATATACATAATAGTTGGATATATATATATATATATATACACAAATTATTTATTAATATCTATAATTGAAATGGAACTCTTCCTTGATTCCCAGGAGTCAGGGCATCAAAATGTAGTCTTCCTGAACTCCCATGTTCATTGAAGTTTTGGAATGTTCCCTCCTCTTCAATTTTTGAGGAGATTGACATTAATTCTTGTTTAAATGTCTGCTTGAGTTCACCAGTGAAGACATCTGGCTCTGGGCTTTTTCTGTTGGAAGACTTTTGATTACTGATTCAACGTCCTTACTAGTTAAAGGTATACTCAGATTTACTATATTTTCATGATTCAAACTAGGTTGTATAGTTCTAGGAATTTATCCATTTCTTTTAGGCCACCCAATTTGTTGGTGTATGATTGTTCATAGTACTCTCATAAAATCCTTTACATTTCTGTGACATCAGTTTTATGTCTCCTGAAACCATGGGTGATCATTAGTCAAATCCATTTCACCTGCTTATACTAATCAAGGTCATTTTACTTACTGCTGCAAAAGGCTTGCATGTCCTCCAAGCTGCAGGCAACCTAAACAATAAGATGTTTGTCCAAGTCATTTTCCAGGAACTTGGAGTCATCTGTGCCTAGTTTGAGCTGAGCTGGTTAAGACTGTATAGAACCACTGACCCTCCATCTGGGCATGCTTCAGTGTCTGCTTGGTGACCTGTTACCATCAGAGGGCCGAAAACTCCACCTTCAGATCCTGCTAAGGGCCTCCATTTTTGAATGTGTAGCTTAGTTACACCTGCGCAGAAGGATGATTACCGCACCTTTTTCCAATCACCTTTTCCCATGCTCCCCATGCTTGCTTCCCATGCCTGCTTCTTTGTTCTTTATCCTATAAATACCTCAGCCCCTTGCCTTTGGGGAGGCAGATATGAGATTTATTATCCAGTTTCCTCCCTTGGCTGCCTTGTGAATAAACATTCTCTTTGCCTCAAACCTCAGAGACTCAGCGTTTCAGCTTGCTGCAGGTCAGGCAAAATGAAACTGGTTTGGTAACACTTTTATTTCCGACTTTATTTTAGTCTTCTTTCTTTTTTTGTAGTATAGATAAAGATTTGTCAATTTTACTTATATTTTCAAAAAGAAGTTCTCAGTTTCATTAATCTTTTCTATTTTTCTAGTCTATTTCATTTCTTTCTGCTCTGATCTTTATTTCCTTCCTTCTGCTAACTTAGGCCTTGGTTGTTCTTTTTCTAGTTCCTTGAGGTATAAAATTAAGCTGTTTATTTAATATATTTCTTTTTTTCTGAATATGGGCATTTATTACTATAAACTTCCCTCTTAGAACTGCTTTTGCTGTATCCCATAAGTTTCGGTATGATGTGTTTTCATTTTCATTTGCCTCAGATATTTTTTGATTTCCCCTTTGATTTTTCAGGACTGTATGTTTAAGTTCCACATATTTGTTAATTTTCCAGCTTTTCTCCTGTTACTGAGTTCCAGTTTCATACTGTTGTGGTTGGAAAAGATACTTGATATTATTTCATTGTTCCTAAATTTGTTAAGACTTTTTGGTGACCTAACATATGATCTATACTGGAGAATGTTCCACATACACATGAGAAAAATGTATATTCTGCTGCTTTTGGAGAGTGTTCTGTATATGTCCATTTGGTCCATTTAGTCTGAAATGTGGTTTAAGTCCTGTATTTCCTTATTGATTTTTGGTCTGTATCATCTATCCATTGTTTAAAGTCGGGTATTGAAGTCCCCTGTTATTATTGCATTACTGTCTCTTTCTGCCTTCAAATCTGTTACTCTATGCTTAATATATTTAGGGCCTCTGATGTTGGGTGTATATATATTTAGAATTGTTATATTATTTTGGTGAATTGACTCTGTTATCATTATATAATGACCTTATTATCTTTTGTTTCAGCTTTTGGCTTTGAAGTGTATTTTATCTGATACAAATAGAGCTGTTCCCTCTTCTCTTTTGGTTTCCATTTGCATGGAATATCTTTTTCCATCCCTTCACTTTCAGCCTATGTGAGTCTTTAAAGCTGAAGTGATTCTCTGTAGGCAGTGCATAGTTTGGCTCTTTTTTTTTTAATCCATTCATCCACTCTAGGTTTTTATTTAAAGAACTTAATCCACTTTCATTTAAAGTAATTACTGATAGGTGAGGACTTTGCCACCTTATTGCTTTCTGGCTTTTTGTACTTTCTTTGTTCTTTTCTTCCTCCCTTACTGTCTTCTTTTGTAATCTGATGATTTTCCATAATGGTATGCTTTGATTTCTTTCTTTTTTTGTGTGTATCCACTATAGGTTTTTGCTCTTTGGTTACCACAAGGCTTACATAAGACGTTTTATATTTAAAACAATCTAACAACTTGACTTCAGTTGTATACAAAAACCACCATTTGATTCACTCCTTCATATTTTATGTTTTGGATGTCAGAATTTACATTTTTTATATTGTATATCCATTAACAAACCATTGTAGCTATATTTACATTTAATACTTTAGTCTTTTAACCTTTAAACTAAAGTTATATGATTTAGACACCATCATTACAGTATTAGAGGATTCTGAATTTGTGTATATACCCACCTTTATCAATGAGCTTTATACTTTCAAATGTTCTCATGTTACTAATTTGCACCCTTTCATTTCCTTTTAAAGAGTTCCTTTTAGCATTTCTTTTAAGGTAGTTCTAGTGGTGATGATTTCCCTCAGCTTTTGCTTCTCTGAGAAAGTCTTTATCTCTCCTTCATTTCTGAAGGACAGCTTTGCCAGGTAAAGTATTCTTAGTTAACAGTTTTGTCTTTCAGCATTTGAATATATCATCCCATTCTCTCCTGATTGCAAGGTTTCTGTTAGGAAATCTACTGATAGCCTTATGGGGTTGTCCTGGTATGACCTGATATTATTTTTGTTTCTGCTTTCAAAATTGTCTTTGATTTTTGCTAATTTTATTACAATGTATCTAGGTGAAGTCCCCTTTGAGTTAAATTTGGATGGGGACCTATGAACTTGAGGTACCTGGATGTCCATATCCCTCCCCAGATTTGGGTAGTTTTCAACCATTATTTTTTAAAATATGCTTTCTGCCCCTTTCTCTCCCTGTCTACTCCTTCTGGCGCCCCCATAATATGGATATTGTTTTGCTTGCTGGTATTTCATAATTCTCATAGCTTTCTTTACTCGTTTTTTTTCTTTTATACTTTTTCTCCTTTGACTGGATAATTTCAAATGACCTGTCTTTAATTTCACAGATGCTATCTTCTGACTGATCCAGCCTTTTATGGATATACTTCATTGCATTCTTCATTTCATTCATTATGTTCTTCAGCTGCAGAATTTCTGCTGATTTGTTTTTATGATTTCTATATCTCTGTTAAACTTCTTTTTACAATGTTTTGTTTTCCTGGTTTTGTTGAGTTGTCTGTGATCTCCTGTGGGTTCCTGAGCTTCCTTAAAAACAATTATATTGAATCTAATTTTTAGATTTTCCATTTCATTGTAGTTGGTTACTGGAAAAGTATTGTGTTCCTTTGGTGTGATGTTTTCTTGATGATTTTTTTTTTCATGTTTCTTATGGCCTTGTGTTGATCTAGATGCTTGTTGGAGGAGTTACCTCTTTCTGACTTTATGGACTAGTTTTAGTGGGGAAAGACTCTCACCTGGGGGTATGTGAGGGCACTAGCTGGGTAGAGTCTGGTGGTTCTGCTCCAGGAAGGACCAACAACATAGTCTCCGTGGAGCTCTGTCAGCTGAGGTCAGAGTCAGTAAAGATGGTAGGGATCCTCAGAGGCCAAGGTGTGTGTGTCTGCAGTCATGTCAAGGGCTGTTGGGGTCTTTGTGGTGAAGGCTGCTGGGGACCTCCTGATCTTTTTTTTTCAGGGGTGATGTCATGGCCAAGGGGATCCCTCTTGGCACCAGTTTGTCTAAGGCACCCTCATGTGGTGATAACACTGGTATCTGAGTGTGTGCCCATGGGGCAGCCATGGGCCTGGGTTTTGGAGGTGGGCGCTTGTGGAGTGACAACAACTCTGGGATCTGGGGCTCTGGCTAGACTACAGAGGTGGTGAATCCAGTGCCTGAGACATGAGTAAATGTGGAGCGCCTGTGAAGCCAGGTTCTGAAGTACAGGTATGCACAGAGTGGCTGCAGAAATGGGCTCTATGGTCCAAGGCAGATGTGGGGTTGGGGTGTGGCAGCCCTGGTCTTGGGGTGGAGCAACAGCAGCTCCTCCTTGGGGGATGTGTAGCAGCATTTCTCTTTATCCGGGCAGTGAGTGGCAGTGATGGCTGTTGGTTACCTTCATTGCTAAAGCTGCCAGAACGGGCTGCTGGGGTCTGCGCCAGTGAACGCTATGGGATACTCCATTTTGAAAGCTGTGGTAGTCCATTGCTGTCATAGGTGCTGTTGAAGTCCTCAGAAGGAAAGGCTGCCAGGGTCCTCTGCAGAGCAGGCCACTGGGGACTGCAGCGGCATCTGCTGCAGGGCTGCTACTGAGAGTCGCTGCCCGTCTTCTTTACTCTTAGCCATCTCCAGACATCTCAGGTAAACCAATCTCCCCAGGCAATCCTTTCCAGGATGTTATTATCCATATATTGTTCCACTGTGTAGTTGTAAGTTTTTAATTAGACTCTTGAGCCCTCCTGGGGCGCTTTTCAGTCATCTGTAGCTGCCTAATTTGTGTGTGTGTGTTGGGGGGGAATGATAGCTGTTATCTCCTACTCTACCATCTTGTTGTTGTCCTTAATTCCTCTCTTTTACTCAGGTTATGGCAATGATATGGAGAATAACTATCATCTATCTAATCATCTTTCTAGGCATTGCTATTCCAACCACTTGATTAACATCACTGACTTCTCATTGATTGTAGTATATTGTATAAAAATTCTAGTCTTGTACATAAATCTGCATAATCTAGTCTAAACCTACTTCTCGCAGCTCATGTCTCTTATTATTACCATCTGTGCCTCCCCTTCAACCAGTGACTTGTCACTGAAATCACACTTGTAAGGGTGACTTTGGTTATGCAATTTCCATAGAATCCTCTTCTAATTCTCTTATTAAATTTCTCTTCCTAAAAGATCCAGTTCAAATGCCATCTCTTTTTCTTTTTTTTTTTTTTTTGCGGTACGCGGGCCTCTCACTGCCGTGGCCTCTCCCTTCGCGGAGCACAGGCTCCGGACGCGCAGGCTCAGCAGCCATGGCTCACGGGCCCAGCCTCTCCGTGGCATGCGGGATCCTCCCGGACTGGGGCGCAAACTTGTGTCCCCTGCATCAGCAGGCGGACTCTCAACCACTGCGCCACCAGGGAAGCCCTCAAATGCCATCTCTTATGGGAAATCTTTCCTAATCTCTCTAGATAGAATTCAATATATCTGTATATGTGTTGTCACACCATTCTATTAACAACTTTCTCACAGTATTTCTGCATTTTTATTGACATTTTCTTTGCCCACTTTGTCCCCCTAATATTTTGAGAGCTCTCGATGGGCGGGGGTTGGGGGGGGAGGAACTGTGTATAATGCCTCTATGAAGTCCTTGCACATAGTACAATGTAAGGGATTGTAAATGCTCCTAAATAGTTTACTGAAGCAATAAGAAGTCATGGAGAAGGCAAAAGAAGCTAATTCTTCACTTTTATTACTCACAGACCTCAGGTGAAGTGGGAAATTGCCATAAATATGAAAAGTATCCTAGCTTCCATTTTTATTGCAACTCTCGGGCTGAGTCTGTATTTAGAGACTGAGAGTAATGGAAAAGGGCAGTGTGGCTTGGTAGAAAGCATAATGGCCTGGAATTCATGAGCTCTGGTCCTGCAATGCCACTTAATAGCCAAGTGACTTAACCATTTTCTTTATCTATTCTCTATCTACAAATGAAAGAAATGGATGGTAAATATTTCCATGATGGCACTCAAATTTTCCAATGTGTATAGGAAGAAAAAGGTAAATTGTTTAAAAAGTTTGTCATCTTACATAGAAACTTGCTTCAAGTTTATCTTAGATATTACAAAAGTCATTTTTTGAAGTTTCTAAATTTAATGGTGTCTTTTTTCCTGCCATGAACTGGTGAATTAACCTAAGCTCCTATGGCTTATAGTAGCATAAAATATATTAATTGATGAATAACAAACTAATATTAATGTCAAATGCAATCGTACATTTTAAAATAACACTTTGAAATTTATAAAGTGATTTTCTCTCATTATATCTTATAATGATCTTATGGCATAGATGAAGTAAATATTATTTTTCATGTCTTAATGGCCTGAAAATGAGGGAAATACATTAATTGGTTTTTTTCCAGCATTAACAAGCTACAGCATTATAGAACTGAAACTTGGCTAATTATTTGCAGTCCATCACAATTTTTCTAAATTGTTGTGTGGATGAGCGTTTGAATGTAATACTCAACTTTCCTGGGACATTTCTCAAGATATTAGTTTATCCTATTGTTAAAATAAACAAAGCAGGATCAAATTAGGCAAGCCAGAATGTTTTGGTAGTTTTAGGATCTCAAACAAATTACCTGAAGCCCAGAAGTGTTACATTGTTTTTCTTTTACGAGGTTTAAATTTTATTAATTTTGTTATCTCTGGAGGATGGTATAATCAACAAACCTCAGATAGTTCTAATCACACATATTCTAATCACAGTCATTTAACATAATTTTAGAGTAAGATTTGAACAAGAATTAAACAGTTCTTAAAACTTTAAACTCCGGTCTGTAGTTATGACTCCATCTCTAGATGGCTGAGTATGAAACTAGGATTAAGAATAAACCATTTTCGATGTAGTGCTTAGCAGTGTAAAAATTATTATTAGAATTTCTTACTGGGCACTAAAATAGAAATCCTGATTGAGGTTACTTATTTCAAAATAGAAAACCCTCCATGGATGAGAGCTAACAAAAGATAGAATTGTATGTTTAAAATAATTTTATAATTTTTGAAATGAGATATAATTTTTTTTATTTTCCAAAGAGTCAGAATAAGGATGAACATTAATATACTCGATATTTACAGGAAAATGTAGATACAAACACCTCAATTTCCAGACCTTTTACAATTTCAACTCTAGAATGAATTCTCAACATCTGGATAAATTGTCATAAACTTGCTTTACTAAAATGTAAAAACATCAGTATCAACTCAATGATTCGAGAAAAAAAATTTTTAATTTTATTAAAGTCTAGTTGATTTACAATGTTTTGTTAATTTCTGCTGTACAGCAAAGTGACTCAGTTATACATATATGTATTCTTTTTCATATTTTTTCTAACATCTTTATTGGAGTATAATTGCTTTACAATGGTGTGTTAGTTTCTGCTTTATAACAAAGTGAATCAGTTATACATATACATATGTTCCCATATCTCTTCCCTCTGGCGTCTCCCTCCCTCCCACCCTCCCTATCCCATCCCTCTAGGTGGTCACAAACCACGGAGCTGATCTCCCTGTGCTATGCGGCTGCTTCCCACTAGCTATCTGTTTTACGTTTGGTAGTGTATATATGTCCATGCCACTCTCTCACTTCATCCCAGTTTACCCTTCCCCCTCCCTGTGTCCTCAAGTCCATTCTCTAGGAAGTCTGTGTCTTTATTCCCGTCTTACCCCTAGGTTCTTCATGACCCCCTTTTTTTTTTCTTAGATTCCATATATATGTGTTAGCATATGGTATTTGTCTTTCTCTTTCTGACTTACTTCACTCTGTATGACAGACTCTGGGTCCATCCCCCTCACTACAAATAACTCAATTTCGTTTCTTTTCATGGCTGAGTGATATTCCATTGTATATATCTGCCACATCTTCTTTATCCATTCATCCGATGATGGACACTTAGTTGCTTCCATGTCCTGGCTATTGTAAATAGAGCTGCAATGAACATATTGGTACATGACTCTTTTTGAATTATGGTTTGCTCTGGGTATATGCCCAGTAGTGGGGTCTTTTTCATATGCTTATCCATTATGGTTTCTCATAGGATATTGAGTATAGATCCCTGTGCTATACAGTTAGACCTTGTTGTTTATCCATCCTGTATATAACAGTTTGCATCTGCTAATCCCAAACTCCCAAACTCCCAATACTTCCCTCCTCCACACCCCTCCCCTTGGCAATCACAAATCTATTCTCTATGTCTGTGAGTCTCTTTCTAACTCACAATTTTTTTTTTAATCTCACTTACATAGAAGTTGAATTTATCACTCTTTGCAATGTTTCTCAGTCTTGACTATACCTAGAGTTTTAAAAAATACTGATGTCTAGAGCCTAGGGCCAAAGATTCAGTGTGAATTAGGCTGGGATATGGCCTGTTCATCAGGGGCTTCAAAGTTTTCCAGTTTATTAATGTGAAGCTAAATTTGAGAACAACTGTTGTATTGTTTTATAATGAGGCCAGGTTAAATATAAGGTCTTAAGGTACAATGCTTTAAATTTGGGAGATGTTTTGGTCACATAAAGCTGGTTAATACAGCTTTAAAGGAAATAGGCTCTCATTTATCTGATACACGAACACTTTATAAAAAGCAAGATGACTTTAAGATAATTTAAAAGAGAAAAAATTTCAGAATATTGAATCTATAATGATATGTTTCATCTTTTCAATATTATATGATCTTGGTTGATGGATAGAATGAAATTCTGAAGAATCTGAAAGATACCCTAGCATACAAAATTATATTTATATAATTTTCATGTTCAACATATTTCAGTGACTTATAATGACTAAAAATCAATAATCCATGGATGATATATACCATAATTCCATTGGCAGGACTGTTTTATTAAGTGAAAGAGCCATTTCTCAATAGATCTGGAAGTCAGTGTTGCAATCTGAAGAAGGCTCCTAGAGCCAGTCTTGGTATGTGCATATATAATGTTTTTATAATCTTCCTACTACAGCAGTTCAGTTCCCTGAAGACCTTTCTCATCACATCATCAGTCCAGTGAGGTAGAGTGCAACGCAAGGGAAATATTAACAGTTCTCTTTAATAGTCATAATCCATGGTAAAAATGATGTTTTGATACAGCATAAATTATTCAGACTTATTTACTCTTCACATAACATTTGATTGAATAGAAAATGTTTACAATAGTCATTTGTGCAACATTGAAAATGCCCTATGCTTTGATTAATCCCAACTTCTTGCAGTCACACCTGTATAATATTTATGTCTCCAAATTACTATTTATGATAATTAGCAGTTTTTCTATTGCAATTAGCCAACTCCACCCTCCAACATTGTCTGAGATAGCTAACGTTTTTTCCTCAGTTGAAGTATTTTAATCTTTATTTTACTTCATTTTTTTCTTTCACTCTTTTTGGAATCATAAAGAGTTTTGAATTGGGTCTTATTTGCTATCAAGCAACTCTAAACAACATACATTATTAGCATGCTCTCCATGTGATATTTCATGCACATGTACACACATACTCCGTTTTTAAGAGTGTTTAATATTATTTATAAACTGGAAGAATATTTTCAGATTGGCTCATTATTATATGTATTTATATTGTACAAGTTAAGGCAATGACTAGGATAGCATAGACCTGAAAAGAATAGAGAAGAGGCACTTTGAAATTCGTGACTTCTAACACGTTTTTCAGGCTAGGACACAAGCACTCTAAAGCTATTTATGCCATTCTCAGATCTGGCATCTAATGCGTATTTCTTCCAGTGAGTACTAAATACATGCACAGAAATTGCCATAAACTGAGCTGTATGATGATGCTAGTCTCCAAAGGACAATCCAACATCCAAATATTTAGATTGTTCAATTTCCATTAAATAAGCTGGATCTAGGCATCTTATAAAGCTCCCTAGAAAGCTATTTGCCTAATCTTAGGTAATAGTTTTCAATACTCTGGTGAAAAATCTTCACAGAACTCTTCAATTTTAAGTAATCTTTTGAAATTTTCTTTCCCAATCGTTGATACAATTCTTTTGTCAAAAAAGCTAAAATAGTGAATTATCTTAATATGTGTTAGGTATTTAGTGCCTTTTATTTCCAGTTCTACACAATAAATTCCTTTTATAGCTGGGACCAGAGGAAAAATTGTTTCTCTCCATAAACCATGGAGTCTCTCTCATCAGATAAGGGGGAAAGTGAAACTCATTCTTATCTTCTCTCCTCTGTTATGTGATTCCATTTTCATTTTAAAAGTTCAACTTATTGATTTTTATCTTGATACATACATTATATATTTTCAGTACATATAAATAATAGGAAAAAGTAAAATAAACTCACAAATTTAGGAAAGAGAAATTCTATTTTAATAAAATTATTACCTAAAAGTATCTGTTTTCCTAAATGTCATAAATCTCCTATTAATATACACTTTCCAAAAAAATCCTATTCTGTCTCCCTTTAGAACATACCTTTGTTTCCTTTTCATTTATTTTGAGCAAATATTTGGGGCACTTAGTGTTATTTTAAAAGCATAGGTTTTTTCGTTAGTGTTCTATAACTGGCAATTAAATTTAGACATATAGATTTATTTCATTTCACTTCTAAAGAACGGTTAGATTTAGCTACAAGGATATGTAACATAACGACTCATCCAAGATTATTTCTTTAGAATACATTTTCAGAAGTGGTATTATTTCTTGACTGAAAGGGTATAAAAAATGTTAAGTCATTTGACTTATGCTTTTAGAATCCCCTGTAGAAAATGTCAGGTTTTTTTTTTTTTTACGGTACGTGGGCCTCTCACTGTTGTGGCCTCTCCCGTTGCAGAGCACAGGCTCCAGACGCACAGGCTCAGCGGCCATGGCTCACGGGCCCAGCTGCTCCGCGGCATGTGGGATCTTCCCGGACCAGGGCGCGAGCCCGTGCCCCCTGCATCGGCAGGCGGACTCTCAACCACTGCGCCACCAGGGAAGCCCCTTGTCTGTTCTTTTAATTGGACAATTTTTTGTATGTCTTGTGTCATAAATTGCATCAAATATGGTTTGTTATGCATGTCATACACTAGAAATGCAAATGTAATTAGGTAAAGCAACAGATATAATACCTAATTATTATATAACAGATTGACATAGTTTTAAGGGTATTTTCCCCAAAATACTATGGTAAATCCCCATCAAGGCAGTTTCTAAAGAAGTTCTTGAAAAAAATAGCAAAGTATTCAAATTTCCAAATACTGTGGATGCACACTCAGGTTTCCAGTAAAAAACTGTTGGTATAATCAAATGTGGTAATTTGAGAAGCATATAATAAAGATGTGGCATTCTACAGGGGAACCACACAAGGATAGTCTAATAGCCCTGGATTAGTAACTAGTAGCATCTCTAGTCCTATAAGGTAGAGATAAAGAAGTTACCAGAACTCTTAGACAGAAGATTGTGAGAAAAGGGCTGCGTGACAGGATCTGTGACTTTTGATTAAGCTCTTTAGTGTTAGCAGTCCCTGAAGGAGGAGGGATCCAGGAGCATAACTACCCAACCTCACTGTCTTTTCTCCACCCAGCTTCCTGCTAGTGTTTCCCATTGGCTGAACCCAATTGAAGCCAGACCACATGGGAGGCTGAGAAATAGTTTATTATATGTACAGCCTCCTGAGTGCACAAAGTAGGTTTGAGAGGAATAGTGATTGGGTTTGGAGGAAGAAATGAAAGATATCTAGCACAATAGGAAATCTTCCTACAGTAGACATATTCCTCCTTGTTTTTCTCATGACTACATCTAGACTGGCAAGAGAATTTTCCTACTTGAAATATTTCATCTATATTTGAATATTATTTTATCTATATATGTATATTATTTTCACTCTCACGGTGATTTTCAGTGAGATCTGGAAAATCCTAATCATTTTAATTTACATGGATAGAATTCAATGTCTATAAAACAAAATTTACCATATGTATGTATATATGTATAAATATAATATATTTGTATTATATTTAATACATTATATGATCTAAATATTAATAATAATGTGCAACCTCAATCAACATATAAACTTAGAATATACACATATTCCTTTTTAAAAAAATTGTATTACTATTTGCAGCTATTTGTATTTATTGCAGCTATTTATATGTATTACTATTTGCATTACTATTTGCAGCTCAGTTTGGCAATTTTTTAGATGATAAAGCCTAAACACCTTACTCTAATAGATTATTATAAGTTTATTATTTATAAAATAAATGAAATTAGATTTTAACATCAACTCCTCTAGCCAACTTTACAGACCTATTCATCACTTACTTACTCCTCTCTGAAAACTCAAACATTTTTTCAGGTGAAATTTTTCAGAAAAGGAAAGCAAAAGTTTGTAAAATAGGGTATTTCTTTAGATCTTGGATTTATTTTAATCATTACAAGTGGTTAAATTTTAATTGTTGTTTAAAAATTTATTTACCATAATTATTACTTTTTTCTTTACTGCAAAATGTAAGTGATGGCAATGCCTGTCATAACTCTGAAGATTTTATGATGTAATGCATGGAGAGTGCCAAGGAAATGTCTAAAAAGAAAACTGTCTCCTGTGTTTTAGTGGGAAATTAAGTGTTACTATTTAGTTACCAGGTAACTTTACAAAGATTCCATTACTTCCTCAATTTTTGTTATTTTATTCCTTTATTACTAATAGTATTTCATAGTATTATTAGAACAAAATTTATGATATTCCACTTTTCCTGGCTTTTTTTTTTTTTAATGTCCCTATTTCACCTAGATCTAAAGAAATCTTTTTTTTTTTTCAGAAATTATAACATGGCAAAGGTTTGGTAATATTAGGGTTCTTTTCTTGTCTCTTTTCTTTGAGCATCCTCAGATGTTTTTACCTGGCAGCACATGATCATTATGACTCTCATCCTAATGAAGTTATAAATTGAAATTTAACTAACTTGTTTTATTACCAGAACTAAAACACATAGTCTCATGGGCTTCTGGCATTTGTGCAGGCTTTCTTCTTTAATTTTTTTTTTTTTTTAAATATAGAAACCAACACTCATTGAGTATTTAGGTAGACCAGCTATAATACTGAGTGATTTTGAATTAATATGGACTTTCTACAATAGAAATATTTGGTAGCAATTAATTTACAAATCTGAGTGTTTGTAGGTTTTGTACCATTCAGATAAGTGAAATAGATGTTAGCAACTCATATTCTGGAGTTCTTACTTAAATATTTACCAGTTGGTCAAAAAAAAAAGAAAGAAAAATAAATAGCCCAGTTTTGTATTTGTTAATTAGGTGTCAGAGGCCAATGACAAGGCAAGACCAAGTAACCTAACACCTCCACATATAAAGTGTTATGTGCTTTAAAATCAGGGATTGAAGTTGTTCTGTCCATTAGAAAAGGTCAGCCTAGATTAATCTCTTTCCCACTTATGTAATTGCTTACACCTTAGGCATATATTGTAGATTCAGAACTTGTGAAAGTGTCAGAATTGGAGCTGTTCTTTTGGTTTACTTTATTTCTCTTCCTTATCCTTTCTTTGATGTGACACATTACTTCAGTTCAATTTAACAAACATGTACTGAGCATCTACTTTTCAGGTGCTCTGCCAGATGCAGGCCTCAGGGAACTAGAAAGCTACTAGCTTACCCCTTAACAAGAAAATCTTGAGGAAGACACAATAGGATAAAAATCTTCAAATCTCAATAAGCCTTTTTTCAAAGTAAATATATCTAAATTGTCTTTTTATCAAAACCACTGGTGTGAAATGCACTCTTCAAAGTTGTTAAAACTGAGAGGTCTCTTTTTACTGTTAATCTTTACAAATATTTCTTCTTCTATTAATTCTGTAAGATTTTGATGACCACAATTATTTCTGAAGGATAAACTAATGAAATATTATGGACACCAAGGACAGTGGATTGGGGAGAGGCATGTATAACCCTGAGACCATAGCATTTAGTGGAACCCCTGAAACAAGGGAGCTAACTGACATCTTCGCAGTACTAGGACCAACTACTACTAATGCTAATAACAATCATTTATTTAGCATTTAATATATGTCAGGCACTGCGCAATGCATCCATGGGTAGTAACTCATTTAATTCACACAACAACTTTTTGAAGTAAGTGCCATGACTATTCCTGTTTAGAGACAAGAAAATTGAGCAAACAATGTTTAAATAACTTGATCCTGATTATACAGGTAGCAGAGCCAGACTTTGTACCTATACAGTCAGGCTGTAGATTCCACAACTTTAACCATCATTGAAATAAATGTAATTTGCTACCCAATGACTTCACAAGTAATTCTCTCAAATAGTTGATAAATAACATAACTGGTTATTCAGCTCTGTGTGACTGCAAATTTAAGTTTAAAATAAAAGAATCAGTGTTCTTAAATACAAAGTGCAGGTCTCTAATACAAAATCCAAATCTTTTATGGTGTTGCAAAAACAAGCCCAGGGAGTATACTAAATAATATCTCAATTTTGTCGAAGAAAGGTTGTAGATCTCATCACACTGTTTCCTCTGATTGTATTAAAACAACAAATAAACTATGTACCCCATATCTCTGTAACCATTGGGTGAGGAACTATGTGTGAAAGTACCTAGCATGACAGACATTTTTGGATGCCTTCTCACTGTGTAATCAAGATCAAGTGATAAAAACCAATTTATATTTAAAATAAAATATAGACTATTCATTGTCAATACTGAATATGGTGAATTCAAACCCATTTAAATAACAATTAAAGGGCCTTTAATATAAATATTGTTACCATTCACGTTGATTTTAAATAGAATACAACATAAGTAATTAAGGAGAGTTTCCGGATAAATTATATAACCTACGTCTTTACTATATGACCATATTTGTATTGAAGAATTGTGATTATAACAATGTTTATTTCCAATATATAATCTTTTTATGATATATGAAATGTATAATGTATGGAATGCCTTTCATATTAGTATGTTCTCTATTAACAATATAACAAAGAAGTATGTACCTAATTAAGTCTTATCTTTAATTTAACAGCCAGGAAGCTTAAAAACAAATTTTAGTTTTATCACTGGCAAAGCATTGGCCTTTGTTATCATGGTACTTCTGTCCCACTTTAACCTTTTCTGTAGTTTAGATTCTGATTTCCTCTGATACCTCTGTTGTCCACACTAAATTTATTGTCCACACTAAATTCTTTCAAACCCTTTATTCATTAAGAATATAAATACATGAATAAATGCATGTTTATTGCAAAGAAAATAAAAATAGAGGGAGAGCATATAATTCTTGAGAGGTAAATTTTTTGAAAATTTTGTTCACAACCTCTAGTCATAGCAGCAAAAAAATATTTCCCATAGTGTAGATTATTAGTAATGGACATTTATAAATGCAGCCAACCATATGTTTAATCAACTTAAAACACATTTTGAAGGACTTAAACTTTGCTACATAAATGAAAGAGTAATGAAGTTAGTTACAGACTTTTTGGACACATTTGCCACTTTCTTTAATTAAGAAGATTAGTAATATTAACATTTAATGCTACCTTATATTTTCGAAGGGCTTAGCTCATTAAAGATTATAAACTTCCCTGGCATCTCTGCAATTATTATCATCCTCAATTTTATAATGAGGGAATTTGCAGAAAAGAGTTAAGTACTTGGAAGAGATTTTGAGTCCACAGGGTTTCAGTTAGAAGACTGGTCCAGGGTAGTGCCAGGAACTGGTGGCTTACATTCATCATAGAAAGAAAAGGCAAGGTGTATGAGCTCTAATCAAATCATTTAAAATGCAGTACAGAGTAATGTTTGAACTCTGGGGTTTTCAGTCATTTAGATAAGAGTTCAAGCACCAGCTTTGCCACTTTGTAGTTATATAATATTGTGTGAGTTACTTTTTGAGTCTAGGTTTCCACATCTATTAATAAGGGTAATCATAGTACCTGTGTCATGGGATTTTGGTACTGATTGAATCAAATGACCCTTTTTGCACAAGACTTGGAACATAGCAAGCATTTGATCAAGTTGAATAATATTATTTTGATGATGATGATGACCAGATAGATGAGGCTGTCATCAGGCACATAAGAGAGACCTGGATAGAGATTCTGGTATCTGGTGAAAAGGTGGTTTTATAGTATTCTGTGCCTGTAAAGGAAGACAAAGCTGAGAATCTGTTTCCTGAGAATCTAAGAAAACATGCATTTTTATTAAGGACATTTGGTTTCTGTGCTCTAAATAACTACCCTAGGAGAAGTGTACAAAACCATTCCAGTAATTCTTTGAGGCTGTGGGATTACCACTTTTCAGTTGCTCCCGAAGAGTTACTCATATTACTACTTGACTGGTCATAAGAAGGAGGAAAAATAACTATCAACGTTCCATAGAAATAGAACACAGAAGTTAGTTTATAGTTAGTCTTAATAGTATAGAATAATTTGTAATTATCCATCATCTGAATGGACTGTGATAAAATTTATCTTGCTTATTAATAAGGGTTTAACAAATTGATGTCAGAACTTTCCAGGAATAGTAATAGAACTACTTATGAATCAAACAATTACTATCAGGTACCTAAAAATTTACTTACATATAATATATGTGCAAATATAATTACCTCTATATTTGTAGCCTAACATTTTATAAAATTTCAAATAGATCCAATTCTGATCTTCAACAAAATCCTTATTATAAGTATATGACATTTATATCTATATCTATTTACAAATGAGAAAACTAAAGTACTGGGATATTAGTTGATTTTTCTTAGGAAGTTGCCAGAATTAAAATTCCAACTCTGCCACTTTTTACATCATTTATCGTCTACTTTATTTATTTATTTTATTTTTAAAATTAATTAATTAATTTATTATTTATTTTTGGCTGCATTGGGTCTTTGTTGCTGTGCGCAGCTTTCTGTAGTTGCAGCGAGCGGGGGCTACTCTTCGTCGCCGTGCGCGGGCTTCTCATTGCAGTGGCTTCTCTTGTTGCAGAGCTCGGGGTCTAGGTGCGCGGGCCTCAGTAGTTGTGGCTCGCGAGCTCTAGAGTGCAGGCTCAGTAGTTACGGCTCACGGGCTTAGCTGCTCCACAGCATGTGGGATCTTCCCGGACCAGGCTTGAACCCATGTCCTCTGCATTGGTAGGAGGATTCTTAACCACTGCACCGCTAGGGAAGCATACCGTTTACTTTAATCTGACTTTCTCACACTCCTTTGACTAGGTCTGATTTTCAAGATAGCTAGCAGTTGCAAAATCAGACAAACTCACTCCATAAAAATAATGAAAATGGCATTTAGTTTTAGAAAACATATATAAGCATAGATAACTTTGCTTTTCAAAAGATGCTTATAAAATGGTTTCAGAAATTTGTTATATTATGGTAATTTTTTCTGAAAAGGTTAAGAAGATTGGGTTTATGAAATTGATGATATGAAATCTGTCAATAGGGTTATGATCAAACAGAACATTCACTTCACAAATTTCAAAAATGAGAGCTTATCAGAAGCATTATGGGTCAGAATGGATTCTACTGAAGCCATTTAAGGTAATGAAACGCTAAAGATGCAAAGTCTTTATATCTGCATAATTTCTCCTGTGAAAACTTTAATCACTGGACTTAATATTTCAATTTTACTGTAAATATGTGACTGGTTTTTATGCCTGTTATACTCATTATGTTTGCACTGTGATTAATGTGCAAAATAATCAGAGTGAATGTTAAATTTTTATAATTTCATTTTAATCATTCATGGAGATTCATAATTTTTCATTAGAAGTGTACCTCTTTTCATAATGAAGTAAACAATGGTTATAGGAAAACTGTAAATATATTTTGATATTATGATAATGGTAGCAAAATTTATGGAGAATGAATTTGTGATCTGACAATTTATGTCAGTTGCTTCATAATAACTTACTAGAGAGAATTTTAAATGCCTAATAATATTTCATGGATTTATTAATGCCAATTATATTTAAACTACTAAAATCTGATATCTGCATTCAATTTAAAATGTGATTTTAGGTAATTAGTGAAATATACATCAATGACTTTTTCTCCTCATATCTCATTATTGAAATCACCACCTGGCATAACTGTTGCCTATAGATTTTCTTAATATATTAACTCTTCAAGTCCTCATCTTCAAATGATTAGAGACGATTTAATATGTATGTTTTTGGCTTGTTTATCTATGGACCAGATACTATTCTAGGCTTATCAGATTTAGAAAATAAAAACACATGCCCAGTTAAACTTAATTTCAGATAAACCACTAACACATTTTTTAGTGTAAATATATCCCATATTTTGGTATAAATATATCCTTATATTTTTTCTGGCAACCCTCGTTAAGGCATATAATACTCCCAATTCCTTTTCACTTTTCCAAACTAAAAAACTGTTAATCTGGTTACATCAAGTAACCAGTAGCATCCCCTCACCTCCCAGATGTGATAATCAAAAATGCCTTCAGAAACTGCCAAGTATCTCCTCGATTTCAAAATAATGCAGAGTGAGAAACATCTGCCTTTGTGTTTGTGTATGTGTTTAGATTTGAATGGATTTCTTCCTTTTGTTTCTAGAGCTTTAGTCTTTTTTGTGTAGAAGCACATACACCAAGCCATTTGGACAGATGTCTGGTAAATGTCTTTTGTTTAAGTTAATCTTTTATTAACATACCTTGACTAATTCAGAAACCAAACTTGAGATATAATTTGCATTCCATTGTTGAAATCAATCGTAACATCTAATATTTATATTTATTCTCATAAAACACTTATGCCCAGCATAAAAATTTAGCATGCTAAGATAAAAGCAAAGTTTACTTTTTTAAAAAAGCAAGTAATAACTCTTCCATGACACTTATGTAGTCAGTGGTTGAAAATGAGATTGAAATATTTTATTTCAATTTGGGTAGGTATCTACTAACAAGTGCATGTTTTTCTGAAAATAGTTTTTTTTTTTTTTCTGTAATGGATTTTATTCATTTTCCAACTTTTTCTATTACTTGGTTCAAAAATTAGTCCAGCTTTGGAAATGATTTTTCTTTTGATTATTCCATGTAGGATTATATCATAAAACAAACAACAAAACAGTTTTTAAATCTTAGATTGTTACATTCCTGAAGGGGTTGCTGTCTCTATTTTTGGCCATTTTAAAAGTCATTCTTCTTAAACTCTTTGTAAGGTTATAGGTGTCAATGAAAATCATGAGGCCAAAAATGGTATATTATGCATGTACAAAATATTGTATAAACTTTCAGCATATTTCTGGGTTCCAAAGGAACCAATGACTCCTGGTTAAGGACCTCAGATCCAGAGAATTGAATAAACAATCAATACCACTGCAATTTTCACCTGGAAGAAAAGAGAAAAAAAAAAGGAATGGGATTGGAGGTGAGACATTTCTTTCTTATTGATGGAAATTAGATTTCTCACCTGTAATGGCTCATGAAACTCAACAATGTATGTTCAACACTAAACCAACCACCAGATTCCCGTGCAACTTTCCTCAAGCCTATAGCCAGTGAGGACACAGAATCCAACAGTGTGGTGCTGGGAAACAAGAACTTTTACTAGAGACAGTGGAAGGTTGAGGAAAATAGGCAACTTTACCTGTTAGAATGGAACAAGCTTTTGATTCATAGGTATTTATGCCCAGTTAGGGAGCTCCCAGGGAAGAGCAGTAGTGATAAATTATTGAATATTAGTTAACAAGGACATTCATTGATACCCCAAAGATGTTCATGCTTCCATGAAGGAACATTCATGGGAATGTTCACTACAATCTTGTTCATGGTGACAGGGAGTTGGAGGCAATTTGAGTGTCTGTCATTGGAAGAGTGGATAGAACATTGAGAGATAGCACCATACATAGAGGATTATGTAACAGTCAGAAAAAATATACATACATAGTAAATGTATGGACCTTAAAGGCATGGTGTGTAGTCAAAAAAAAATTAACAAATGAAGTATATAAAATATAATTTATAAAAGTTAATTTGAGTGCATTTTAAACAGTAATACATACTTTACAGGAATACTTATAAACAAAGAAGAGATAAATTTGATTTAAGAATGGTGGTCTATGAACAGAGAGGAAAATAACTTGTGGGGATAATGACAAAGGGACTTTAACTGAAAATGTACTGATTATTGATTATAAATTCTTAATAGTGTTTGTGTCCCCCCACGTAAATATTTTGACATGTTAATCATTTACCAGTATTTCCACACAGATTTTATTTTTTCAGAAACTTTCATTGAATACCTATTTTGTGCCAGGTCCTACAGTGATTTTATTAGTTGCTAACAAAAAGGCATAAAACAGAGCATCTGCTCAGAAACTTGAGGGACAAAAAGTCACCTAAAGGGGCCATATAAAACACAGGCTAGGGCTTCCCTGGTGGCGCAGTGGTTGAGTCCACCTGCCGATGCAGGGGACACGGGTTCCTGCCCCAGTCCGGGAAGATCCCACATGCCACGGAGAGGCTGGGCCCGTGAGCCATGGCCGCTGAGCCTGCGCGTCCGGAGCCTGTGCTTCGCAACAGGAGAGGCCACAACAGTGAGAGGCCCGCATACCGCAAAAAAACAAAACAAAACAAAACAAAAAAACTGGCTAAGTGTACTTGTAAAGATAAGCTAAACAAGGACAACTCAGGCAGAGGCTAGATCCAAGGGAACTATAGAACAAATCAGGGATGACTTCCTGGAGGAGCTGATGGTTAAGATATCTCACTCAGTCCTTTTGCAACAATTTAAAATCTCAATTATTCCTATGGTGACCATATTATCTATTACCAATAACAAGTCCATTTATAATTCTTTTTATGGCTATTGTCACCTATATTTAAAGTGAAATTCAGACAGTATATTTATAATAGTATGATTTATGATATTTATAATACAGTCTGATACTTTTGTGTAATTCTATTTGCATTGAAGTAACTGGATATAAAAAAATAAACAAGCAAACCTCCTCATAGTTCACATCTGATATATAAGAAAGTTATTTAATTAATTAAAAATATTGACAAGTCTCTTTTGCTACCAAAACACTAAAGTTTAGAAAATAATATTTAAAATTAAAATCTAAAATATCCCTGTGCATATTCTCTTATTTTCACATAAAATAAAACTAAAAATCAATATCAATGAACGTACTGTTGGTATAATTCAACTAAATACAATGACTGATACACTGGAAATTGTCACTTAAAAAAATTGTATTTCAAGGTCATTCGACCTTTTAATATATTTGGGCAACTCAGAACACCCTAAACTACTTGTCATATTTATTGAAATCATGGGTTATATCAATCTTACCTGTTTAGATTCATAAGATTAAACAAATTTAGGAAGCAGTTATTGGTGTTTTCACTTTTACCTTATTACCAGAGACTAAATAAAAATAACACACACTCTCCCCCTCTTCTACCTTTAATCATACTTTAATTAAAAGATTGAATTTTTAAGAAAGGATAAAATTTCCCTTTTCTCAAGGGGCTCAGAAATTCAACAGTTATTGAATTAACTACTGTGAAAGGATTCTTTATTTTAAAAAAAAATTTATTTATTTTATTTTATTTATTTGTTGTCTCTGGCTGCTTTGGGTGTTTGTTGCTGCTTTGTTGCTTTTCTCTAGTTGCAGCAAGTGGGGGCTACTCTTCGTCGCAGTGTGTGGGCTTCTCATTGCAGTGGCTTCTCTTGTTGCGGAGCACGGGCTCTAGGCACATGGGCTTCAGTAGTTGTGGCACATGGGCTCAGTAGTTATGGCTCAAGGGCGCTAGAGCACAGGCTCAGTAGTTGTGGCGCACGGGCTTATTTGCTCCACGGCATGTGGGATCTTCCTGGGCCAGGGCTCGAACCCGTGTGCCCTGCATTGGCAGGTGGATTCTTAACCACTGAGCCACC
The DNA here is from genome assembly GCF_964374135.1 of Grampus griseus. Lineage (NCBI taxonomy): Eukaryota > Metazoa > Chordata > Mammalia > Artiodactyla > Delphinidae > Grampus > Grampus griseus. The sequence goes on from NC_139010.1 coordinate 44,392,646, forward strand.
AGGGAAGCCCAGGATTCTTTCATTTTGATATTTATTTTTGTGTGCAAAATATCATCAAGTTAACAACCTAATTCATGTTAAAGTATTGCTAGACCTAGGTTAAATGGATTGACTTCACAGGTGAATTTAACATTAGCCCTTATCTGCAAAATCAGTTTTTACTCAAACTACTGATAATTGATTTTATTCTATTTTATCTTTCATATGGGTATGGTGGTTACCCATGAGAATGGTGTTTTTATTCATATAAAAAATTGCTGTGAAAAGTCTTCAAAATATTTACTACACAGACAATAATTTACATGAATTTAAGTAGACTAACAAGTTCTTGAGATTAGAGCTAGAAAAAATAGTTGTAAGTATGTAATCGTATAATTTTTCCTTTTTTTTAATGTAATACTCAAGTTGATGTTAAATGTATACCTACTGTATAAATTTAAGTATCTAAAAATATTTCTAGATCTTCATCATATATTTGTATATATAAGAATCAATTCTGAAGAATAAATTTTGGCCAAGTTTATACATACCATCCAAAATATTTTCAGAAAAATAATTTTTGAATTTCTTTTCTGAAATAGAACTATTTAAATGTGTGTGTGTGTGTGTGTGTGTGTGTGTGTGTGTGTGTGTGTGTGTAAGACTAGTTTTACCTTATGAAGGATTTGAAAAATTCTGTAATTTCTTTGGAGGTGAGATGAGAACAAGGCATATTATAAGAAAGTTTCAGTAAAATAGGTACATAATATTTTCATTATTTCTGTCCAACTCTGTTTCCATTTTTAAGCATTTTTAGGCTTTTTAATTTTATTTTTGGTATAGACATGATAGATCATGACAAAATCTATATTATCAGGGTCTTAGTGAGGGCTGCTATAACAAGATACAATAGACTAGGTGGCTGAAATAAAATAGAACTTTATTTCTCACAGTTCTCAAGGCTGAGAAATCAAAGATCAGCATGGTTTGGTTGTGGTGAGAACCTCTTCCTAGTTTACAGCTGATCGTCTTCTTGTATCCTCACATGACAGAGCAGAGAGAAAAAATTCTCCAGTCTCTTCCTATAAGGGCACCAATCTCGTTCGTGAGGGCGCCATACTCATGACCCATTTACCTCCCAAAAGTCCCACCTACTAATACCATTACATTTCAGATCAGAATTTCAGCATATGAATTTTGAGAGAACCCAAACATTCAGTTCATACTGAATATTTAAGTTTTTCTAATTGCCCAATCATAATGAATATTATGAATCAATGAATATAATGAATATTTAAATTTTTCTAATTGCCTATATTTATTTGAAAATAAAACTATCTTCTTGTAGATGAATGGAGTTTGTTGTTATGATTATAAAATTTACAGAGAATTTTACCATTGCTTTGTTTAAATATTAAATGCATTTTGAAGTATAAATTTGGATGTAGCATTGCATCAAACATGCAAACACACATTATCCTTATCACAAAGTGTAACATATTCAATTTAAATAAACTAAGATCCCACATGCCGCGGAGCGGCTGGGCCCGTGAGCCTTGGCTGCTGAGCCTGCGCTTCCAGAGCCTGTGCTCCACAACGGGAGAGACCACAACAGTGAGAGGCCTGCGTACCGCAAAAACAAAACAAAAATGCTTAAAATTTAGCATAACTTAATATGCTAGCTTTTAGGTTGTTTATATTTCATAAAAAAGTCCTACTTTCTGAATCCTTTTATTAATATTCTCAGAGCTAGAAACAAGCGTGAGGGAGATAGAATGTACTGGATCTTTTCCAGTATCCACTATATATTATATACTATAATATAAATTACTTTTATTTTATATTAAATATTATAAGGCAGTCCTTTTATGAATATGATTTAAAATAATTCCAGAGTATCTGTGCCTCAAAAGAATACAACAAAATTCCCTAACATTGCTTCTGTGTATCTAAACTTAACAGCAGTTTTATTTTGCTGATTGCAAAACTAGTTTCCTAAGGGGGAACACTGCTCTAACGAATGCATAAAACAAGTATTTATCGTACTGTCGTTCCATGGAGATATTTTACAACTTCTTAGAATATTGAAAAAAAAGATGTTTTAAATTAAAATCACAATTCTTTGGAGGAGGTTTATAGCACGAAAATGGCAGGTAAAGAATATCCTAGTGGGGCTTCCCTGGTGGCGCAGTGGTTGGGAGTCCGCCTGCCAATGCAGGGACACGGGTTCGTGCCACAGTCTGGGAGGATCCCACGTACTGCGGAGCGGCTGGGCCCGTGAGCCATGGCTGCTGAGCCTGCGCGTCCGGAGCCTGTGCTCCGCAACGGGAGAGGCCACAGCAGTGAGAGGCCCGCGTACCGGAAAAACAATAAATAAATAAAAAAATAGAATATCCTAGTGGACGTATGTCATACTTGGTTCCCTACATACACTTCTACTGCTTTGCAAAGATATAATGCATAAGATGATAGACTATAAATTTTCAAAATCTTGGGCAAGTTGGCAAAATTAATTAAGCTCAGGCTTCTGTAAACTGGAATATCTGTGTCGTATTCCTGACTATAGTTTCTGAATATCTATGTCTAATTCCTGACTACCTTCCATGTTATTTTTGTGTTTATCTGTTTGTAACTCAACCTTCCTCTATTTATGTTTCAAGCCATGCAGCTGTTTCATGTGTGCAATGATTTCAATCTAAAAGACAATGGTTTACTCATAAAATAATTATTTTTTACCTTATATATAATTTTGAAAGATTAGTAACTAATTTGAAGATGTTTGTTTTCGTTGATAATTTATGAGTGGCTTCTATGGTGCACTTTCATGTGTTATGCAGAAGACCTTCATTGTGGAGTTCTTAAAGTATTACCTGATAATAACAAGATACTTATTAATTACCTGTTTTTATATTTAAGATTTCTGTTTAGTATTTATATAAGAGCTAATAAGTCCATCCACATTTAATTTTATAAAAAAATATTTAGAGAATTTTGCTTTGGGTGTTGCTTTTCTAATAGTGGCCTTTGCAAAAATGTTTTAACGTAGTGGAAACATCTAAAAGTAATGACGATTGCCTTTGCTAATGCCAAGATACACAAACAATGACATTTTGAAAGAAGAAATAATTCAGCTCAGGTAATAAGGAAGTGGTGACAAAAATTAAGTAGTTTTTTTTAAAGTCAGTTTTTGTAGTATAGAAATGAAAATCAATAGCATTTGAAGACATTTTCTGCTTTGCCCACATATTTACTAGCATACGCACATATATATGTTACATGTACTTTATATAATAGTAGATTACACACTATAGTATGAATCACTATATTCCCAGCATAAGTAAATACATATTACTTTATAGAAAGAAACTTACTTAAAAGTCATATATAAACCAGACTTTATGCTCTCTGAATATCAAGCTATATTTTCCCACTGAATGACAGAGGTGTGCTCCCAACAAAAGAAAAAATGTCTCCTGAGCCTCCCAAAATGTCATGGTAGACTTAAACCTCTTATAATCTTAAATTTTAAGATAAATTATTATTTCTGTAATAAAATGTATGCAGTAAGGCAAGTCAAATGCTATGCCTACATTCTGGTACGGTATTGAAAACCTATGAAGATTGGATCTAAATTATGGAGAAAGCAGCATTAGCTCACATAAAATTAATGTCTTCCTAAAAATTACTTAAGAACCTTTTTATAGTTTTTGTCTCTGTTTATTTCATAGTGGCTCTATTTGCTCACTTACCAACTCTTTTCTAGACATAGTGCAAATTTAAGATGGCTCCAGCCAACTTAATTTTTTTTTTTTTTTACCAAGGTAGTAAATGCTGTTTATGACTTCTTTAAGTTTACGTAGTGCTCCAATATATTAATACCCTGTGAGCTTCAAAAAACCAAATATATTTACAGTAATATTATCGGTCACCAAAATGAAGGGGAAGGAAATTTTACAATAGTGAGAATGCACAAATGTTCTCACTAAGGCAGTATTGACCCAGACGATCGTTTAGTATCTGTCACCACAAATGCCTCCCAACTCTGGAATGCTCACTGTGACAAACATGTGTCGGCACACAGTATTTCCTGAATTCTTACACGTTCTTCACTTTCCGATATATCTGGTGAACTGGGAGTAGGAAGCTGGTCATAGACAATGTGCCCTCCCTCCCTTGTCTGCCCAAAACTTGAAGCAGTCACATCCACTGTCAGGCTGGCTGTAGCCTTGGCCTCTTCCTCTGACGCAGCCAACCGAGGATTGACTTCAACAAGATCCAGTGCTGAGAGCAACCTTGTATTGTGTATTTCCTCAGTAATATACATGCCTTCTCAATAGGTCAGTCCCCCTGCAACAGGGGTTCCTGTGGCTGGGTGCAGTGGTTAAGAATCCGCCTGCCAGTGCAGGGGACACGGGTTCAAGCCCTGGTCCGGGAAGATCCCACAAGCCGCGGAGCAACTAAGCCTGTAAGCCACAATTACTGAGCCCGCGTGTTGCAACTACTGAAGCCTGAGTGCCTAGAGCCCGTGCCCTGCAACAAGAGAAGCCCATGCACCGCAACAAAGAGTAGCCCCCGCTCGCCACACCTAGAGAAAGCCCACGCGTAGCAACAGACCCAATGCAGCCAAAAATAAATAAATAAAATGAATAAATTAAAAAAAAACATGCTTTATTCAACAACCCAGAATGTAGATTAAAAATAAAAATTCTTACTGAAGAATTCTTCAGTAAGAATTTAAGATTTTTTTTTTGCGGTATGCGGACCTCTCACTGCTGTGGCCTCTCCCGTTGCGGAGCACAGGCTCCGGACGCGCAGGCTCAGCAGCCATGGCTCACGGGCCCAGCCGCTCCGTGGCATGTAGGATCCTCCCGGACCGGGTCACGAACCTGTGTTCCCTGCATCGGCAGGCGGACTCTCAACCACTGCGCCACCAGGGAAGCCCCAAAGATGATATTTTTTTTTATTATCCCATGTTTGAAAACAAAGAACTCTGTTTTTCCCAAGTTAAAACATAGCCATGGGCTTCCCTGGTGGCGCAGTGGTTGAGAGTCCGCCTGCCGATGCAGGGGATACGGGTTCGTGCCCCGGTCCGGGAAGATCCCACATGCCGCGGAGCATCTGGGCCCGTGAGCCATGGCCGCTGGGCCTGCGCGTCCGGAGCCTGTGCTCCGCAACGGGAGAGGCCACAACAGTGACAGGCCCGCATAGTGCAAAAAAAAAAAAAACATAGCCATGTCTTCTGGTTTATTCTGAGCTTTAGCTTTCTGTAAGAAATAAATAGTCCTTTTAATTACAATGGCACTATTGACTTGTATTTTTTTTTCTGAATAATTATTGTCATATTCCCTCCTGCTTCAGAATGGTAATCTTTGGTTTAAGAAACATTTACTAGTATGAGGGTGATGATTCATAGACATTGGCAGAAATAGGTTCATGCTTGCCAGATTATTCTGAATGTGTTTTATGTTAGATATCGTATCTTTTATAACTGTTTTTCTAAGGTTTGTTTTCTATTATTTCCAAAAATATTCGAGGAAAAAAGGGCTGAATTTAGGAATGTAGAACATAACAATTTGCCCATATTTCTTCGGAAATAGAATAAAATGATCTGAAGATATTCTCATGGCAGGGTTTCATTTGAAGTGGTTCTTTCTTTTTGTTTGTTTTGACAAAATTATAAGAACAGTCAGAGATAAACATTTAAGTTTTTAATGTAATTTGGAAATAATTTGTTTGGGTTTTTTAATTTATTTTTTTCTTAAGAATTTAAATGTCTGCAAGTGAATAAATGGACACTTTTCTGGTTTTGTTTGCTTAGAAATTGAGCAAGTGTGGGTGAGAATAATACATAACGTAGGTAACTTATACAGGGCGGTCATATCTGACCTGAGAAGCTGAAGGTTTATCTTGCAACATTTCCACCTGCAATAAAAGACTTTTCACATCTTGTTTCGTAATTTTGAAGGCATTTAAGCATTTTATTGCATAGGCAATTTTACTATATTTGTGACCAATAAACCGTATATAATCTTTTTTTAAGACGAGAAAAAAGAATTAAATATTAGAAGCCTGTAGGATAGCCTGTAGAATTACAGGGGTTTCATGGTTTTTTTTGTTTGTTTGTTTTGTTTTTCTTATTAATTTGCCTCAGCAAGTTTTCCATGTCAGTATACTAATATGCATGTATTCACTTCATTCTTTCAAATTGCTTCATGGTATTTCATTTTATGGATGGGTATTAGTTATATATTGCTGTGAAACAAACCACCCCAAAACTTAGTGGTTTTAACAAATCAGCTGCACAGTTCTTTTAGTCTAATCCAGTTTGGTTTATCTCTGATGGGCTTTTTCATGCCTCTGTGGTCAGCTGGCAGGTCAGTTGGTAGTTGTGTTGGTCTAGGATGGCCTCATTCACACTCTGGAGGTTGACAGCTATCAGCCAGTATGCCTCAGTTGTACACATGGCCATCTTCCAGCAGGCTGGCTCAGGCTTATTCACATGGCGGTGTCAGAGTTCCAAGTACAGCAAGAGAACAGGCTCCAGTGTGCAAGTATTTTTCAAACTTATGCCTGTTTCACATATTGCTAATTAGACAAAGGAAGTCACATAGCCAAACCAGATTCGAGCAGTGGAGAAATAAATAGACTTAAGCTTTTGTCAGGGCTATTTGCAAGATCACACTGTAAGGGCATAGATGCAGGGAGGGTAAGAATTTGTGACCAGATTTACAGTCTACCACAGTATGAATCATATTTTATTTATTCACTCCCTTATTGATGGCCATTTAGGTTGCTTCCAACCCTTTACCACTACAAGAATTGTTGCAATGAACATCTTTTTTTTTTTAATAGTTTTTTTAGAGAAGTTTTAGATTCACAGCAAATTTGAGTGGAAGGTAAAGAGATTCCCCATATACTCCTTGGCTATATCCTCCTTCATTATCAACATCCTTCACCAGGGTGGTACCTTTGTTATAACTGACCCTATATTGACACATCATTATCATTCAGTGTCCATACTTTACATTATGTCTCACTCTTGGTGTCATATATTCAATGGGTTTGGACATATTTATAATGGCTTCTACCCACCATTATACCATCATACAAAAGAGTTCATTGCCCTGAAAACACTCTGTGCACATTCTTCTTTCCCCCAACCCCTGATCTTTTTACTGTCTCCATAGTTTTGCCTTTTCCAGAATGTGATATAGTTGGAAATATACTGTAGGTAACCTTTTCAAATTGCTTTTTTTCACTCTGTATTATGCATTTAAGTTTTCTCCATGTCTTTTTATAGCTTGATAGCTCTTTTTTTTAGTGATGTATAATATTCCTTTTCTGGATGTCCCACAATTGATTTAACCACTCACCTACTGAAGGACATCTTGGTCACTTTCAAGTTTAAGAAATTATGAATAAAGCTACTATAAATATCTGTGTGCAGATTTTTGTGGGCAAAATATTTCAACTCTATTGGGTAAATACGAAGGAGCATGATTGCTGGATTCTGTGGTAAGAGTATGTTTAGTGTTTTTTTTTTTTTTTTTTTTTTTTTGCGTTATGTGGGCCTCTCACTGTCGTGGCCTCTCTCGTTGCGGAGCACAGGCTCCGGACGTGCTGGCTCAGCGGCCATGGCTTATGGGCCTAGCCGCTCCGCGGCATGTGGGATCTTCCCGGACCGGGGCACGAACCCGTATCTCCTGCATCGGCAGGTGGACTCTCAACCACTGCGCCACCAGGGAAGCCCCTATGTTTAGTTTTGTAAGAAATTGCCAAACTCTCTTCCAAAGTGATTGTACCATTTTGTATTTCAACCAGCATTGAATGAGAATTCCTATTGATCAGCATCCTGGTCAGAATTTGGTGTTGTCAGTGTTCTGGAATATGGCCATTCTAATATGTGGGTAGTGGTGTCTCATTGTTTAATTTGCATTTCCCTGATGACATATGATGTGGGACATCTTTTTAGATGCTTATTTGTCATCTATATACTTTCTTTGCTGGAGTGTCTTTTATTAGTTAAAGGTCTTTGGCCCATTTTTTAACTGGATTCTTTTTTTCTAATTGTTGAATTTTAAGTTGTTTGTATATTTTGGATAAGAGTCCTTTATCAGATGTATCTTTTGCAAATATTTTCTCCAAGTGACTTGTCTTTTTATTCTCTTGACAGCTTCTTTTGCAGAGCAGAAGTTTGTAATTAATGAAATCAGGCTTATCAATTATTTCTTCCATGGGTTGTGTCTATGGTTTTCTAATTCAGAAGTCATATCCAAAGTCTTCTAGGTTTTCTCCTATGTTATCTAGAATTTTGATAGTTTTGAGTTTTACTTTTAGGTCTGTGATCCAATTTTTGTGAAGGTATAAGTGCTGCGTTTAGATTCTTTTCTTTCTTTCTTTTTCTCTTCTTCTTTTTTTTTTTTTAACACAGGAAATTCCAGTTGTTCCAACACCATTTGTTGAAAAGACTGTCCTTGCTCCTTTGTACTGGCTTTGTGCCTTTGTCACAGACCAGTTTATGTGGGTCTGTTTGGGGGCTCTCTATTGTATTATACCAATCTATTTGTTTGTTTACCCTACCACACTGTTTTGTTTGGTGTAGTTTTTGTAGTAAGTATGGATACAGCTACTGTCAATCCTCCAGCTTTGTTCTTCTCCTTCAACATTGTGTTGATTATTCTGGGTCTTTTGCTGCTTGTAAAACTTTAGAATGAACTTCAGAATCAGTTCCTCTATATCCACAAAATAATTTGCTGGATTTTTATTGGGATTGCATGAAATCTATAGATCAAGTTCAGAAGAACTGACATCTTTACATTATTGTCTTCCTTTCTATGAACATGAAATACCTCTCCATTTATTTAATTCTTTGATATTTTTCAACAGAGTTTTGTAGTTTTTCTCATATAGAAGAACACATATTTTGTACATATTTTCTTAAATATATACTTTTTTCTATTGTTGCTGATATAAATGGCTGTTTTTAATTTCAAATTTTACTTGTTTTTTGATGGTATATAGGAAAAAATTGACTTTTGTATATTAACTCTGTATCTTGAAAACCTTGCCATAATTGCTTCTTAGTTCAAGGAACGTTTTTGGAATTTTTACATAGACAATAATGTCATCTGTGAGCAAAGACAGTTTTTTTTTTTTCTTCCAAACCTGCATGCCTTTTATTACATATAATCTTTAAAAGGAAAATTTGTAGCAGGATATTAGTAGCCTTGAAGCAATTAGGTTAAATAGTGTTACCTAGAGTATGGTAGATGTGGTAATGCATAACTAGAAGAATGGTAGATATGTGTTTCATTGCCCTAATCCCTCATCAGTGAAGAACATGTTGCCCGAGTGTTAGAGAACCCTCTATGCAGATATTCTTTAGACGTCAGCCACCTCTTCATTCCCTAGGAGATTTCCCTCAGCATCAGAGAGCTCCCTTCCCAAAGTCATTCCCTCCCAGGGAAGCCCACATGCAGTGTTGATGGGGGACATGGTTTAAAGGCCTGGGCATCTTTGCCCAACACTGGACAATTTGAGATTGTTTTAGCTCCACGCTCTCCTTGTTAATGAGACTGTGTGCAGATGACTCAAAAATTTACATTTCCTGTTCAAATTTCTCTTCTGAGCTTGGACTCTATGAATGACAATAATAATAATAAATGGCATTAAAACAATTACCATATGCTGGAACCCATTCTAAATAATTCTAATATATTGACTCATACTATCCCATTAGCTATTTGACATCCTCTTTTGGATGTCTCAATGATGTCTCCAGTTCAACTTGTTCAAAGACAAACTCATAATTTCATCCTTTAAAAGCAGGCTTTTTATAGTGTTTTAATGAATAAGATCACCATCCGTTCATTATAAATAAAAAACCTAAGCATCCTTCTCTTTATCCCTACATATCATTCTTCACAAAGTTCTTTCAGTTTTAATGCCAAAGTATAACTTAATTATTTGAATCTTCTCAATTTTAACTTGTAATATCACTTAACTAGTTTTATTTACTACTATTGAGTCCTTTCTATTTTAACTTATAAGTATTGCTGAGGGTTTTTTTAAACTATTATTTGGGTGCCTACATACTGATGAACACTGATTTCTTGTATACTATCTTACTTAAATATTTCAGCAACCTAGTATACCCAGGCATACCTGTGAAGACACTGGAGTTTATAGAAGTTCAACATATTGCTCAGCTTAGCAGCAAAAGTGGGTTTTGAATACTGATCAACTTGATTCTAAACTGATTTTGTTACACCAAAATGCCTCTCATTTTTTTTTCTGGAAAATGAACTTTAGATTATTCTGAACAGAGCTTTGAAACTTTTATAAATATATATTTGGAAAAGAATACAATGCAAGTTTTCTTCTATCTAATACATATATGTATTTCTAATATTTAAAACATATTATTTGGTTTAATCCTTAGAACAGCTGTACAGAATAGTTAATATTATTCTAGTTTTACTGACGAGCAGTGTATAAACCAGTAAATTAGGGGCAACAATGACATTCAGATATGAATTTCTAGCTAAACTGAAGTTTTGTGTTCTTAAATACTTTGTTATAATACCTCCTTGGAAGAATAAACCTTAAAATGCTGAAGCAACAATGCATTGTTAAAATTAAATCACAAATATTACTAACCTTGAGACTGTAAGAATGTAGAACCAGAGCACTGAAAATATGACAGAAAATCAAAGAATGTCTATGGGGAATATTTATAAGCTTAAATAAAAAGCACAAAGGTGGAAGCTTGGTCAACTAATGACTTAATAAAATGTTAATTCTTAGTCCTCTGAAATGTCCCCCTGACTAAAATTCACAAAATGACATTTTGTCTCTTAGTTGAAAAATTAATTTTAAACTAGGGTAATCTCTGTAACTAGCAGATGTTATATTGTAATAATATCAGGCTTATTTCTTATTTCATTAACTCTACTACATGCTTTTCTTCTTCTCGTACCCCCAAAATGATTCCTAACTTCAACAAGTTAGAAAAGTGGCAGCTATTGGCATCTGGGAAAAAAATATGCCTCTTTCCTTTTTCCAAAAGTATACTCTAGTGTTCTTATGGGATTATTAATTTAAAATATACATTGTAGGAGAGTTATCTTAAGGCAAACAGTTGATGCTAAGTTCATGAAATTTGTTTATGTAATAAGAAATGGATTAAGATGGAACAGGTACATCTTATACACAGCCCTCAAATCACATTTTCAGAATTGTGCTTTTTCAAAGAATAGTACTAAATACACCTGGAAAAAAATCATACTTGTCATTTATGAAACTCATTGTACTGTTCAGAAGTGTAAATGGAGACCACTTTGGATAAGTATATGCTGGCATTTCCATGTTATTTTCAAGCAGGTATGATGATGATGTTTGGTTGGTGTTATAGAGAAAAAATGAGACTGGTTTGCCTAAAAATCCAAGAGGTTCATATTAATCCAGTTTTCAGAAGTGTAGCATGTGTGTTCCTGACTTGGCTATAAAATAAATTTTATATAAAATGTTTAATGATGTGGAGAATTGTTGACCTCACAGTCTTCAAAGGTCACTTCAGACGTGTACTTTTACCATGCTTTCTTCTTAAAGATTAATTCCTCAGCTTTTGTTATATGAAAGCGTTTTACTCAGATTTTCAGGTTATTCCATAACTAATACCTGAGCTCTTTCTTCAATACATATTCTTTCTTGTTTCTAGAGTGTTTCTAAATGACCATTCAAGAGTATCTTAAATTAACTGTTTATTAAAAAAACTAGAAATTTGGCCAAAGAAAACATATTCCTTATTATTTAAAACATAAGTGAAGTTGAACTTACTTTTTCACCATTATTGTAGCAAAAAGCTAATATTATATTTAATTATATTTATTGTCCTATAAAAAGGAACAATTCTTTTTTATAGTTCAAGAGTTTTGTGGCTTACTGAACCTATATTTATTAGCCCAAAGGTGTATTATCATTGGCTAGAAAAGGTATATGATTGAATTTAAGTGTAATTGGCAGAAATGGTACAGGGCTTAAAAGTGGGAATTCATGTGATACAGATGTCTACTTACGGTTATTGATCCAGCAAGCTGACAAACATTTTAGCAAATCAAATCCAAGATATACAAAAACATATCATAGCTAGATATTATTTTAGTACCAAATATTGGAGAATGAAAGCACAAACTGTAAAAATATGGATGAATTTGACTATATTAAAGCTGATATAATAAAATTATAAAAAGGAATGTTAAAAATTGGCAGAGAACGTAGACAGCAGATATTAAGGGTCCAGAATATTCACAGAACTCCTAAAAATTAATAAGGTAAAGAAACCTCTCCTCTGAAAAATGGCCAAACAATACAAAAAGGTAGCTCAATAAACAGGAAACCCACATGATTAATAAAAAAGGTCATATATTCAACTTTGCTAGTTGTCAATAAAATACAACATAAGTAATTTTAAAAGTTTGTTAAAAAAATAATGTATCTCATATTTCCAAATTTGAGGAAGAGTTTAGAACATCAGAAGTCAACAGCAATTCCCACTGCTGTTGGCAGTGTGAATTGGCATAAGCATTTTGGAAGGCAGGGTTACAATATTTAATAGAGTCAAAGATATGTGCTGCAATATTTTATCTCAGTAATTCCATTCTTCACTGTAAATCCTTGGGCCAACAAGAACTTTCTCCTATGGAAACAAGGTGATATGTGTAACACTTTTCATTATAAGATGCTTTAATATGAAAAATTTTGGAAAGCCTAAATGGTCACCAGTGAGACAATGAATATTTTGTGGTATAATCATAAAAAAAATGAAAATTTATGAACCAGAGCTACATACACACACACGGGGGCTGGGGGGTGGGGGAGGACAAGATGTATTAGAGTATTAAAAGAAGTTCAAAGTTATATAAAGGCTAACACATGCAAAAGTAAATGTTTTAAGACATATAAACATAAGGCAAAATTATTAAGAAAGATATCTGAATGATAACTAAGAATAAAGGAAGTGATTAGGTGAGAGTAAGGCAAAGTGTAGGGAAGGAGAAGAATACAAATATGGAGAGCTATAGAACTATGTAATAGTTTTTTTAAATTAATAATTTTTTCTTCAACTACATGGTGGATATTCTGGTATTCTTTAAATTATATAAATTTTATACCTTCTATATTCATCTGAAAATTTTAGACTACATTCTTTGAAATCACCCAAATGGAAAAAAAATCCATCAAACACTCACACTACTTCCAACCTGTCATTCAAAGTTTTCAGAAACTGGAGGGTAGGATATTTTCTACTACAGTATTTCCATGTCTCCTTAATTTCAAATATAGCCCATGTCAAATAAATGATCTTCAATCACTTGCTGTGCTTCCTTTAAGTCAAAAATTGAGAACAGGTATTCTCTGGAGTAATAAAACACCTAGTTAGGGGGAAAAACTACACCACATGACCACTGCCCATTACTAAATTTAGAATTGAATCAGTTTTAAATATTGAAGAAAAGAAGAAATATGAAATAAAAAAGAAAAATTTGCTTATATTTCAAGTGCTATGTAGTGTAGTGATTGAAAACAGAAGTAAGCAAATTTATGTCTTAGTTCTGTCGATTATAAACTATGTGACCAAGAGCAAATTACTTAATTGAAGGGTCCATTTACACATCATTCTGAAAACAGGGGTAAACTGATCTGTCTTTTTTGGTCATTGTGAGGATTAAATGTATTAGAAAAATTTAGCACTTAGTTCTTAAAATTAGTAGCTATTAGTATTAACTTCAATTCAGTTTATAAATATCTAATATGCCCCAAAGGTAGTTAATTAATAAGTAATTTTAAAATATTATTAAGTAATTTCATAGAATTTAGATACATAATTAGATACATAATAAATTTAGGTAGATAATTATAAGTAATTTAAAAATATCTTAAAAGTAGAAAACAAGTATCAATTATGGAAATACTGATTCTTAAAAATGGCAGGGGAGGAGTAATTGATATCTTGTATTGAGGAAAGAGTTAATTAAAAACTTTTCTAGACCCCCAAACCCATAACTCCAGACTTACCATGAAGAAAAATCAGACACAGTTTACTTAAGTAACATCATACAATATACCTGACCAGTACTGCTTAAAACTACAAAGTTCATCAAAAACAAGGAAAGTCTAAGAAACTGTCACAGCCAAGAGGAGCTTAAAGAGGCAAAATAACTAAATGTTGTGTGGTATCCTGGGTGGGATCCTGGAACAGAAAATGGGTATTAGGTAAAAACTAAGGGAACTTGAATTACATATGGACTTTAGTTAATAATAATGTATCATTATTGGCTCACTAATCATAACAAGTGTACCATAACAGGGTAATATGTTAATAGTAGGGGAAACTGCAAGAGGGTATGTGTGAATTCCATACTATCGTCTCAATTTTTCTGTAAACGTAAAAATGTTCCAAAAATAAAGTTAACAGATAGAAAAAAAAAAAACCTTCTAAAACTTTCTAGAGTATTCTTACATGTTCTATCATGTATTATTTCATAGTTGTATTGTAAAAAGGAAGAAAAATATGGTTATGCCCAATTTAAAGACTGAGAAACTGACATAGAAATAAATTAACAGCTCATCAATGCAGAGGTGACACTGGAGAATATATCCCAGTGTTCTTGAAAATTGCTTCATATTTATTAGATCACTCAGTTTGAACCCAGAGTTTAGAGTTCTTGGTGTTGTTTGAGGGAGTGGGAACCAGCACAAGTTTTGCATATCATTTTGTATGTATATAAACATGCATTTTCCTGCACACAGAGTCCATATCCTTCCTTCTGATCCCCCAAAGGTTTTAGATAGTTCTTTGTATGAACTAGATATTAAACTTGGTTCTGACTCTTCAAAGGCAAATCTAAAAAACATGTATTTAACTTTTCCAAAGTAACTCTCTTTTCCAATGTCTTGTGTGGTCAGTTTCTTTAAGGCGATATAGGTATCAAAATCATCATCACCATAATCAGCACAACTATACCTGACATTTATTGATAACTTAGTTTGTAATAGACACTCAACTACATATTCATTATATGTGTTAACTAATTTAATCTTATAATAGTTCTGTGATGTAGATAAAAGTTTCATCTCCATTTTAGAGATGAAAAAGTTTGAGATACAAAGAGTTATGTCACTTATCCTTGTTCTTATAACTAATAATTGACAGGCCCCAAACCCAAGCCCAGGAAGCAAACAAGTTCAGAGATTGGTTTGAAATAGACTAGAGCCTAGTGTTATATATCACCCAGGAGAGAAAGCTGGAAAGAAACATGCTAAAATGACAGTTAATATTCATTAACTGTCTCCGGACGCGCAGGCCCAGCGGCCATGGCTCACTGGCCCAGCCGCTCCGCGGCACGCAGGATCCTCCCGCACCGGGCAGGAACATGCGTCCCCTGCATCGGCAGGTGGACTCTCAACCACTGCGCCACCAGGGAAGCCCTACAACTCTCTTTTGAGTGCATAGCTGTTACACAGAGTCTGAACTACAGGAATTAGAAAGAAGATATATTGTGATGTTTACTTGATGTATCCCCATCTTAAAAATACATGATTTTTAAATTTTTGTATTTATTTTCTTTTAGCCAAAATTATGTTATTTCTTTGTTTTTTTCAAGTATATTTAAAGGGGTATAAACAAGTAAAGTTGACTTAAACCACCTGATATCTGAGAATGCATTGGACTTATATTTCTTGCCAATCTTATTAGAGGATATGTTTTGGTAATTCAAGCACTGAAAATCAGTAATATGAATAATTTGAATGTGTTCTGGAAAAAAAAAACAAACCCTTACTCTACCTTAATTAGATATGGCAGTTCTTCTTCAGCAAAATGAATTGTAGCTGTATTCATTTAGGCTTAAAGTTAAAATGAGATGATTGAAATGTGTGTCATCCACTGTTAATTTAATATGAAATGTTTTTTTCATATTTTAGCTTTTCTGGTTCCAATACATGTAATCAGTGTATTAAATAGATTAAATATGATTAAGTAATCTTTTTTTGTATTCTAAACATTATTCTTCCAAGGCCTCTTTGATTTTAACACTTTATCGCTTCTTTTACTGAAATCTTCCTTCTCTTTTTACTGCTTCTCTAATTCCAGCTGTCATTATCTTACCCATTCTTCAAGCCCTACACACGAATTCCACCTTCTCCAAAGGTGTCTCCTACTTTCTCTACTTCATTTCAATTCCCAAAGTTCTATTTACCTACTTCTCCCGACCCTTAAAACTTTCCATACTGTGCAGGAAGTACTCATGGAGAAGACTTGCTGTGCACTCTTATTAAAGTATAAACTTTTTGAAGGCAGAGACTTTTGTCATTATGTTTTCCACCCTGGCACCCAGCTTAATGCCTTTCATACAACAGACATGAATGACAAGGCAACCTCCTGAGTAGTCTCTCTTTGAAGATTCACTGCCTTCTAATTCACTATCTATAAATTACCTAGAGTGACCTTTCAAATTTTTTTATCAGACTCAGTCATACTTAAGTTTGTCCTTTAATCATTCTCCATTGCTTTCAGAATAGAATTCAAGCACCTTGGGATTGAAACAAGGCCTAAACAATGTAGCCTTAGTTGATGTTTCAGACATTTTTTTCTTGCCATCATGTCTGTCTCAGCTATCTATTGCTGTGTAACAAATCACCCCAAAGCTTTGTGGCATAAAGCAACCACTGTTTCATTATGTTCACAATTTTTTTGTGTCAGGAATTTGGGGAGGGCTTAGCAGGGACAGTTTGTTTCTGCTCCATGTTAACTGGAGTCTCAGCTAAGGTAGCTCAAAGAACTAGAGATAGATGGAATGATTCAACTGAGGCCATATTCTCAGTCTGGCTTTCATCTGAATTTCTTATTTTTCTTCATGTTATGATCCTGGAGCTGGAATCCTTTCCCAGCTCACATATGGCCTCAACTAGGATGGCTGAACAGCTAGCGTTCGTCAGGTCTCTCTCTCTCTCTCCACACACACGCCAGTTATCCTTACATTGTTACCTTGTGCTTCCTCACTTCATGGTGATATCTTGGTAGCAGGATCATTCACAAGGTGTCTGGCTGCCCTGACAGTGAATATTTCAAGAGGACTGGATGAACCTGCAATGATTTTTATCCCGTAGCCTCAAAAATTCTGGAATGTCACATAATTTGCATTCTATTGGTCAAAAAAAGCAGTGAAGCCAGTCCACCTTCAAAGGGAGGAAATTAGGTTCCACCTCTCAGTGGAAATAATAAAAATATACCTGTGTCCATCTTTGATCTTTAATGTTTTTAAATTTCAGTCATCCAGAATTGAAAAATTATGTGTCATTAGTAGATTTCACCTCACTCTTTTATGCTTCAGCCTTTTTTTAAGTTTTTTTTTTAATTGAAATATAATTGATTTACAAGGTTGTGTTCGTTTCATATTCTTTTCCATTATGGTTTAGTACAGGGTATTGAATATAGTTCCCTGTGGCATACAGTAAGACCTTGTTGTTTATTCATTCTATATATAATAGTTTGCATCTGTTAATCCCAGACTTCCAATCCAACCCTCCCCCAACCCATCCTCCTTGTGCAACCACAAGTCTGTTCTCTATGTCTATGAATCTGTTTCTGTTTTGTAGGTAAGTTTATTTGTGTCATATTTTAGATTTTACATATAAGTTATATCATATGGTATTTGTCTTTCTCCTTCGGACTTACTTCGCTTAGTATGATAATCTCCAAGTCCATCCTTGTAGCTGCAAATGGCATTATTTCATTCTTTTTTATGGTGCTTCAACCTTTGTATATACCATTGGTGTTGCATGTCAAAGACTTTTCCTTTCTCTTAGAAGAAGACTTTTCAAAATGTTTCCCTCCTCTTTCATCTGGTTTAGGCATCCTTTCCATGTATCCTGATAGTATCCTACTCTAATGCTTATTATACATATGTTTATGATCTAATTATTTATCTGCTACCCTTACCATACTGTGAACTTGTGAGTAGAGATTATATTGTTGACATTTGTGATAACCATGGAGGGGCTCCTCTCTTATATGCCTTCGAAGGAGAACATGCTGTGTAGTTAATATACCACTTCCAGCTGCTGCAACTCTTGGATCCACTGTAGCATCCATGTTAAAACCATTTTCTCCCTGAGCTGCTCCTCGCCCATGACTGATGGCAGTGTGTACCAGAGCCAGGCCATTTCTGCCTGAACAGGGTTCCTCTGCGCAGTCTTTGTTCTGTGGCTATCAGCCTTCCTGAGATTTTTTTTTAAATCTGAACTGCACTGTATTCTGACTTTTTTTCTTCAGTTTTCCTCCATTTTCTTTCTTCTTTCACAGATATCAGACCTGCATCACACACTGAAAACTTCCCCTGCCTTCTGTATCCTTTCTCATTCATATTTCCCTGGTGCTTTTTTCCCAATAAATTTCTTGCCCTTCTAATTCCTCTTTCCATCTGATATTTAGAGGACCAGAACTGATATATCACTGCATCCCAGTGCCTTGCACTATTCATAGGACAATATGGGAGTTCAATTCATGATATCTGTAAAAATAATTAAAGGAATGAATATATAAATGGGTAAAACTATGTCTCCCCTCTATCATCTGCATAAAGTCTAGTCAGAGAAAATATTCTGCTGTTCTAAACCAGTGAAGTTGGCACTGATAACAACCTCAGATTACCTTTTTATCCATATGTTGTATTTGTAAACAAAGCCTCTAATAAATTATACCATGTATACTTAAAATTATTTTGAATTTACATTTCCCTCCGCAAACCTTTCTCTGTAATGAAGCTAATAAAATGATAAGCGATGTTCTTACTGATAGTTTATAATTTATAATAATTTATGTCTATTTCTAGGTAGGCATCACATATTATCTTAATAGAAGCTAAGTGCATCTTCCATTTTATTTATATAGATGTGTAATTATTCATCAAATAGTGACAATAAGAAATGGTATCTGTATAAGTAACAATATATTCTTTTACTAACTTGTATCAGGAAAAATTACTACCACTGGCAGGCAGAAATATCAGGTTGTGAAAAAATAATGTTTATTATTTTTTAAGGTCAGTTGTACACTTTTCTTCCCTCTATGTACATTTCTGTTCCATGTCAAAACAATTTTGTTCTAACTATGATCTAATAAGAAAAATCTCACAGGTTCATCATTTTGCTTGTGAGGTGAGTGATATTTACATCTATATAGGTTTACACTGAAAGTTACAAATGGTCACTCAGTACCTTGTGAAGATACTTTGCCTGAAGAGATAATGTTCATGGAGTTTTCTCTTTGCAGACACTTATTTTATTACTTAAATTTAAAAACTTTTTCAAACTTTAATAGTTTCATTGCATCATTTCTATCCCCTTCTGGTATAAAATATTAAATGTTGATAGGAAGTGATAGGGGAAAATAAGGGATGAGGGATATTGATAAAAATCTTACATAATATTCACAGTAGTTTTTAATTCCCTTTATATTTATTCTGCTTTTCCTGATAGTTAAAATTAGATCTTAAGAAATGAGCATCCTGCTTATTTTTCCGCATTGGTGGGAATTCTTATCTTCCTCCCAATTCTCTTTTTGCATGAACCCACTGTAGTGACTTGGAGTGACCCAAATTTAAAGTGACTGCACTGATTAATTTTATGTTGATTCTATGCTACTTATATCATTGTAATCTTCTTTAATGGTTCATTTGATTCCATGGACCATTTTGTCCCTCATTCCAATTCTCCATTTTCTCTGCCACATCTTCCCACTCATAGATCTTTGCTTTAAATTAATGTGAATTAAAATTTATTTTGAGAAAAAGAAGATAATTGGATACACTGAGTTGTCAACAGGGTCAATGGTCAGTGGTTTAAAATATTAAATTTGTATTCCTAATTTGACCACAACATTCTTTATTTTTAGTTTTTTTCTCCCCTTATTTTTTCTATGATGTTATTTTTCATTTAGATTTGCCATTAGTCCTTGTGGTTTTCAAAATAGCCAAAATTAGTTGTGCCATCAGCTATTGATTAGCATCTAGAATTCTTAAGAGAAAACCGCCAATTAAATTTGATCAACAAAGGAAAAATGACAATATACCTCTGTTGACCAACTCTTGTAAAAATGTAAAAAAAAAAAACTCGTATTTAGAGAAATCTCACTGCCATTTCTTTGAAGACAATACTTTTTTTTTTTTTTCTAACTGTAGTGTGTTTACAGTGTTTTATAGAAATTTTTATTTTTCTCTGTGAGTTTTGTGGTTTCAAGATTGGTTGAGTCATGGCCTATGAGATACATCTTATACTTAAAGATGTTTAAGACTTGATCGTTCCTTTCAAGAAAGGGAACTCTACTCTGATTTACATATGAAGTTTCCATTTCCTCCCTTGCTCCAGCAGTGTGTGTGTGTGTGTGTGTGTGTGTGTGTGTGTGTGTATTTTGCTGAGAAAAGATACACTAGATTAAAATTAAAACACCTGTAATACTCTGCAATACTCTTTAACAGGATGTGTTGGAAAATTTTCCTCTTATTTTCTGTATGGTGAAGATTGAGTATAAGTTGTAAAAAGAAGAGGAACAAATTTATTATTACGAAGAAAACCTTCCTAGTAATAAGGAAAAAACAAATTCATAGAATGTAATTTTTCTAAATCCAGAAGATAAAACAATTAATTATCTTCATGCCCTCATTTTGATTTAATGTTAGAGAACATTTTGGAGGAAAGACAGTTAAAAATGTGAATAGTTCAGTTTTTCAGATAAAAAAATATCAGCCATTTTACTGTTGTATCTCCTTCACTATCACCATTTTAAGATAAATCTGATTTGTGAAGAAATCCAATATTTTGTTCAGCCTTAAATGGCATAACAGTTTTGTGATATCTCTCCATGCTAATAGATTAACATGGGAAAATTTTAGTAACTCTTCACAAAGTTTGTCTCATTGTTCCATCTCAAATTATTGTATTTTTGTGACTCATTTATTGTAGCCTAGTAAAGGTAAATTAATCCATTTAAGATACTTGAGATCCTACAGTGGAAACTTTCCTCTGCCTGTGGTTTGGACAAATCACTTCTTTAACTCTAGCTTTTGAGGGAGGTCATTGGAGTCATATCCTAGATCTTGGTATTATGACTTTAAATCCCTTCTGAGAACCTTTTGGCAAAAAGAAAAATTTAATTAAAGTGAATGAATGAATGCATGAATGAAAAAGAATCCTGTCACTTTGCTGCTTTAAAGAACATTTGATTTCAGTCTTGCTTTATTGAAAAACCTCTTGATAGTTTTTTAGCAGATTCAGAAAATGTAAAGAATGTTGAATCAAAGTAAAGCTATGGTAAGTAATTTTATTAATATATCAAATATTCTTTTTTATGTAGAAAAATGTAAATTAAGTGAAAATTTAAAAGATATATCAAAATGTATGCAATGATTGGACGGTTGTCAAATGAGAACCATGTAACACCTATTTTTCATTCCTATTTTTTTTTTTTTTTGGAAAAATAGTAAGAAGATATAGATTACTTTCCTCTCTTCATTAGGGGAACTTTTAATATGATCATAAGACTACTGGGTTTTTTTAGGTTAAATAACAGGAGAAATACCCAGGGATAAAGTTTACACCAGAATCAGTATACCTAGATCTTTGATTTTTTTTTTCTTTCTTAATGTTGGCTTTCTTGATTAAAACAGCAGGAGTTCCCATGAAGAATGTTTGAAAGTTTATTAGTGTAAATGATATTCTACATTTAGATGACTTTAAAAAACGAAGTAATGAATATATTCTTCTTAGTCTTTAGTTACTAAGTTACCTATTTATAAACCTTTCACTGCTTATCAATTAACAAATATTTATCAGGCATCCATTCTCTGCAAGTCCCTATGCCAAATCCTAGGTAGACATACAAAAGAAATGAATAAATAAGGTAAATTCCCTTTAATGAATTTTTTTGGTCTAATACAGACAGATATTAACATGTGATCACAAGGAAAGTTCAATAACTCAAGCTTTATCTAACAAGAGCAGCAATTCCACAGACGTCATATTTAATACTTTAAATACAATACAAACTACTGTTGGCGTTAATATAATTAACTCTGTATATGTTATTTATGAAAGTTAAGAGAGTAAATCCAGAGGGCTCAGCCCAAGGAAAAAAATAATTCTTTTTCTTTTATTCTGTATCTGCACGAGATGATGGATGTTCACTAAACTTATGGTGATAATCATGTCATGCTGTAAGTCAAATCATTATGATGTACCCCTTAAACTTATACAGTGCTGTCAATTATATCTCAGTACAACTGGAAGGATAAAAAAAAACTGCATGTGTAAAACCTTGTAGCTTACTTCTTCACCTTCTCCATCAGTTTAAGCACAATATGCTACTTCATGAGCTGTAGTAATCAAATAATTTGGTTCAAATAACATGCTATCTCATTCAGAAATATTTGGGGAAACATTAGAATTCTGGTATGTTAAATAAAATGGTGACAAGTTGATCCAGGAATGCCTGCCTTTTGAACAAAACTCTATCATATTTCCTTAGGAAACTTTGATAGCTGCATTTTAAAATTTTTGAATAAATCTAGAATTATTTATCTTGCATATTCCTTTATTCTCAGCCTGGGCCCATGTTTCCTGAGAGCCCACAGTGAATTGCAACCTAAAGGACATTTTCTCATGTAGCATGGTCATTTGGATTTTATGAAATACAAAGATGCAAACTTTTCCTTCTCTCCGTCATTCTCTACTGCAAGCTCAACCCTGGGATCTCTCCATTTATCACTTGTTTCATTCTATTCCTCAGTATGCTTCATTCTTATCTCATTTTAATTTGCTGGATAAGACAAAGGCACCATATTTTTTGAAGTAGGGAATACAATCCATTCACTCTGAAGCTTTCTTCTTAAAACTTTTGATGGCCTCACTTCATTATATTTTTAGTCATCACAAGTCAGTCCCTCAAAAATTTGCCTAAAATTAAAAATGAATTTATTTTTAAAAAGTAAACTCGGGACTTCCCTGGTGGCACAGTGGTTAAGAATCCGCCTTACAATGCAGGGGACGTGGGTTTGATCCCTGGTCAGGGAACTAAGATCCCACATGCCTTGGGGCAACTAAGCCTGCACACCACAACTACTCAGCTCGCGCGCCTCAACAAGAGAGCCTGTGTGCTGCAAACTATAGAGCCCACGTGCACTCTGGAACTCATGCACCACAACTAGAG
Organism: Grampus griseus; assembly: GCF_964374135.1. NCBI lineage: Eukaryota > Metazoa > Chordata > Mammalia > Artiodactyla > Delphinidae > Grampus > Grampus griseus. Next base: position 44,415,888 of record NC_139010.1, read on the forward strand.
AGCCCATGTGCCCAGTAGTCTGTGTACCACAACTAGAGAAGAGAAAACCCTCACACCACAACTAGAGGGAAGCCCGCTCGCCACAACGAAGGTCCCGCATACCTCAACAAATATGTCGCGTGCCACAAGTAAGACCTGATACAGCCAAGAATAAATAATAAAATAAATAAATAAATAATAAATTTTTTTAAAAAGTAAACTCACAGAAGATAATCTACGCCAACCCACAAATTGGCCATACATTTGAAGAGTTAAGCTAAGTCATGCTCTAAGCTGTATCAGTCCATGATCACTTTTTACTTTAATTCATGCATGTTTAGAAACTTAGTTAAGAATATAAGGTCTGCAATTTGACTGCCTGGAATTAAATCTGAGACCTACCCTTATGTAATGTTGGGTAAGTATTTAACCTCTTCATGCCTCAGTTTCCTGTTCTGTATAGTTAGTCTAATGGTAGTACCTAACACATAGAATTGTGAGAATTGAATGTTAGTATCTGTAAAACATATACTATAGTACCTGGGCCATAAATGGCACTCAATTCATGTTTGCTGTTCTTGTGAAGCATACGAAGAAAAAGCATCCCAAGTTACTGAGATATGGTTTGAAAAATTAAACATTAAAATATCATATGTCATTAAATATTTAAAAGTTAAGAGATACAGTATGGAAGCTCTAAATATCCTTATTTCAGTTCTTTAAAGATCAAATTAATTCTGAAAAGTGAGAGAGGCAGGTGAAAATGCACTTTGGAAAAAAGAATATTATTCAGTGACCACTATCCAGAAACATTATTGAATATCAATTTGCATATAATGCTTGAAGTTACATGAAATTGCAATATAAATTCCAATTTATTTGGGGGAATCCTATTAAACCATTTTATTTCTTTTTAAGATACTGCCTAAGGTGTTTGTATATGCTTTTGAAAAATCTAATCAACTTAAAATATATTTTGGACTAAAATTTTAAGACATTACAATACTCTTCAAATAATTACATAGTAGATGTTCAAGAAATGATAATGATATCTATGTAAATACCAAGATTACTCCCATTTTTATTGAGAAGAAGAAACTGATGCCAGGTTTCTAGTTAACTGACTGAGTGGCAGTGATAAAAACTATCTATTACTTCGAAAACACTTGGTTAATGTTCATTAGGGTTAATATTTGAAGGAAATGTATCAAAATAAATATAAAGGGAAACAATAGTATGCATATTAAATGAAGTAAGGGAGGATGGAAGGCAAGAAGGCAGGAAGGAAAGAAAGAAGTAGGGGAAGAGGGAAAACCTTTCTAATCATGTGAAAATTCTTACCCCCAAAAAAGTCTTTATGTAGCCTGGAAGGGGGGCTGGATTTAGTTAAATGTCTACTATATGATGAATATTTATTTATAGTGAATACTATTAGGGGATAATTGTTCCACCACTAAATATTCAAATAATTCTGAGAACTGCATTGGGACTTAGCCTAGGAGGTTTTGATTGTGGAGCTTAATCCTGAGGTAGAAGGTGAGGTGAAAGTCACCTGTGATCCTGTGGACTGTTATCATAGGGCTTGAGCTGTGCAGCTCTTGATAGGGGAAGATGATCTGATCCTGGATATCAGCTTTTTCTCATGTTATCATTTTATGTAATGTTTTCTAATTTTGAATTCAATTGTGATAGTTGATTCAAATATAATTTTATCATTATGAGGCCTTCAGACCTCGGTTTTCTCAAAAACCCCAGAGCTTCAGTGTGTATTTAAAACTAGAGCCATATCTTTTAAAGGTAGAACAAATAGAAAAAATAAAACACAATATGTCCTGTCTTCAGGTCTGCTGCAGGGCTCTATGTCACAAGTATAGGAACTCTGAAAGATGTATTTTAATAAACATCAATTTATTTCAGGGTCAGGAGAGCTCTAATAATAATGAAAACACATAATGGTTATAAGTGACAGGTGTTCACTAGTGGCTGTGCCAGTGTAGGATTAAATGCAATAAAGAGACAACTATGCACATAATTTAAGCAAGAGAAAATATGATAGCACAGAATAAAGTTAATGATAAAATTATTTATTTTTAAAAACCTGTACTTAATGTGAAAACATATTAGGGGTTTCTCTTTCCATTTATTATTCCTTGGGGGTATATTGCTCTCCTTCCTAGTTTTATCTTTCAGTGTGGCTTCAGTGCAGATAAACAAAGGTATTTGTTTTAACAATGATTTCTAGTCTCTGTTAGCCTAACTTAAAATATTGTGCAGTTTCCAATTTATCCAAAGGAAAAGGTGACATCTTTACCACCTTACTGTTTGTTTTCTCATTAATGATATTATAAACATTTCATGTGTTTTCTACATGTATATGTGAATCATGTTTTTACTTTTTGAAAATCCACTTCAATATAATTTATTGGGTTTGTAACTGAGAAAGAAGATTTGTAGGAATTGATAAATTAATGTCCTCAGAAACCATAAAGAAATGTTAAGGTTCCAAAATGGTGGTTAGTTCAGTTTTCTTGAAGCATCATGATTAATCATGATTAATCAAATCGAGTAATGGCAGGGAGACTATGAACTGGAATTCTGATGAAAGCAACATCTGTGGTGATTGCCGTTATGGAGGAGATTTTTAAGTAAGGATGTTTTACCCTGCTGGCAGAGCTGTAGAAAGCCATATGTATAGGCATACCTCATTTTATTGCTCGTTGCTTTATTGCATTTCACAGATATTGTGCTTTTTAGAAACTGAAGGTGTGTGGCAACCCTGTGTCCAGCAAGTCTGTTGGTGCCATTTTTTCCAACAGCATTTGCTCACTTTGTGTCTGTGTCACATTCTAGTAATTCTCAAAGTATTTTAAACTTTTTCATTATTATTATATTTGTAATGGTGATCTGTGATCAGGGATCTTTGATGTTGCTATTGTAATTGTTTTGGGGTGTCGTATAAGATGGAACTTAATTGATAAATATTGTTTGTGTTCTGACTGCTCCATCCACCTCTCCCTCTGTCCGCAGGCCCCCCTATTCCCTGAGACACAACGGTGTTGAAATTAAGCCAGTTGATAGCCCTACCATGGCTTCTAAATGTTCAAGTAAAAGGAAGAGTTGCACCTCTCTCACTTTAAATCAAAGCTAGAAATGATTAAGCTTGGAAGACATGTCAAAAGCCCAGATAGACCAAAAGCTAGGCCTCTTATGTCAAACAGTTAGCCAAGTTGTCAACGCAAAGGAAAAGTTCTTGAAGGAAATTAAAAGTGCCACTCCAGTGGACACATGAATGATAAGAAAGCAATACAGTCTTATTGCTGATATGGAGAAAGTGTTAGTGGTCTAGATAGATCAAACCAGCCACAGCATTCCTTTAAGCCAAAGCCTAATCCAGAGCAAGGCCCTAACTCTCTTCAGTTCTGTGAGGACTGAGAGAGGTGAGGAAGCCGCAGAAGAAAATTTGAAGCTTGCCGAGGTTGTTTCACGAGGTTTAAGGAAGGAAGCCATCTCCATAACATAAATGTGCAAGGTAAAGCAGAGAGTACTGATGTGGAAGCTGCAGCAAGTTATCCAGAAGATCTTGCTAAGATAATTAATGAAGGTGGCTACACTAAACAACCGATTTTCAATGTAAACAAAACAGCCTTGTGTTGGAAGAAGATGCCATCTAGGACTTTCGCAGCTAGAGAGAAGTCAACGCCTGGCTTCAAAGCTTCACAGGACAGGCTGACTCTCTTGTTAGGGACTAGTGCAGCTGGTGAGTTTAAATTGAAGCCAGTGCTCGTTTACCATTCTGAAAATTCTAGGGCCCCCTAAGAATTGTACTAAATCTACTCTGTGCTCTATAAATGGAACAACAAAGCCTGGATGACAGCATATTTTTTAACAACATGGTTTACTGAATATTTGAAGCCCACTGTTGAAACCTACTGCTGAGAAAAAAAGATTCCTTTCAGAAGAGTACTGCTCATTGACAATGTACCTGTTCACCCAAGAGCTCTGATGGAGATGTACAATGAGATTAATGCTTTTTTTAAATTAAGGTATGTACATTGTTTTTAGACATAATGCACACTTAATAGACTGTAGTATACTGTAAGCACAACTTTCATATGCACTGGGAAACCAAAAATTCGTGTGACTTGCTTTATTGTGATATTCACTTATTGTAGTGGTCTGAAACTGAACCCACGTTATCTTTGAGGTATGCCTGCATAGGAATTCTCCAGTCAAATAACTCTTCACATTCTGATGTCAATCATCAAAAGCTACACCATCCAAGGGGCTTCCCTGGTGGCGCAGTGGTTGAGAGTCAGCCTGACGACTCAGGGGACGTGGGTTCGTGCCCTGGTCCGGGAGGATCCCACATGCCGCAGAGTGGCTGGGCCCGTGAGCCATGGCCGCTGAGCCTGCACGTCCGGAGCCTGTGCTCCGACAACGGGAGAGGCCACAGCAGTGAGAGGCCTGCGTACAGCAAAAAAAAAAAAAAAAAAAAAAGGCCACACCATCCAGCCATTTCCTCCTCACCTACCAGAATTGCCCACTGGCTGATAGGAAGGAGGAACAAACAGAAGAATAAAGCTGCTTCATTAAACCTGTATGGGTTTAAACTCTTCTTAATTACATTTGAATTTAGGGAGCCCTAAATTACTAGAAGAATAGCTTCAATAAATAACTAGTCTCCCACTTCAATGAGGACAACAACTTTTAAAAAATTTGTTTTGTTTTATTTACCTTTGAATCTGCAGCATCTATTACAGTACATAGAAGTCACTCAGAAAATCGTTAGTCTTTGAGACATATAGTAGTTCCTCTATTAATTCCCTTTCATTAAACTGCTTTATGATAAACAATAAATTTAAAAATAGCCACTCATAACTGTTGTTCATAATCTTCTAGATATTTTAGTCATCATTAAATCTTATTGTATATTCATTTTGGTAAAGGTCCAAAACAAAATTGCAATAGCACAGATCTTTAATTTTATCAAAAAAGTATGTGTTTATTCTTCATATTCACCAAGGGTCTTCAATAACTTTTCTGCTAGTTTTCCTTTGTATATATAATCATTTGCTTTCAAAATGCTAATTGTTTTAAGGGATCTCTTATACCGATCTCTATATAAACACTTAAACTGCTATCACTTGCTCTATTAATTAACATACATAAGATTAACCAAGTGATGTCATAGTTTACAAATTAATGCTTTGTGTTTAGTAGTTTCTTATTTACATGAATGTGAGAGAATGAGTTGGCAATCTGGCTTTAACATCTGTTGCTCAATTGCTAGCCAGAAATAATTCTGCAGATTGCAGTGTCTTTAGTCGGTGCCCCAGGTGTGGCTGTTCTTTCTTATCAGACAAAGGTCTTCTTAAAGAGAGATATTCAGAAGGTCAAGTTTGAGTTGTAAGAATGGAAGGGTACTCATATTGCTAGTAGAAAAATCTATAGTTGTCAGAATTAGTTTCTATTTTTAGAATAGAAGTAGAATCTCTTGGAGTTCAACTCCCAGACATTATGATTTTTTTTTCTAACGGGGGGACGTGCACAATGGTAAACAGCCCTTTAGGCTATTTTAATATATAGTCGTAAGTAAGAGCTATTTACTTAAAAGTTTATCCATATTTTTTATAGCGAAAAAACATGTTTGAAGAAAACTGTTCTCTAGCCAATAAAGTCAAGCTGATGTAAGGAAGATAACATTTGATTCTAATGTGTATTCAGTCTATTCCTTCCTTCTGCTAGCACACCAATGGAGTTTAATGTTGCATTACAAGGATAAAAACCAAATGCCTCCATTGAAAAAAAAATTGTCAGTATATCTCTTATCTTACTTTCATTTGTTAGCAAGTTTTAATTTTTTTTTTTTTTTTTGCGGTACGCGGGCCTCTCACTGCCGTGGCCTCTCCCGTCGCGCAGGCTCAGCAGCCATGGCTCACGGGCCCAGCCGCTCCGCGGCATGTGGGATCTTCCCGGACCGGGGCATGAACCCGTATCCACTGCATCGACCGGCAGATTCCCAACCACTGCGCCACCAGGGAAGCCCAGCAAGTTTTAATTTAATTGATTCGAAAATAGCTGAAGCATTGCAGTTAGCAACTAGTAGATGCTCATTGCTATTGAGACCAGTATCAAATCGTTTGTCTGTGTTTCCCTTTTAAAAATCTGACTGTGCTCTCAAGAGTCCTGATTTGTAGAATTTTCCCATATTCATGGGGTAAATACTCCCACTACAGCTGAAAACCAGCTATTACTACCAACATGACGTTACTGAACGTATAGTTGGGAATAACTACACAAACTGTTGGAAACTTAAGGGCCAGCAGCTCTGGCACATCACTTATAAAGTTATTTGCTCAAAGAAGCATGATGTTTACTTCTTCCTTGCTTAGAATTGAATTCAGTATGTTCGGCTAGCTTAAAATAATTACTTTTCCAGAGAATAGCTACAAAAGGAAATTTGGATGGTATTCAGACCCCCCAAAGTCTAAAAATAAACCAAAGAAAATATATGACATGTATACTTATCATACGGAAGTCTCTCATTCCCCATATTTTGCTCTATTAACTCAAGGTCCTATGTAGATTATTTTTATTAGCTAGGACACCATGATTTAATAAAGATATTAACAAAGATTTTAAAGGCAAAAATGCATAGTTGTTCTCCTGTGGATGTTTATTGTAGCCATACAAATAAAAAAAGTCATTGTAGCTGCAGAATAAGGATGGGTCCCCACTCAAGATTTGGTTTAGGTGTTTGTACTAATGATGCCACACACATACACACAAAGAGGGTATGAAAATATTTATTATTCTTGGGAGAGGATAAGAGGACTCCAAACCTGGTAAATGGAATAAGATGAATTAGACTGAAAGAGATGAAAAGTCATGAGGCATGCTCATTTTAATAAAGATGACTTCACCTGCTCATACTCCTATTGAAGTCAGAGGGAGGTGTCCAGTTAACTTTTTTTAATCTTGAGGAAATTATGTTGAGGAACCTGCTTCAAAAGGAAGATATACTTTGGGATACTCTGGATAAGCAAATGAAATTTCAGATCTCTTAATTTTACTATTTCCAGCAGAGTTTTAGGATCTGTGATTATCAAAAAATATGTAAAGATATTTCAGGTAGATAATACATACCTTGCTGCTGAGGACCCAGTAGTCACATGGGGGCGAACAAGTGTCAATATTAGTAAAGAACATCAGGAGAATTTAAAAGATCAATCTTAATATATGTGATCCTAAAAATAAAATGATAAAAACCGAGTGCAACTATTGAAATAAAATGTGTCACTATATCTCTTCCATGGATTTGTTAGTAAATTGTAATATAATGGATTTAAAAATAGCTAAAGCACTCCAGTTAGCAGCTAGTTGAGACCAATATCAATGCGGTTTTCTCTCTCCTCCATCTTCAAACAATGCTGTTAATTCCTGAGTGTTATGCGCTCAGACTAGTGTCTTGAAGTCCTTTCCTTTGAATTCTGCAAGTGTTCCTCTCTTTAATTAGGAAATTGTAAGTTTGAGAAAATTTAGTGACAGGTCTTAATGACACAATCATGAGTATAGATTATAAACCTCATTATGCTGTTTGAGTGTGTTAGGCTGTCAAAGACTCCAAATCAATAATAACAGAGTTGTGGAAAGATACACTTCAGTAGAAGATGAAAAAACATTGCTAGATGGAAAGTGCTCACGTATAACAGTGATTTTGTATTTTAGGGAGTGTCCCACAATAAGATGCTGTGCTAAGGAAACATATTAATATGGGAATTTGCCAGATATGAAGAAAGCAGAGGTAAATATTAGCTATCATATTCCAGGGCCAGTTACACCTTAAATAACAGGTAAAAAATAAATTACTGTGTAAGTATTTGGTTAAAGACGCTAATAACTATTTTGAGATTTGTTATCATTTAAATCCACAAAGATTTATTGAGCATATCCTGTTTTCTAGTCATTGGACATACATGGATGAATGTGTCTTAATTTTCATAAAGATAATGCTGATTTTGATAACACCAAATGAATAAATTAGAAGCATATTGATTATCTCTTAGAAGTCAATGCTTAGAAGATTAAATAGCTAATTTATTAGTTGAGTACAACCGTAATCTTGTCTATTAGTAGCACAAACGTATTCCAACCCAGGACCATTTATTATAACCCAGTAATGCTGTTAAATGAAGGACACTGAATATATGAGGAGGAAATAATTTTAAACAAATTGCACATGAATTAGTTTGACTGTAAATTTAAAATGCATATTTATCGATCCTGACAGTTCTCAATCTAACAACTCATTTTCATGAGATAGTGTCTTGTCAGGATGATTAACTATTTTGCAAGATGCTGTCAATCACATAAATCCTGAAGGTCTCAGCTTCTGTTTGCTTCTCTCTGATTTCCTGTGCTGTTTTCTACCACCACATTATTGATTTCACCTTATTTCTGCAATGATGACTAGTGAAATTCTGAAGACAGATTTAGGAGTTACTTTGATTCCATAATATGAAAATACTTCAAAACAGCCTGCTATATTTCTAAATGCATTTCACTTCAAGAAAAATTATATTGTCTACCAAATTGCAAAGTTGTATTTTTGGGGGTTTGGGCAGTTTAGATAAGTTTTGACATTGTTTAATATCCCTTAAATAAGAAAGTCTTTCAATTTACAAAAAGAAATATATGGAAACTAAAGGTAGACTTCCTTATGAGGCAAAATATGTTTTAAATTGAGAAATATTACAATGTCTATCTTGGTAATAAATGAGTTTGTTATGATAAGTGAAAAATTTAGTGTTTTAATATATGTAAGCCTCATTTTGAATAAGTGCTTATACTCAAATCATTTATGTACCTAGTTACTTTTTTCCTGATATAAAAATTATGATGAGAATAACTTATCTAAGAAGTGAAATATATCTCCACATATTGTTCATAGCTAAGCTAGTCAGTTACAAGGTTTCTAATAAAAACATTTCACACAAGACACTTGTCTATCAGAATTCTGAGATATTTACAATATTCCATATGAATTAAAATTTAATTTCCCTTGCATAAACTCACAATGCCAAAATCCGAATGTGTTTTACTGTTGCTTGTATCTCTCTATTTCATTCTAAATATTTCTCTAAAATCAATCTACTGTACATTTCAGAGTCCTGCATTGTGTTCTTCTTCTCTTTCTGGGTGACAGTTACTCCAATCTAGGTCAAATTTTTTTTAAATGTTAAGGTCATGGGGTGTTTTAGGGTGGTGGTGGAAGTTAATATGCACAGTCCAGCAAAAGTAGAATCATTTGACAAGAAATAACTTCTTAATTGAAGTCTGTAATTAAATCTAAAAATCTGAGTTTAATTTGTTAAAAGATATTGTTTAAAGACATGTTAGAAGTTGTTTTACAGAACTTAACTCATTGCTTTACTGGTTGTTTGGACTAATTTTGTCATTTTAAAAGTGAAGATAATCAGAAACTACTTTCACAGCCCTTATTGAGTGTCCACTGAGTGCCAGGCATATGGCTATGCTTTGAGAATAATAAATCAGCTATGATCAGTGACTCCAAAGAGTTCATTGCTTGGTGAGGTATTAGAAGACACACATACAATTCACCATCCTACAGTAGGATGAATATTTACAAGGGATATGGATAAAACACTATGGCAGCACTCCTCAGTAGAAATGGTTTGCAAGACAGGCATATAATTTAAAATTTTCTAATGGTTTCATTAAAAATGTAAAATACATATTTAAGATAAATTCTAGGAATTGGTTTATGTAATTCAAATATCTAACATGTAATTATTATAAACATTTAAAATATATTTTACCTTCTTTTTCATACTAAGACTTCAATTTCTGGTGTGTGTAATACACTTACAGCCACATTTCAAGTGCTCAGTAGCCATATGTGACTGGTGGCTACTGTAAAGGAGAGCTCAGCACTATGGAACTGTAGAGGAAGGAGTAATTTACTTAGACATAACTGTGTCTTACCTATCCTTTTGTTTTCTATTCATATTACCAAACTTTGTTGTCCATCTCCTTTAAAAATAGGCCAAATTTAAACAAATACTGAAAGCAAATCAGAACTTGGTGCAACACATACAGAGAGTAATATTATTTTGAAATTAGTTAAATATATTGTACAGAAATCTAACAATTCCCTCCTACACTAAAAAACCTTGGGCCATGAGAACAGTACCCACAAGAAAACCAGTACTTCCAACTTACAGCTCTATACAGGGTGACTTCAACAGTGAATATTTTGTTGAATCAGTCATTTTTATCCTCAAAGAACTACCTTATAATCTAAGTTCATATATCTCACATATACTGATTTAGTTAAGGAGGCTCAGAGAATGCAAGTAACATACTCAATACCACACACCTGATATACATCATATTATTAGGTCTTATGTGACAAAAAAACGGGCTCCTTGACATTAACAGTAAAAGGTTTTGAATATAACAACAGCTCTTTAAAAATAATTTCACACCTGAAAATTGGGAAACTGTAAAACATATATATATGTAATGAAATCATCTCTTTGGGTTTTATATAAATACCCTTAAATGTCAAGGATATTTTAACTTTTGGAGAAGACCTATTGCAATTTTTAAACATATAGCCCTATAAGATTTTTATTACCATAAGTGTATTTTAATTAATGTTTTTAAGATTTGAGTTAATTGCAAATTGATTTAAAGTTATAAGAAATACTACAAAATATCTGATGTACACTTTGCCCAGTTTTTAGCAATGGTAACATCTTACAAAACTGTAGTATAGTATCAGAGCTAGGATATTGACACTGACATAGTCAAGACACATGACAGTCCAATCACCACAAGGGTCTCTTATGTTCCTTTTTTATAACCACACCCACTTCCCTCCCACACAACCCCCGAACATCCTCTACTCAATCCCTGGAACCCCTAATCTGTTCTCCATTTCTAATGTTGCTATTTCAAGAATGTTATACAAATGAAATTTTACAGTAAAATTGGGATTGGCTTTTTTTTTTTTTCACTCAGCATAATTCTCTGGAGATTGATCCAGGCTGTTATGTGTACTGTCAAAGGTAAATAAACCCAGACATTAGTTAAAGTGTTAAGGACAAATTTTAATCAGTAATATACTATAGCAATAGAAATAGTGTCCAGTGAGAACTGAACTTCTCTTTGTACAGAAATGACTGGGAGTTTCAAGGGAGAATGAAGGAATAGGGAGTGGGATGAGTGGACATCAATGGAGTCAGAGAAGTGAAAAATTACAAAAAGCTGAAAGGGTGTGTTAGTCCATGGGGAAACCATTTGGGTTTGCTCACTGACACTTATCTATAAGTTAAGCTCTGACCCTTCCACAGAGACTGGGAGACAGGGCCCTATCTTCAGGTAAGAACAGGCTTAACTCATTAAACTCATTTGGTGACCTTTAGTTTTCTCAGGCACTTTAAGGGGACCTAGGGTCATCCAAGGGATGTGGTCTTAAGCTGTTGGAAACTATATTAGTGTTTGTTCAAGTCTTTATAGACTAAGCTAAGGCTTAGTCCAGAAGAGGACTCAGAGAAGCCTTGCTAGAATTTGCTCAAAGAGAGAATCTTTTTCAGTATCAGTAGTTTATTTCTTTTTATTGTTGAATATTTCCTGATGTGGATTAGCACAGCTTGTGTAACCATTCACCTGCTGAAGGGCATCTAGGCTATCACCAGTTTTGGATATTAGTAATAAAGCTACACTGAACACCTGTGTGTAGGGTTTGGTGTGAATCTAAGCTTTCAATCTATGGAATAAATTCCAGGAATATTATTACTGGGTCACATAGTTGCATGTCTAGTCTTGTAAAAAATTGCCAAATTGTATTCCAGAGTAGCTGTATTAGTTAACATTACCCCCAACAATGTATAAGTGATAGAGTTTCTCTGCATCGTTACCAGCATTTGATTTTGTCATTTTTTTTTTAATTTAACCATTCTGGTAAATGTATAGTGATATCTCATTATAGATTTAATTCTCATTTCCCTAACAGCTAACAATGTTGACATCTTTCCATGTGCTTATCTGCCATCTGTATATCCTCTATGATGAAATACCTACTCACGTTTGGGCTCATTTTAAAATTACATTGTTTGGTTTTTACTGTTGAATTTTGAGAGTTCTTTATATATTCTGGATATAATAGATTTATACAAAAGGCTATCATAGGAAATCTTCTAAGATTTATTAAGTTTACTGTTCACTTTAATGCTAAAATAGTGAGAATGGGGATATTGTGAGTAAATAAATTCCACAAATAAATCTTCATCAATTTGATACAGATTGCCATAACCATGAAAATTGGTAAAATATCAATATCACTGTTGAATAATGATCGTTTCTGTTTTGTTTATTTGGCCATTTTTTTTGTCTATTCATTTCTACCATTCTATTATCCAATTCATAAACCTTTATCTGGGTGGATATAATTTTAATAAGACGTAGAAGAATGAACCATGGCTGAAAGTGAAAACCAGGTGCCCAAATCTTGACTTTGGAGTACACTGGTCTCATGTGCTTCAGCTATCTAAAAGAGAGTTATAGAGCTTTCCAATGAAATATACTAAAAGTGTTTTGAATCCTAAAATAATGAAAACTACCAGGACTCAAATGCTCAAACTATGTAATATTTAATTAATTCATATCCCACTTTCTTCCAGAGGTAGAACAAAGGATAACAACAGGATTTATCTTGGCCAATTAGCAAGTAAAATGTTACTTGAAGGAGCTTGCTGGTAGTTGACTATTAAATTTGACTTTCCAATTTTCATGAATTTTACACCTCTTTCTTACCTCTAAAATTATGTTAAACTCATTTTATTCAACCTCTTTATTTATGAATACTTTGAATACTCAGTATACTTCAAATACTCTTATTTCTTGAGCTAATTTTTGCTTTATTCTTCTAATATTTCCTGTAGAAATTTAATTTGCCTTCACAAGATTTGTACTTCTGTATTCATTGAGTGACAATCATCAAGTTTTTAGTGTCATTTTAAACTTGAGTATTTATAGTTGGTAGTTTACATAGTTTTCATTAGCTGATATAATATTGCAGGTGAGAAGTTACTGAAATACACAGTCTATGTGATCAAATTCACACACACAAAAATTCTAAAATCATTATTTCCCAGAATGGATGATCTAGACGATTATAATAAATTTTGGCTTAACTTGCAGTACAAAGCACTAAATATCAAATATTATGAACCCCTAGACATCTAGTCAAATATTCCTATAAAATAACTTACTACCTCTGATCCTTCTTCTCTCCAATAGATTCTAAAATTTATAGAGAGAGTTGAGTGGTAAAAAAGTTAACAACTGTATGATTTGCAGATGCTGTGAATCTAGCAGAAAAATTTTAAAAAGCTTTTAACTTTCCTTTGCAGTAAACTAGGGAACATAGGGAGATTTAGCTGTGTAAAAAGGCAGTGGCCTGAGTTGTGTTCCTCATCTTTCCACCTGAAGTTGTGTCCTTTAGTTCTTGATTGTTGAGTGGTTAAAGATGCATGCATAAAGTAAGGCCTACAGAAGCCAATTAGTATGAACAATATATAATTATATCAATGAATGAAATCAAAATGCATACTTTTCAGGGAGATAAAAATGTGTGGAGCTTAAGATTGAAATTGAAGGTTGCTCAGTGTTTTAGAAACTTGAATTTCTTCAATACAAGCAAATAAGGACTATAGGTATACTTTTGAAGATCTTTTTAAAAGTTATACAAATGCATATAAGGAATAGTAATTCACAAACTTTGGGGCATAATCAGTTGTGTGTATTAAATATAGCAGAAATAGCCACATTATGATGCTGAGATGCATATGTGAGTTTCCTTGATTTGCATGACAGCCGTTTTTGGGGGGGGGGTTTGTTTTTGTTTTTAGTAGCAGTTCTCAAACTTTTAAATCTCAGGACCTCTTTTTAATTCCTAAAAGTTATTGGGGACTTTCATATAACTTTTGTTTATGTGGGCTATTCCTATTAATTCTAACCAGATTAAAATTTTTAATTGTGAAATTTTATAGTAAATATTTAATTTAAATAAAATAATACTAAACCTATTATTTATTAATATAAATAAATATTTTAATGAAAAATATGATTATTTTCAAAATAGTAGTGGAAGACAGCCAGATTCTCCTATCTGCTTCTGAATTCAATCTTTTGCAATATGTACTTCTTCTTGAAATACATGAAATAAATTTAGCTTCCCATAGATCTGTAGCTGGAAAAGAAAGGGGTATTTAGTAGCATTTTTAGATAACAGAGAATATTATTTTTGGATACTTCACCAAAACTCATCAAGTGGCAGTTTCTTAAAGGTAGTTGCAATGGAGAATCTGAAACCATATAAAACAACATTTTGCATTATGTTTTGCTGAAATGCACTTGTAAGTCTTGTAATTTGAATGCATCTTATAACTTTGTGTATCAGTCATTTGGAAAATATTAGTCACTGTGTTATTTCATATGTTGAAATATGTCATTATACAAAATCATCATATGTCATGGATCCTCAGGAAATTGTCACTATACACTCTTAGACAAATGGGAGTGGGAAAAGTAAATATCATTTATTAATATTATGGAATTATTTTGCCCTTAAAGACTCTTCAAAAAGGTGACAAGGAATCCAAGGGGTCTTCAGACTACCTTTCGAGAATAATTGATTTAAAAGAAATACGGAAATATTTTGCATCTGAGATGGGAACTGTGAATATTTCAATGATTTGCCACACTTTTTTTTAAAGTGAAGTTGAGGATAGAAGATTGGGTCCAGGCTGCAAAAGATAGATTTTCAGTGGGACTCCTTACACATAATGTATTCTCAAAAATAATAGTGTCTTGGGCTAAGATAGAGTTTATAATAATTAGTTTCTTTTTTAAAATTTATTTATTTATTTTTGGTTGTGTTGGGTCTTCGTTGCTGCGTGTGGGCTTGCTCTAGTTGCGGTGAGTGGGGGCTATTCTTTGTTGCGGTGCATGGGCTTCTCATTGTGGTGACTTCTCTTTGTTGTGGAGCACGGGCTCTAGGCACACGGGCTTCACTAGTTGTGGCACATGGGCTCAGTAGTTGTGGCTTGCAAGCTCTAGAGCACAGGCTAAGCAGTTGCATGGGCTTAGTTGCTCTGCAGCATGTGGGATCTTCCCGGACCAGTGATCGAACCCATGGTCCCCTGCATTGGCAGGCAGATTCTTAACCACTGTGTCACCAAGGAAGTCCTCATATAAATAGTTTCTAGGTATCTTATCTGCCTGAACAAATATGAAAAGCATAGTCCTATAGAGAAAATGTCAAAAAACAAGATTTATAGCTACTGTTTTTTATCCATCTGTATATGAATTTTAAAATACTCTTCTAATAAAAACATATATAATTAGTAATATAGAATTATCCCATTAAATCCCATCAAATGCAAAGATGCAATATTAAACAACTTATTTACTTTTTTCAACTTTATTCTTCTGTTTTATAAACTGGGATATAATTGAGTGTGTTTATTCCCAAGTACTTCTAATGTTTGTTTCTTTTATTTTTTATTATATTTAATAGGATATAATGTTCAAATCATGAGTTTTAATTAAAATCAGAGTTGTATAAGCAAATATAAGACATGAGTAATACTAGAGGACACTAGATAGATGACCAAGGTTGAATTTAAAGCAGAGGAGAATGTTTAACTTCTGTTACCAGAACTGAGTACAAGGATGGAGTTTTGATTTCACCAGTAAGACAGAGGCACAATCTATATATTTATGTAACTGAGTCAGAGACTACCTACAGCAAACATACGCCCTTTCTTCTCTATTTATTTATTTAATTTGTTTCCCAAATATTTTTATGGGGGTGGACTGTTGGCTTCTCTAAGTTTCCACAAAAAACACTGTCAATCATGTTGTCTTGAAATCTTCTCAACTATTAATTTTTACTCCTTGTTACTCTTTGCCAATGATTATCTAATCACTCCATTAGTCACAAATTTATTAGGTGACAAATATGTATAAGATATTCTTCCAAATGAAGCCAAGTATACACACTGGCACTTGGTAATAGGCTGCTGTAAAATGAGTTCAAGATTTAGGAATATCCGCTAAGATTTATTTCTCCCTTAATTGCTCCCTTATTTCCATAAGTTAACAAATTGCCATTGTCATCTTGGTTTCCTGTAGAGGAGGAAGACATTTTATTTAATTACTTCTCCCTCTGTTCTTTCTGCTTTGGGAAAGCAAGTGACTGAGGATGACAAAACACTGAACCAAAAGTCTGAAGAACTAGGATACACTAATTCTTCCAGTGGCTTGGCCTGGACCCCTGTGGTTAGAAAAAAAAATTTAAATTTAATACGCTTCATTCTTCCAACGGCCAATTGTATTTACAAAAGGTGTCAGGGTACTTGAACTAAAAGACTCTCTGCAGTAACTGAGCAAGAATAAACTAGTGATTTTCCCCTCCATCAATTCACTGGAAGAATTCTCAAATATCTGTTAGTCATTGACCTAGGTAGAGGTAGATGGTCCACGCAAATCAAAGTGGAAGCACTTAGGTTGCCTGTGGAAGGAGTCTATAGCTACAATCCAAGTTCCAAATGCTGCCTACAGCCACATTTTATGAAATGCATTCTAGGAGCATTAATCCCACAAGATATCCTGGAATAACAAAAGAATTCCTCACACAAATGAATTTAGAAGATTCTAAGTATTATGTTCATATCACAGATGATCGATAATTTATTAAATTATCTTAGACATATTTAAATAAAGAAACCAGTTTATCATTGTTTAACTAGTAGTCCTCAAACTTTTGACTTTATAATTAAAGAACCGTTTAAAGTTCCACTAGTCAGTGTTCTGATAAATACCACTTGGGAAAACTTTTACTTTTTTATCTAAGAAAATGGACTTGTCCTAAGTAAAGTCAATCCCCTTCATTTTCAACACCCCCTTTTATTGCATCTTCTTGAATATTCTTCAGTACATTAATGGTAACATTTTTCATCCCTCATCAAAATGTTTTCCCCTCAGAAAGAATTCTGAGATGAGATGTTAATAAGTATACTATCCATGAGTTAGTGTATTGTAAGCTCTATCCAAATCTTTATAAGACTGGCCACTGTTTCAGTGTGGGTGGTATTTATTTGGCCTGGTATTTATTTACCTTGATTAACTGAACTAATATTTATAGTCAGTCTCCTGTAGATACTAATAATAGCAGTATTTTAAATGTCCTATATTATCTTCATGTACAGAAAAGTGGCAAATATACAACTCTGAAGTATATAAAGTTTGGATTTAGGCCTGGTAAAAGAGATGGCTTTATAAGGATAACTTTGCACTGAAGTGGACAGAAATATAAATACCAAATCTGATTATTAGCTATTTAAAGATGATCAAAATTATCTTATAAGTCCACACCAAATCTTCACCTACTGTAAAAACATGTTTTTGGAAAATGTAGCTAAACTCCTAAAAATGTAATGAATACTTTCCAAATGGCAGATTTTATGTTAATGTCTGAAGAATATGTCTGAGGACAGAAGGCCTCTAAGTATCAAATTAGTGTTTTGATAAATTTTTTGAACTAAAGAGGACAAAAGTTAAACATGATATTATATTAGTGTTCTTCTATATGGTGGACACCATGTCTGATTTGTGTCTGTAAATACGATTTCATCTTGCACATACAAGACATTCAATGCACACAACATACAGACTTGGTTAAAGTCTGAGAAAGAAACTTAGCATCTGTTGCCATAAAAGAGTTTAATTTTTTATATTTTTTTTATTTTTAGGCTTTATTTTGTCACCCTTATCAAACAAACACACATCAGAAAGCATATCAACAGTGCATCTTATGGTAAGTCAGTTTATAACAAAACTGAACAAGGCAATTGTGTTTACAGATAAAGTTTTCAGCTAAAAACTATATGCAGTACAATTAATTGAAACACAGTGTCCATACTTTTTAGGTATATAGGAAAGTGGAAAATAAAAGTTCTTTGCTACTCAGCAAGAAAAAATAGGTTTAAAAGACTTGAATAGAAATCAGAAATAAAGGGATTTGAGAAAAGAACTTCTTGGTACTGATACACATCTACATTTCTAGTCCCACTTAGTTATTAAAAAAAAAATCACAAAATATTAAGACATCACCAAGAACAGAGAATCATAGTGCCAAGAAATGCCAAGACCAAATATGCTATTGAAACAACTGGTAGAAATGTTATAGACAGCTATTCACTATGTACTGTAATATTCTTGTAGTTCTGAGGTGAAGGTAAACCAACAGGAGAGAATACTCCTTATAACTGGGTTTGGTTTAAGTGATTGTTCACATTTTTTCTAACCATACCTTCTAATCAAAAACATAGCAGTTACATGTTATTGAGGGTAAATAGTAGTAGGTTTTAATATTCACAACCAGCCACTCCAGTGCTGATATGGGAAGCCATAAAATGTTAAAAATCTATTAATCATAACTGGATTTCAAAGAGTGACCAAAACATAACAAAGATGGAGCCCTTTGGGGGGAAAAAAAATCCCTTCTACCCCAGATTTGCCACTGTTAAGACGATATAAAGGAATGTTAAATTACTTAAGATTTTTTTTTTCAGAAAAATTAGGAATGAAGGAGTTAAATCCTGCTGGAAAAATATATGACAGCTTTACACTCTGCAAAGTAAATGTTCTACAGAGATGCAGCTTAACATTTTTTTTATTATAATAAACACTACTTCATAAGGTGCTATAACACTGCAGCTAGTGCATACTAATGTCAACCACTGTATGCACTGTGCAAAGGGAAATACGGAGATGGCTAATCCTGTTTCTTTCTGATCCTTGATTTGCATAAATGTTGATGTATACCAAATACACAAAAGATGGAGTTTAACTTAAATATTTATTTTTAAATAAATATTTAAAAATATCAGATTATTTTTCTCTCCAAAACAAATTTTGAGACAATAAACATTAAGGGGAAAAAAGCGATTTATGTTGTCATTAATGTGTAAAATAAATGAATATATATGCTTATAGATGCTTAAATTATTTTTAAAAAGAGAAACAAGAAACTAAAACTGTTTGACTCAAGAAGGAGAATTAAATAACGGGGTCTGAATTGAAGGAAAACTTATTTTCTAATATTCTGCCTTGTTTTGCTTTTGAATTTTGAAGAATTTTCTTACAAGAATAAGCACTTTTAAAAAAACTATATGATTAAAACAAATAAGCAAATGCCCCACATCTAGATTCATCAGAAATTAGCTCATCAAGTCTTCTAATAAGAAGTTAGACTTTTAAGAATAGGAATGATGAGTATTGAAATGTATATAGGTTAGAAACTTTTTTAAAGATTAAAGGGAGAAAAATACATTTAACTACTGATTCTAAACCGTTGCTTTTCTGGCATTTTTTTCTATCAATTCCATACTTCCACATTTATAAACACGTAAACATTGTGACTCAAAGAAGCTGAATTTGGGGGTGGGGGGAACCACCAGTTATTTAGTTTGGGCTTCAGGAGTATATTATCTCAAATTAATATATGATTCTACTATATGAAGAAAATATTTGACTTTTTCTCTTCCATATTTTCAAAAATATACTGTAGTTATTTAAGCACTATCTATAAACACAAATGACATTGCTATAATTTATTATCAGAGAAAATCAAATACATAGTTACCCTTAAAAATTACATTTCTTAGAGTTAAGAGATTTAGTTCAGTAGAATCTTTTGATGCCTATTTAACAGATCAAAATACAATAAATTGTCTGATGTTAAACTGTTATATATCACGGGAAGCAATAAGTCATAGTAGAAGGTAGTAGCAAAGTTCTCATTCAGGAGTCCCAAGACTTAAGTTCCAATCCTGCCATCACTGTTAAACTGCAGGGCCATCTGACAATTTCCTCATCTCTCTAGGTAGCTATTTCCTCATCTGTAAAATTCTTATAGTATCTCCAAGGTATCTTCCAGTTGGGAATTTCACTAGTTCTATGATTTGTGACTCAGAGGTATATACAATTGTTTCTCATGAATCATAAATCATGCTTTGTTGCTACCTTATGGCTTACTAACTTGAGCCCAATTTTCTACAAGCTTAAAATTAACTTTGCTGCCTTATCAAATCAAATGTGGAGAAATTGAGAAATCATGATAAAAAAAGAAAAGTTAATATACACCTTACCATACTAAGGTTGTTGACAATTCTAGAAAGCAAACATCTATGTAAACTGTTCTCAATTGGTGTGATTATTTTAATGGAGCAGCCATATAAATCACATTTACATTTCTAAATGGTGGATTCTCTCCTAATTGAAGGGCAGAATGTAGGTAAACTAGAATTTTATTAGTTACTATAACTTTGAAGTCTTTTTTGAGTTATGCTCGAGATATTCCTGTAAAGTAGGTGATATTGTAAATCAGAGTGCCTCATTTGGCTTCCAGATCTGCTTGTTGTTTTTGGATTTGTTTTGAAGTTTTGGTTTAGGTTTAGGTTTTGGGCACCCTTATTATTTTTAATGTGGAAGCATGTACTCTTACAGTTGATCACCCTCTTCACCTTTCAATACTGTGTTGCATCAGGAAGTTTAACACGTTGACGATTGCCTGGATGCTGAAAGCATTTGAGTTTCAGATCTTGACGCTTGATTTTATTTCTGAATTAAGTGCGACCTTTAAGTATGTGCAAACTTTGACATATTGCTTTGACTTCCCTTTCCGTACCTTACTCCAGTTTCTTAAATAATCAGTTTATATGATTTTCTCTGTCATGTATTTGTATCAACGTTACTCCCAAAATAGTATATTAAATGTATTTGTGTTTTATGTATTTTAAGCTTTTACCTTATGGGTATAAATAATGTTTTGTTTTACTTTGGTTTGGTTATTTGGACCTCACATATGAAATTTCAGTGTTTAATTATGTAGGATAATTTGACATGCATTTTGCTTAATAGTTTTGTTCCTGGCCTTTCTTTACAATTTACCTCTTGTTTATCTGGCTTGTTTATTTTAATTATTAACTTTATTTTATTACATTGCATACAGTATAATGAGGCATGTAATACCCTTTGGGAATAAAGTAAGGAATTAAGTACAGGGAATTTTGAGGAAAGACCAAATAATACAATTTCCCCAACCATTTTAGAAAGGCTGTGGCTTTGGAAATGTTCATGTCGACTCATAAAATCTGGTTATGTACAGAGAAATGTCATAGAAAAGTGGTTCAGAGCTATGAACATGATTCCTCTCCTCTGCAGTTTTATACATTCTAGTTCGAATTGAAGGCCGGATATAACTTTGAATTAAACAAGCTGACATGATCTGACTTTACTTAGAAATACCTCATCTGAGTAGTTTTTGGTTTGAATTTCACTGCTATGTTAAAATGTGTCAGTGCTTCCCAAACTTACAGAAGTGAAATCTGCTGTAATTTCAATTGATCGTCACATAGAAGCCTTGTGTTAATTTCTTGGTTGGGAAGCAATAACTAATGGTAGAATATGTGAAAGATTGTTTAAATAAAGAATAATTCTCAGGCTTCCCTGGTGGCACAGTGGTTGAGAGTCCGCCTGCCGATGCAGGCAACACAGGTTCGTGCCCTGGTCCGGGAGGATCCCACATGCCGCGGAGCGGCTGGGCCTGTGAACCATGGCCGCTGAGCCTGCGCGTCTGGAGCCTGTGCTCTGCAATGGGATAGGCCACAACAGTGAGAGGCCCGTGTACCGCAAAAAAAAAAAAAAAAAAAAAAAAAGAATAATTCTCTGCCTATGCTAATTTCATTGAATCAAACAATATCACAGTCCTTACATAATACAACCATACATTTATATTATTTTCTAAGTCATGTCTACTATGGTGCAGCCATAACATGTAAATATATAGCCCACTTTAATTGTGCTCTTCTCCACTAAGTCATAATAACATCTAATTTTTAAAAACTTATAAGAATAAAACCTTAAAAATTAAGATTCCATGATTATCTGCTAAAAAGTGTAGAGGTGCATTTGTTCTGTTTGATTATCAAAATCATTAAAATTACAAAGCTCTGATATTCTACCTCAGTTTGTATATATTGTGTATGTCATTTGGGATATTTTAAATTTTTTAAATGGTTCAGTGACCACACTAATTTTTTAAGTAGCTAGAAGAATTTTAATTTGGATACCTTAACTTGATCATGATTAAGAAATATACCTTAGCTATTGCTCATGTCTAAATCTGAAGTGTTCTATATGAGTAACCATTACCTTTTCTATGACTAGGTTTTAGTATTTAAGTGTTTGTTGACCTTAAGTTATTAAAATGTCTAGTCATTTTATAAATAACTTGAATCAATAAAAACCCAAGGCCAGCTGGATCAGTTTTTCCAGCTGTAACATATAACAGTGTTCATGTTCAAATGGAAAGTTCAAATTATTAATACTTGCATTTCTTTATTCTTTTGAAAATTTTTGTTACTTTGGTTTTCTAGTTTATATTTTAATATTTTGAGGAAGGATATCTAAGTCTGTTGTTTCCAGTATCTGGACTTAGCTCATGTGTACATGTGTGCACACACTAGCACACGGATGTGGATGATAGCTGTTTACCTCTCAAGAAATATTATGCATTATAACATTAAAAAGGTGGTCACATATTTTATGATTTCAATGAAAACTACTATTTTTTGTGAGAAGTAAAGGTTATGTTCCATTTATATTTGTTATAAGATATTGGCTATATTCCCTATATAGTACAATATATCCTTATAGCTTCTTTTATACCTAAGTTTGTACTTTTTATTCCCAGTTCCTATGTTGCCCCTCCCCTCTTCCCTCTCCCTACTGGTGGCCACTAGTTTGTTCTCTGTATCTATGAATCTGCTTCTTTTTTGTTATAGTCACTAGTTTTTTTAATGTTTTTTTAGATTCTACATATAAGTGATATTATACAGTATTTGTCTTTCTCTGTCTGACTTATTTCACTTAGCACAATGCCCTCCAAGTCCATCCATGTTGTAGCAAATGGCAAAACTTCATTCATTTTTATGGCTGAGTAGTATTCTACTGTATTTATAGACCATATCTTCTTTATCTGTTGATGGACACTTAGGTTGCTTCCATACCTTGGCTATTGTAAATAATACTGATATGAACATTGGGGTGCATGTGTCTTTTTGAATTAGTTTTTTTTTGTTTTTTTCAGATATATACCCAGGAGTAGAATTGTTGGGTCATATGGTAGTTCTATTTATAGTTTTCTGAGACACCTCCATAGTCTTTTCCACAGTGGCTGCATGAATTTATATTACCACCACCATTGTACTAGGGTTTCCTTTTCTCCACATCCTTGCCAACATTTGTTATTTGTGTTCTTTTTGATAACCTTTCTGACAGGTGTGAGGTGATATTTCGTTGTGGTTTTGAGTTACATTTCCCTGATGATTAGTGGGATGTTGAACATATTTTCATATGCCTGTTGTCCATTTGCATTTCCTCTTTGGGAAAATGTCTGTTCAATTCTTCTGCCCATTTTCTAATTGGGTTGTTTGGTTTTTTTGATGTTGAGTTGTATGAGCTGTTTATATATGTTGGATATTAACCCCTTACTGCTCATATCATTTGGAAGAAAACTACTATTTTTGAGTTTTTTGTGGGCACGTGGTAAATGCTTTACATCCAGTTTTACCTTTTCTTTTAATCTTCACTATAACCAGTTGACTGGGATTATTTTGTAGAAAATTTTACAACTTTGAGTCTATGCATCCTCAACATAACATTTGTGTTATGATATGGTAAAATACATAGATTCTGTGGTTAACTTTTTTTAAATCCATATTTTGAAAAGTAATATGGGGACTTCCCTGGTGGCGCAGTGGTTAACAATCTGCCTGCCAATGCAGGGGACATGGGTTTGAGCCCTGATCCTGGAAGATTCCACATGCCACGGAGAAACTAAGCCCATGCACTACAACTACTGAGCCTGTGCTCTAGGGCCCACGAGCCACAACTACTGAGCCTGCATGCCACAACTACTGAAGCCTGTACACCTAGAGCCCATGCTCCACAACAAGAGAAGCCACTACGAAGAGAAGCCTGTGCACTGCAAGGAAGAGTACCCCTGCTCACTGCATCTAGAGAAAGCCGACGTGCAGCAACGAAGACCCAATGCAGCCAAAAATAAATTAGTTTTGAAAGTAAGGAAATTGAAGTGAAATATTAGGTAGTAAAAAAAAGAACTAATATATACACATACTAATTTAATTTAACAAATATTCCATTTCTTTTATGCACTATATTACTATTGCATGTGGTGATCTATTCAGTATTCTCATGCAAATAAGCCTTTAAGTACCCCTCCCCCCATATGATTAATAATTGCATTAGTTTCCTAGGGGTTCTATAACAAAGTAACACAATCTGGGTTTCTTAAAACAACAGAAAATTACTATCTCACTGTTCAGAAGGTCTGAAATCAAGGTGTTGGCAGGGCCATTCTCCCTCCAAAGCCTCTAGGGGACGATCCTTCCTTGTTTCTTCCAACTTTGCATAGCCCCAGGTGTTCTTTGGCGTATAGATGTATAACTCCAATTCCTACTTCTGGTGTCACATGGCAGTCTTTTCCCTATCTCTGTCTTCTCTTCTTAGAAGGAAACAAGTCATATTTGATTAGGGCCCACTCTAATGACCTCATCTTAGATTAATGACATCTGCAAAGACCCTATTTTAAAATAAGGTCACATTCACAGGTATGAAAGGTTAGCACTTCAATGTATCTTTTGGGGGGGATACAATTCAACCCATAACAATGACCAATTCATTCATTTTGATCGTAAGATCAACCTCACTTTGAAATACATTGAGACATTTCTCATATAGAGTCAAATAATCAATATATATTTGTTAAATATTTTTTAAATAGCCATAGAAGTAATAATAGACACAGAATTCTTAATTTATATACATTCAAAGATTTTACCTCTTGTTCAGCTGATTCATAATTCACACAGGTTGCCCAAAGATTCAGAGGGTTGGGGTAGTGCAGACACAGCATCTCTGATCATGATTCCGTAGGAATGATCTGAGGCTCCCTATCCTAAGTGGAGCCACTAGACCAGCAGCATTTACATCACCTGGAAGATTATTAGAAATGAAGAAAATAAGTTCCTGCTCCTGTCCTACTGAATTAGTATCTTCATTTTAATGAGTCCTAGGAAATGCATACTCATACCAAACATAAGGAAGTGCTTCTCTAGAGAATTGTATTGTCTTTTAACTAACTATGATGTTATAAAAATTCGTGTCTCCTGATAATGTGTTTTGCTCACTACCTAATATAAAAGATATAATAATAGGCTAATCAATGTAAATATCAAAAAAAAAATAAAGATAATTATAGTTTTGGGTAAGTACTTCAATAGCTTAGTTTTCCCACATATTCCAATCTTCTGTCGAACATACTTTGGTCAAATTTATTCTAAAGTAATTGTTGTAACCATAGGAAATTTTAAAACATCAGGCATCCTAGTACCAGTATTCTTTTCCCCAGTCATTTTCCAAAATTCTGTTCTGTTGTTCTTATTTGATTTATTAACCTATATACAATTTTAAGAGACCATTCCCATAATCATCATTAACAATTGCTTTTTTGACTATTAAAATAGTCATATTACACTATGACTCACTGTGGCTAACATATTTATAATAGATATTATATTTTCTAATACCTTTTCTCATTTAATAGAGCACAAATGTCTCATAATTTGCAAAACTGTGTGCCTTTTTATTCTCATGTAGTAAAATCACTCAATTATTTCAATGTATTATGTGGATTTTTAAAACCTCTTTCATATTTACTTAGTCTAAGCTACATGATAATTGAAATCTTTTATTCTAAAAGAAACTATCACTAAACAAATGTAATTTTATTAATTTGGACTATTCATTTTGATATTGCACAAAAACAAATTTTGGAGGGTTTATATTTTAACTTGCTGTTCTAAAACATTACAAATTAAGCTCAATTTCAAACTATATTTGCACACAGAATATTTTTGGGCTACTTGCCTAGAAATCCTAGGGAATTAATTTTTTTTTTTTTTCTTTTTTTTGTTGTGGGACGCGGGCCTCTCACTGTTGTGGCCTCTCCCGTTGCAGAGCACAGGCTCCGGGCGCGCAGGCTCAGCGGCCATGACTCACAGACCCAGCTGCTCCGTGGCATGTGGTATCCTCCCGGACCGGGGCACGAACCCGTGTCCCCTGCATCGGCAGGCAGACTCTCAACCACTGTGCCACCAGGGAAGCCCGGGAATTAATTTTTAATTGGATAATCTTTCATCTATACTTGGACAATTGACTTGGACAATTAAACCGAAAGATAATGTAGTATAAAGTATAAACAAAATGATTAAGAATTTTTTTTGAGAATGAAGCTTGATAAACCTGGAATAATGAGACATGATGAAAAATGCAATATTATTTATATATGTGGAGCAACACTAAACAAAGAAGACAGTTTAAATTTCCCTTTTGTGATCTTTTCAGGAAGACTGATAGCATTTTGTTCTTGTATTCAAATGTATTTTTTTCTCCAGGTCATTGGAAAATCGTATTAAAATTGCATTAGTTTTCTATTGCTGCAAAGCAGATTACCACAAATTTAGAAGTTTAAAACAACATCCATTCATTATCTCTTCATTTCACTGGGTCAGGTGTCTGAGTATGGGTACTGAATCTTGTGTTCAGGGTCTTACCAAAAGGAATTTAAGATATCAGCCAAGGCTGTGATCTCATGTGAGGCTCTAGACCTCTTCCAAACTCATTGATTGTTGGCAGAGTTCGGTTCCTTGTGCTTGTAGGATCAAGGCCTTTTTTTTTTTTTTTTTTTTTTTGCTGGCTGTCAAATGGAGACCATTTTCAACTCCTGGAGAATGCCCACCATTCCCTGCCATGTTGCTCTGTCTACATTATGGCAGTTTGCTCCTTCAAGGCCAACAGGAGAGCCATCTATTGCTTCTTTGAATATCTCAATTCTACTTCTGACATATAGATTCTTTTCTAAAAGGGCTTATCAGATTAATCTCCCATATTCAAGGGGAGACGGTTATACAGGACATGCACACCAGGGAGTAGGAATTTGGGGAGCCATCTTGAAATTCTGTCTACCACAAAGGTCCATGTCAGCTTCTGCCTTAAGATTCAAAAAGGTTCAAGTGTAAGTTCATTCCAAGGATTGCAACCATCTATAGTAGCAACTATTTATCTGGTACTTCGTGTATTGCAGATTTAGTGTAATATAACTCAGTTTTCATTGTGCTAGGATACAGAATGCAGTATTCATCAGTGACACTATGTATAACCAAAATTCATTTGTCATTTCAGGGTATATTAGACACTTGGCACCATGATTATATGCTTCAGTTCTTGTTTGGAAGTGCCTTGATGAAAAGTAAATGTTGAACTTCTAAGAGGTTCTTTGGTTTTATTTTTTGCCTTTGAGATAAATGGACAGGCATTATGAAATTGGTGTTTTTATCTTTTTTTGCTGGGCACAGCCACACTGCAGAACTTCATGCCATTTTAAAAGCACCCTAGTTGCCAATTCTTCAGAAGTCTCTTTAGTTCATAAGAAGCTGTCTAGGCTTATATATCTCCATGGCGAATTAAATAGCCTGTGCTTTTTTAGAAATTTTCATCATTTCCTAATCTCCAATGAGTCAATGAGACCCAGAAGGAACCTCAAGTGTAATCTTGACTGTAAAATATAATCACTCCACCTGCCTGAATCTGTTTAGAAACATGTAGGTGGAGATAATTGCATTCTGCACTTAGTCATTTTACAGTTAAATAAGGAACATGGAATCTTTGGAACCCATTTCTTTCTTCAAAAGTATAAACATTAATGAAGCTGCACTTAAGAGTAGATATAGGCTAAACCCAACAGATTTATACTTAACCACAGATAAAAGAGAATTTAAATCAAAAAACTCCAGCAATTACCAGTTAATCTTGTACATTTTGAGCTTGATGGAATTTCAAGAGTTGACTCTGGTCATTTAACATCTTTCCACTTACATTTATCTACATGTAGATAGAATCATCCTGCCAGATATTTGGTGTAAGCTTTTGTGAAAACTGAATTCAAATAGTGGGAGATGAAGCAGCATTCAGAGAGCAAGATTCTAATAAATGGTCTAAGAAAACTTAAGGTCTTTATTTTTCCAGAAATAATTTTGGTAAGGCATTTAGAAACACTGGTTTTATTTTATTTTGATTTGCTTTCTTTGATTTAAATGTTGTTACATTTTTTTAATAAAATTTTTATTTTTGGCTGTGTTGGGTCTTCGTTGCTGGGCACGGGCTTTGTCTAGTTGTGGCGAGCAGGGGCTACTCTTCCTTGGGGTGCGCGGGCTTCTCATTGTGGTGGCTTCTCTTGTTGCGGAGTGTGGGCTCTAGGCACGTGGGCTCCAGTAGCTGTGGCTCATGGGCCTAGTTGCTCCGCGGCATGTGGGATCTTCCCGGACCAGGGCTCGAACCCAAGTCCCCTGCAGCAGCAGGCAGATTCTTAACCACTGCACCACCAGGGAAATCCCTAAATGTTGTTATTTTTAACAACATGTTTAATATAAAAATGTTTGTCCAAGGAAACATTTAATTGGATGGAATTTTATGAAATTATATTATTGATGTGATCAATTCTTCAAAGCTTTGTTACTATTACTTGCAAAAGATACAGCCAACCCAAATTTTAAAAAATGATTTAAAAAAAAATACATCTTTCTATGTAGATAAATGTAAGTTCGTATTTTGTTACCTCCTTTAGGTTTTTATTTCATCATCTATCTGGACTAATTAATTCTAGCCTATCAAATTTTTCCCATGAAAAATCTCTCAGAAAAATATTCTGTGGTCAAATAAATCCCAGTATAGTGTATATTTTGTGCAAATTTGGAGATATATAAAACAAATTAGCTTATTAAATTCAATGAGAAATCATGCAGAAATTGTTAATTTATTAACTTGCCCTTTTCAAAAATTAATCAACAATGAAATCAGATATATTTCCTATATTACATCTGTCAAAAATAATTGAAACATTAATTTAAAAAATATATAGGTGTTATTGATCTTGTACATTTGGCTTTTTCTTCTCATTTTCTATAGTGTGATTAACTTATATATGAATATGAATGTATAGTGTGTACACATATATAATATATATACACATATATAACTAGTGTATTTATATATATTAACCCATATGCGTACACATATCTATAAATATTTGCATAGTTTTCTGAATATATTAACATTAAAATGTGTTCAAACTAATATCTCAGACTTAAATTCAGCAATACAGGATTTATTTTATGCTCCCCTCTTGCTTATTTGTTATGTTTTCTCTGACAGTTAAAACTTGGCTATCTTTATCTACAGCTTATTTACTTAATTATATAACCCTAGGGTATATGTGTGTGTGTATGTAAATATAAATATATAGGGGTTTTATTTTATTTTATTTTATTTTTTGGCCTGCAGTCCTTTAAAGATATTGTTCCATTATGTCTGGTTTATGGAGTTTCTGACAATCAGTCTGTGATTTCTTTTTTATATAAGTTTTCTGAGATATAATTCACTCATAATACATTTCACCCATTTAAAGTGCCCAATTCGAAGTTTTTAGTATTGAACAGTTCACACAATTGTTGCACAGTCACCATAATCGCATTTCAAATTTTTCATTCCTTCCCCAAAAAACCACCCAACTCTAGCAGCCACTGCCCATTTCTCACATCCACCCACCCCCACCTGCAGAGATTCAATAATCTACTTTCTGTCCTGTAGATTTGCTCATTCTAGATGTTTCATAAAAATGAAATCCTGCAATATGGTCTTTTGTCATTAGCTTCTTCCACTTAGCACATTTTTAACACTCATCCATGTTGTAGCATGTATCTAATTCATTTGTTTTTACTAATGAATAAGATTTCATTATATGGCTATTCAACATTTTATTTTTTCATAAATCAGCTAATGAATTATTTCCACTTTTTGACTGTTACTCATAATGCTGGTATGAACATTCTTGTACAAGTTTTTGTGTGGGTATGTTTTCATTTTTTGGGGGTGTACAAGTAGGGGTGGAATTGTTAGTCCATATGTTTAACATTTTAAGAAAATGAAAATCGTTTTTCTAAAGCATTTGCAACTTTTAAATTCCCACCAAATTGTATGAGTATTCTAATTTCTCCACATTCACCAATACGAGTTGTTATGTGTTTTTAAATACAGTCATTCTAGTGAATGTGAAGCTATGTTTCATTGTGGTCTTGAGTTTCATTTCCCTAATGATTAATGATATCGAGCATCCTTACATGTGCTTTTGGCCATTTGTATATCTTCTTTGGAAAAATGTCTTTTCAAATGTTTTCCCCATTTTTAATTGGTTTATGTCTTTTATATTAAATTGAAAGCATTCTTTATAAATTCTGGATAGAAGTCTCTTATTAGAGATAGGACTTTCAAGATTTTCTCCTGTTCCCTGATTGCCTTTTTACTTATTGGTAATATTTATGGCAGAAAAGTGTTTAATTTTTACAAAATGCAATTTATGTATTTTATCTTTTGTTGGTCATAATTTTGGTGTTGAATCTAAAAAACCACTGGCTAACCCAAGGGCATAAAGACATACATCTCTGCTTTCCTGTGAGAATTTTATAGTTTTAGCTGTTAGCTAAACTATAGTTTCGTGTGGTCCCTTTTGTGCTAACTTTTGTTTATGGTTTGAGTAGGGGTCTAATATCATTTTTTTTTGCCCATGGATATTCTGTTATAACTAGCACCATTTGTTGAAAAGCTATCCTTGGCACTCATGTAAAAAATCAATTGACCATAAATGCAAAGATTTATTTGTGAATTCTATTACATTTCTATATGTGTATATTTATGATGGTACATTACTTCATCAATTACTGTAGCATTGCATTAGTCTTGAAATTAGGAAGTTCTCCAACTTTGTTCTTTTTCAAATTTTATACGCACAAATGTAAGATTAAATGAAGAAATAATTATAGCAAACTGTTGAGTTATATATATCTCACATATTTTCCCCTGTGCATTGGTCAAACTTTCTTGTCTTTTGTTTGTTTTTGTTGTTGTTGAAAACCAAAAAATTTAGGTTACATATTGGAATTCTTGATACGGACACCATCTCTACCCACACTTCTTGAGGGTTGCTATTGTTGCTCACCCAGCCATTTACTTATTTGTTTAGTGATGTGGTGGAACTACTTCAGTGAAGTCTATTTCCCCTGTAGTCTACAGCCTCTGATGTCCTTGTTCATATTGTTTTCCCTTATCATTATCTTTTATAACGGTTAACTAGAAATAGCCCCTGGATTGATGTAAACCATTTATTGGTCAAAGACTGCACCTAAGTCCCCATAGCCAGTTAGAATTGTACATTTACCATTACATATGTTGGTGATTTGGGCAGAGGGGCTGCTTTCACAATCTGAGGATTTATGTTTTTGTCCCATGTCCTTCTAGTCCCTGGGACTAGAAGACTGTATATTCCCTCTCTGATTATTTCTGAGCATTTGCAGTTTGGGTCATTCACACATTCTTCCAGATGGCCAGGAATGACTATTTTTATTTTATATTCAAGCTTGTTTCCTAGGTGTCATCCCTAGGTCAGAGTTATTGTTCAGTCAGTGTGTGATCAGAGGTAGTGTTTAAATTCCTTGAACCAATGAGGCTTTTGCGCTGTAGTGATGATTTTGTGTGCAGCTTGGAGAATGATTTCATGTAAGCTAACATGTCTTGCTGTCGTTGTCCCTAAGTGGGTGCAGCTCAGCACACATGCACAGCCTTCTTTACCAGAGCTGAATTTGATTCCGGGAGACCTATTCTTAGCTCTCTTCCTCATTCTCTTCACTAAACTGGCCACTCTGCCATTTTTATTTGTGTTATGGAGCTAACATCTCCTCCTAATTGCTCTCCACCAAGATTTCCACTATTTTTAACAATGGTCCTAAAAATAGAACTTTCCATATTCTGTTTCAAATAAAGCAGCCCCTTCCGATTGAGCTGCAGATTCTTTCATTCTTCTGGTCTGTCTCTCTCCTTGACTGAACCCCTGCACCATTGCAGGAGACTGGGCGAGGGTGACAGCCCCTGTATTCTTTCCCCACCCACCTCACCTTATGAGCAAGTGGGGCCAGGGGCAAAAGCCAGGGCCAATATTCTCAGCATGCTGCACCTAGCGTAGAGCCTGTGTAGAATAATTGGATGGGAGAAGTGAGACCCAGTATTCTCAGCCACAACTGCCTAGAATTCAACTTCTGCAAATGAGTCTAGAGGCAGAATGAAAAATACTGGCAGTCTGCTCCTCCCTGGTGAAATCAGACACAGACTGAGGGGCAGGGGTAGAGGAGGCCTCAGTCTTCTTGGCCACACCTGCCAGAGGTAGAGCATCCAGGTTAGAGCTTCCAAAACACAGATCTGGAAGATGTGGTAGGGGAGCAGATTGTGGCTCAGATACCACAGATTCTCACTATTTTTACTGAAATTTGGTAGACTTTTGAAGAAATGTTTCTCCATTTTCTGTTTGGCCTTCAGAAAATTTCCAAAGGTTTTAAATAATTCTTAAGAATAATTTTCACCAGTTGTTATTTTACTGCAGAGAGGGTCCACTGAGTTTTTACCTGCAATTCCAGCCCTTCTATGATTGGTTTTATCTTTCTTCCCCTGAATAGAATGCTTATTATAGAAGGTTTTTCAAATGTTTTTTTAATCTTAGTTTATAGGAACTTCATTTTGACATGTCTTTATGTGATTTTCTTTATGTTTATGCTCCTTGGGCTTTATTGAGCTTCTTGGATCACCAGTTTATATTTTTTTATTGAATGTGAGTTCTTAAAATATTTTTTCTGCCTTTTACCCATTCACCTCTGGCTAACACAGTTATACACACGGTAGACTTATATCTAAGTCAGCTTGATTTTTGTGTGTGTAGTTCTTAGCTTTTGTAGGAAAAGTCTGAGTTTCCCTTACTCTAGGGCTAATTAGCTCTGCTACCAATGTGTAGCCCTTCTTGGGTCTCTAGGCAAATCCCCCTGTACTCAATGATGTCACTTCACCCTGGCTAGTGGGTGCTCAAAAGATTTCTATCACTTTTTGAGATCTGGAAATTGTTTAGCTTATAAGTCCACTGTACTGTTTCTTTCCTTAGCACGTGTTATTTGCCCAGTCTCATGGAATTTAATATGCAGATTGTTATTCAACCACAGATTCAAGGTTAGCCATTGGTCTGAAGCTCTTTCTGGAGCTCTTTCTCTTTACAGCTCCTTCTTCTACAGTTCTCTTACAAATTCTAGGAACCTTATATCTCTGAAATCTGATCTGTGTCTCCTCAGTGTGGCAAAATCTCTGATTCTGTGTGTTTTCCCTTTCTCCCCTGTAGTTGTTAAATTGCCTCCTGGCAGAATGCTAGGAACTTGGCCGATTTACCTAGTGTATTTCCCGTCTCGCATGGATCTTCTGCTGTCTGTGGCCTAATGTATGAAAAGAGCTGTTTCATATATTTTTCCCCAAGTTTCTTTCTGTTTATTTTGGGAAGGGTGGTTTTACAATAGTTTCATTGATAAAAACATGTTTTTAAGCAGAAAAACAACTTTTGAAATTGTTAGCAAAGTTTAGTTTCTTTTATTTTTAATCTTAGACACTGCTACCTAAGTTCATCTAGTTCCATTTCTTTTACACTTGCAAGTCATTAATTTCTCATATTTTAGATAACATCTAAAAAGAAGTTTAGTTATTTGAGTCTGTATTTGTATAGCTTTAAATTGATATCAGTTATACATTGACTAATATTTGCTGCCCAAGCCAATATAATATTTCAATGCTCTAGAGATGGCAGAAGAAAAATAAAAGACCATGTTTTTGCTTAGTCTGTGGTTAAATATGAACTTTAGGAATTTTGAAAGGAACATTTGATGTTAATTATTTATTTCTCTTTGATAAGAAGATATAAATGGAAGTGTTTCTTACTTGGCATGTGTGAGAGATTACTTAGATAACTTCCCACACCAGAATTATTCATGGGGTAAAAGTGGGAAGTGGATTCTGCATTAGGAAGCTAAGTACTGCCTGTAAAGTGTAAGAACATATATTTTAAAGGGAAGATATTCTCTGAAAAAGTGAATACAAAAATGACATTACGGGATTCCATATTTATTTCTTCTCAGTAGATTTTTTTTTTTTTTTTTTTTTTGCGGTACGTGGGCCTCTCAGTGTCGTGGCCTCTCCCGCTGCGGAGCACAGGCTCCGGACGCGCAGGCCCAGCGGCCATGGCTCATGGGCCCAGCCGCTCCGCGACGTGTGGGATCTTGCCGGACCGGGGCACGAACCCGCGTCCCCTGCATCGACAGGCGGACTCTCAACCACTGCGCCACCAGGGAAGGCCCCTCCATAGCTTTTAAATAAAATTTTATGGTATATCAAGACAGCGATAGTTTTCTAACTGCTGGAATGGTAAAGCTAACCTGTTCTCTTTCTGCCACATTTATCACTGGCAGAAATAAAATTCTGCAGTCACTATTTAGGTGACAATTTTTAGATGATGTTGAATGATAAGTAATGCATTAACTTTTTGTAACCCATATAATTGTTTCAGTAGGTAATTATCTTTCTTTTAAAAGAAAATAAAAATTATGGTGGTTAAAGTATTTCTAATGCATTATTTCTAATCCATTATTACCCTTTTCTTATTTTTAAATTTTTCTTACATACTTCTGCCTCTCAGTTTGCATAATTAATTTATTGTTAGTATAAATCACAGAATATAAGTATATTCTTAAGTATATGGAATATATCAATTATTTTATAATTAAATAATAAAATTCAATTTGATTTGAATGTATTAGTGCCAATGTCTTATTAAACACCATTGATGCTTCTGTGAATCTTAAACTATTTGAAATATCTCTTTAAAAAAATTAAAATACCTTTTAATGCATTACTTTCTGAATATTATTCTAGTGTATTTCTTAACTCATTCTGAAATGAAAAACATTTCAGCTTACAAAAAACTTCTTTTTGTGCTCTGAGTGTTCAATATCATATGCAAATTTTCTCTATTGGTAAATTAGAATATCTAAAATTGAATCGTTTTATACTTCTCATGATAAATTTTAATTTGATGATGATGATTCAACTGATCTTCTTTATTTAAAAATTATTTCAATAGTGGATTAAACTAAGTTTCTTTTCCAGTTTTTTTCCTAATTGGGTCTGAATGTTCTGGTAATACTATACAAATTGGGCTACATATGAAATTCAATATTTAACTCATAATAATGATCTCAAAGATAGTTTCATCAAGAGAAATGGTCTGTCTAATATTTTTATCTGAAATGTCTAAAATTAAAAATAAGCTTTTCTTCTGCTTTTAATGAAAAAGTTCAGTTCAGTTCTTCTGCCCCAGAGAATCAATGTGACTGCCTAAGTTGCCGTTCATAGACTGATAGCAGGATAAGTTCTTCTGATGTGTTTAACTGCTGTTCTGTTTAGATAACTACATTGCAATGTAGACAATCTCATATGTAGGGATCAATTGTTTATTGAGAAACTAAAAACCTCATCTATAAGAATATCTTAAATTAATCTCAGCCAAATAATCACATTATGTTAAGAAAGTATAAAGCCACATTTCAAATTTTGAAATATTTTTAATTTTTAAAAATTATACTTTCAGTTAAAATATGGTGGGTGGGATACTTGTGACTTGGAGAAAATTACTATGTATTTATTCATCTCAACATGAATTGGCAGTGATCTATTTGGAAATTCTACCTTTACTAAAATAAATGACACATTTGATTTGATCAATCCTGCCGGACTGAACCTACTTACATTTGAAATAATTATTGATACTATTTTTTTATCTAAAATTAAATTTCTAATCCTTGATTGTGACTTTGAATTTATTGAAACATTATGTTTGCTTCTTTTTGACTCGAACACAAGTTTAACTATACAGAGTTGTGAAAACAAGTATCATAAATTAAAATTATATGTGTTGGTTGAAGTCAGTCTTACAGAACAGACTCTAAAAGACTTTTAGGCTCTAGAAGTGGACCCTACAAACATGTAAGTTTTTAATGCTCAAATACATGTTGTTGATGATATGTAGGAAAATCAAATAATAAATAGACACTTGAAATTAAATGTTATACATGATTGTGGTGTCAAATTTCATAGCAGCTCTCAAAAATGGTAAATATGACAGCTGGACTTAACCAGTTTATCAGAGAGCATTCAATAAAAGGACAAAATAGCAAGAATGTTATGAGCTCTGGTTGTAGAGCGGTTAGATATGCCTCAGGGAGATGCTCTGAGAGGAAGGAAATAAAGAAAGGTAGGGAAGTGACATAAAAAGTAACTGGATGGGATATCTCAATTTTTTTGTATACTTGACTAATGGGTGTGCACGTTTTAAAATTCAAGGGGTTTTCTCTAGATATATGCCTAGGAGTAGAATTGCAGGATCATATGGTAGTTCTATTTTTAGTTTTTTAAGTAAGCTCCATACTGTTCTTCGTAGTGGCTGTACCAATTTACATTCCCACCAACAGTGTAGGAGGGTTTCCTTTTCTCCACACCCTCTCTAGCATTTCTTGTTTGTAGAGTTTTTGATGATGGACATTCTGACCAGTGTGAGGTGATATCTCATTGCAGTTTTGATTTGCATTTCTCTAATAATTAGTGATGTTGAGCATCTTTTCATGTGTTTTTGGCCATCTGTATGTCTTCTTTGAAGAAATGTCTATTTAGATCTTCTGTCCGTTTTTGATTGGGTTATCTGTTTTTTTGATATTGAACTGCATGAGCTGTTTGGATATATTGACGATTAATACCTTGTCAGTTGCTTTGTTTGCGTGCTCCCTAATATTCATTGCAGCACTATTTACAGTAGCCAAGACATGGAAACAACCTAAATGTCCATCAACAGAGGAGTGGATAAAGAAGATGTGGTACATAGAGACAGTGCAATATTATTCAACCAAATAAAGGAATGAAATAATGCCATTTGCAGCGACATGGATGGACCTAGAGATTGTCATACAGAGTGAAGTAAGTCAGAAAGAGAAAGACAAATATATGATATCACTTACATGTGGAATCTAGAAAAATGGTACAGATGAATTTATTTGCAAAGCGGAAATAGAGTCACAGATGTAGAAATAAACTTATGGTTACCAAGGAGGGGAGGGAGCGGTGAGATGAACAGGGAGACTAGGATTGACTTATATACACTACTGTATATAAAATAGAAAACTAATGAGAACCTACTGTATAGCACAAGGAACTCTACTCAATGCTCTGTGGTGACCTAAATGGGAAGGGACTCTAAAAAAGAGTGGATATATGTATATGTATTACTGATTCACTTCCCTGTACAGCAGAAACTAACACAATATTGTAAAGCAACTATACTCCAATAAAAATTAATAAAAAATAAAATAAAATAAAATTCAAGGGGAAGGTTCAAGAAAGCAAATGTTGAATGCAAATAAGGTGGAAAGCATCTGATAATGACAAAGCTCTGGTGTGGTTATGGAATTGTGTCAATTGTGTCGCTGAACGTGGGTGAAGGTGGAAGATATTAAAGCTGAATAGAGAAGGGCTCAGAGCTAAGTTTCAATGCTCTGTTCGACTGTCAGTGAGTACACCAGCATTTCATTGAAGCCATGAAGAGCACCCATATATACCTGAATAATTGATCAGACAACATGACCCTAATGGTAGGCAGGATTTGGGATTATGAATAGAATATAAATGATTGAAATTACTGTAGGCAAGGTAGAGAAGGTTATATTTGCTTGCAGTCTTCATTCTTTGTATGGTCTTATAAAATAAGCATTAAGGAGAGTGCTTTTATTTTCTGATGAAAGGGAAAATGCATGTTTCATTGAAGTCAAGCATGAAGGACAGCTATTTTGTGAAAATGCTGAGGTTTTAGGTGGTAGGAGAGGTTTTTTACCCAGTAAAATATTAGTTCTAAATATACAGTGAAACTGCCTAAAAGGAAAATCAGCAGTGGGGAGATGCCTCAGAGAGGAGGCAGAGACTAATACAAATGTCAGAGCCTATGTATGAAAACATATATAGGCCTGGGAGTTCCATCTTAATGGTATCCTGGGATGACAGGAAAGGAATCAATTGTCATTTCTTTCTCCTGGGGACCATGTATGAACCAAGACTAAGGCCCTATGTTTAACATTTTGAGAAACTGCCAAATTGTTTGTCAAAACAGCTATGCCACTTTGCATTCTTACTGGCAACACACGAGTTAAATTTTTTCAACATTCTTGTTGACACTGATAATGTCAATCTCTTTAACTTTAGGCATTCTGGCATTGTGTGTTTAGTGGTTTCTTATTGTCCTTTGAATTTGCATTTTTTCCAGTACATTTTGTCCACTAATGTATCTTCTTTATAAAGAGTATTTTCCCATTATGTTAACATGATATTTTATTATTTGTTTATTTATAAGAAATTTAAGAAAATTTTTTTACATATACAACTCCATTGTCAAATATAGGTTTATGGATATTTTCTCCCAGTCTGTGGCTGACCTTTTTAATTTTTTTTTCTATTACATCTTCCAAAGAACAAATGCTTTTAATTTTAAAGTACATTTTATCATTGTTTTTCTTTTATGAATTGTACTATTTTTTTAAAAAAATCTTTGCTTTAACCAATGTCACAAAGGTTTTTTTTCTATTTTATTTTAGTAGTTTAATAGTTTTAGTGCCTATCTTAGGTCTTAAATCCATGTTGTGTGTCTGTGGGTTTAATGCATTATGAAGTAAAAGTCAAGGTTCATTCTTTTTCCAAACAGGTGTCTAGTTTCTCCAGCATCATTTATTAAAACTAGTATGTTTATTCCACTGACTTACCCAGACACTTTTGTCAAAAGTCAATTGACTATATAAGTCAGGATCTGTATCTTGACTCTTTTCTATTGATCTGTACCTCTCTGCTTATGCAAACAAGGGATTCCATTGATTACTGCACCTTTAGAGTAAATCTTAAAATTAGGTAGTGTAAGTGCTCTAAACTTTTTATGAAACCATTTTGGCTATTCTAGTTTATTTGTCTTTCCATTTAAATTTTAGAATCATTTTGTCATTTTATTCAAAAGTTCTCTTGTGAATTTTACTGGGAATGCATTGAATCTATAGATCAGTGTGGGGAGAATGTTGTGCCCAGGTTTTATATGTGTGTTTTGGGGGGTAGTTGTTAAAAGAGTATTACTTATCATTACCAAGAATGGAAGTCATGATCTATGTTATTAAAATATAGACATTTTCTGAGTTTTAAAAATCCTTTTATAGTTATCTTTACTGTGTGTTTGGGAAAATGTAAATGAAAAACAAATAGGAAGTCTCCCTAACTTACATTTTATCATATTCTTGGTCAAGTTAACCTTTGTGCCTTACCTTTTGTGTGTGTGAAATCCAAATGACACCTGATCTCACTAGTTTATGCATAAACAATGATACAATATTTATTTTCATGCACAAATTACATGGACTCAGTCTTGATTTGGCTAAAGGAAGATTTGCTTCAACATGGCAATCAACAAAGAGTTTCTTGCTTATATCCATAGTTAATAGCACCCATCTGACTAGGAAGGGTCCTCATGTAGTATGTTCCGTATTCTTTCTCCTCTGTTAAGGCTTGCACTTCATTCATCCATTCAACCTGTATTTATTGGGTACCTACTTTGTACAAAGTATTGTTCTAGGCATCTGAGTAGAGCATTGAACTCAGTAAGCACAGCCTTGGCCCTCACACATTATTGCATTCTAATCATCTAAGCCCAAAAAAGCCACTTGGAAACCCTAAATGATGGCATGCTAATGTCATCTCTTGTGATACCATGTGTTAGTACCAAGCACTTTGTTTCTGCCATGCTCCCCAATCTATACTCCACAGCATCTCAGAGCATTGATGAGTTCTGGACTGGCATAGAGGAAATGACCCTTTTCCACTCTGCCAGACTATATCCTCTAAGCACTGAAGCAACCCTACTTATGATCAGAATCTAATAATTCTCTTTTGAACAGTTTTTTGACTTGGTTCTCAAATCGTTGTCCTTAATCTCATACTTTTCTCCTATACAGACATTGTGTTTGAGTTCTGGCCCTCTTCCATTTAAACACAGATGTTCAAACCCAGTCCAAGGAGCTATACTAAAGAGAAGCTTCACAATACATTTAAGACTTCACTTCTGTGCTCTATTCCTCTGCTGCAACCAAATGCTTTTCTCCTGTCTAGGAGTAAAAGAGATACTGAAGCCCAACAAAAAGAGTGATAACTATATTCTAATATTTGGATCTGTGGGGAAAAAAAGGAAGGGAAGGGGTATCTCTTCTCAGTGAATCTGGGTTCTTTATCAGTCAAGGATATACAATATACAGAGATAATTTATTGTTTCACATTCGAGTACATTAAAATATAAGTTGATGGTTTGCATGCTGTTTTACAAAGGAAGGATTTTATTCTAGGGTTAAAATTTCATGAAAGGAATGTAGGAATGGATTTGTTTTTCTTAGTTTATGAAGGGAAAGATTGTTAGGCAGTTCAATAATTAAGGAAAAAAGATAATTAGGGGGCAATCTACAGAATATTTATTGCCGTGAGTAAGTACAATTGCCATTCTCTTATATTTTTAATACAAGATAGCTTAGAAGAAAAATTGTAGAGCTTTAAATTGCCATAATAAGTAAGCATTAAGCAGATTAAATAAAATGGGATTAACTTTCTTCATGTTTAAATTTTTTGATAATACAGACAGATAATACAGCAATCAACCTGAAATTTCTTTTTCTGCATGTTTCTTTACTGTTCCTTTTGAAACTAGATTTTCCAAGTATATACTAATGGAAAGTCATTCTATCATTCTTTCCATAGCTGTATTGTATTTTATATGAAGGGCAAAGTTTGGAGCATTCTCCCATTTCATTTGAACTTCCTAATGCATAAGACAATATTCTTGGAACATTACCAACTTTTGTCAACTAAAATATCAAATTTTCAGAAGATCCTGAGCTACCAACTAGTTTTGGAGTTGGCTATGTGATGATGAAGTGAGAGACCGAATTTCTGGAAATGACTCATTTGCTGCTTTATCTTATGCTTCAGATGCTTCTCTTTTAAATTCTGCTCATGACTGAAATGAATTCTGTTGTTCCATTCTCATAGGCAGCCACTGAAATCTTCAAGTATCTTTTGGGTAGTGGAAGATTTAAATGACCAGGAAATGGATCCCTTTGAAGCCTTCTTAGAAACATAATTCATACCCTGGCATGTTCCGTAGCAATCAAATCCATTCAATAATTGTTTTTGCGTATATATATATATATATATATATATATATATATTGAGCTCCTGGTATTATTGCTCTGGATAATAAGTAGTGAACTAAGCGAAGTTCTTGTCCTTGTAGAGCCTACATTGTAGTGCGGTCATAAAGTCAACAAATAAATGAATATGTAATTGTGAAATGAAGTAAAACCCTGAGACAATGCACCCGAGATAACTTGTATTCAAATATAATGTGACTGACAGTTAATTGTCA
This sequence comes from Grampus griseus, assembly GCF_964374135.1. Classification (NCBI taxonomy): domain Eukaryota; kingdom Metazoa; phylum Chordata; class Mammalia; order Artiodactyla; family Delphinidae; genus Grampus; species Grampus griseus. Next base: position 44,457,556 of record NC_139010.1, read on the forward strand.
GTCTGCCCAGTTTTGTTCTCCAATATGGGCTGGCTAAATTTCTGAGCTTCTAAGGGGTGGGAGATGAATGTAAGCTAGGCTTGTGTAAGCTAGGATTGCCTTGTGACTGGGACTTTCTTATTGCAGTATACAATTTTTGCCAATACAAACCACATCTAAAAATGATGTTTTTCAGTAGCCTCACAATAATGTGATTCCTTAATAATTTTGGATGTAATTTATTATTATTACAAGGTTTTACTAACTAATGTGAGTTAGAGAATATTGCTGAGTGAAAAAGCAGGCCAGAGGTTAGAAAGTAATGTTAGGGGGTTACTAATTTTAATAGGATGGCCAGGAATGACCCCTTTAAAAAGGTAACATTTGAACAGACAGCTAAAAACCCAAGGAAGCAAGCATGGGGAAAGAGTATTTTGAAGGTAGAACCAACAGGATTTCCTAATGGAAATGAGGTCCATTATGAAAAAAAGAAAAGAATTAAGAATAATACTAAGGGTCTTTTTTAAACTTAAACTACTGTTTTATATTTCAGAATCTGTTAGAAGGATAGTTTTAAGCATCAATTAATTATGGCCAATAATATGATTGCCAGTATTAAACTATGTCATTAATACACTTCAAATAAAAAATAAGTTCCGTATTTCAAAATTCCTTTTTGAACTTATGACTTCTGACCCTGACTTGAACCTAACAACCAAAGTTTAGAGGCAACAAATTTTTAGAGTCAACATTCCCCAGCCTATCTGAGAGGGTGACATTTGATTACTGTTTGTGTTTTTTTACTTAACATTCCTTTAAATTGTATAAAGACATGCTATTATTTAAATTAAATGAATTATAACTTTTGTTTTGAGAATGTTGTAATAATTAAAGCTGTGCTGAGACATACAAAGTCAGGGACAAGGATAGATTCCTATTTCTGAAAAAGAGAAAAACCCATCTAAAAATTTAATATGTTGCCATCCTGCCAAGTAATACATATTTCAGAAAATTGCTAAAATTTTTCACAGAGAAAAATAAGCTTTTCATGGGAAAATAAAGATGCCTCTGTCTCAACTTTTATTTCACATTTCTTCTAGTTAAAGTAGATAAAACAGCACATTAAAAAGAATATATATTGTTAAAAGGAGAAGACATTCTTTTCATATGAATATAGCATGATTAACTTATATAGTAAACAATTAAAATGTCTTTAAACTTAGTTTAGTATTAATAATTTCATTGCCAATATCATTTACACATGAGTAACTTTTATCTACAAAGTATAATCCATTAGAAATACAATTTAAAAAAAACGTTAAAAATATTAATACTAACATAAACTATCTCTGAGTAAATGCAATCAGCCATGTTTACTACAATATATTGGGTTGGCAAAGAAGTTCGTTCGGTTAATGAATATGTTGTTCAGTAAAGTTCTTGGTGAAAATGAAAAATGTGTTTTTTATTGTTTCTTAAAACGGAACAAAATTTTTGGCCAGCCTAATATAATGATATATATAAATTATTTGTAAATTATATGATTCTACCAAATTCTACATGATATAGTCTCTTGATTTGAAAATGTTAGTACCTAATAAATTATGTTCAATCACACCCTAACAAATTAACAATACCTTTATAATCATTAAAATGGAATGAAAATTGGTTTGAATATATGAACATACAAACTCAGATATAAAATTTTGTGGGGAAAAAGAGTAGTGAAATAAGACTAAGATTATGAGCTATTGAAACTATTGTTAAAATATAGAAATCAGAATAGCATATTGACAGACAGGGTATTTGAACAAAATAAATAGCTTGAAGAATTTAAGAATATACAGGTTTCTACTCATTTATCAAGCTAACAATGAAATGTTTAATAAGTGGGGTGGGTACAAATATTTAACTATTGAAGAAAAGGGGAGAAATTGGATTGGCATCTGCTGTCTTAAGCCAAAATATATTCTAGATAGTTCAACAATTTAAATGTTCTTAAAAAGTGGAAAAGATAAAACCGTAAAGCCCTAGAGGAAAAGATGCATAAAACTGCTTTAATATCATAATATCTCAAGTTTAATATTTTATTTTATATCATGGCTTTTCTAAGTGTGGCATAATTGCCAAAAGGCATGAATAAAATTATTAAAAATTTGAGCAAATGAAAACAACTTGGAGGAAAATAGTTGTTTCAATATGACAAAGACCTAATATTCATAATAAATGTATTATTCCTGCAAATTAAACAGTAAAAACATAACCTTACATGTAAAAACAAAACCTTGAAAACTTTTAACTTCACAAAGAAATCTGTACAAAGATGATAAAATTCACAGCAGTAATTGTTAGGGGAAGAATTAAGACACAAGTTAAATTTTCATCAATGGGTAATAATTATATATAACATAGCAATGTTAACACATAGTCAATATCAATATAAAATAATAAAGTATATGTATGTGGGTTGTAGTGAAGAAGATTCTAACATACTGGCAAGGGATAAAGGAGAATATTTTCATAAAAAATTGTGAGGTTATGTACTCATGTAAGTATATAAGCATATATGTACATACGTGTATATTCCTAAACAGTTTACTTAGAAATAATGTGGAGAAATAACCATGGAGCAAATTGTTGCAAGTTAACGAGCTAGAAGATAAAAAAATATATCATAATGCCTAAATGTGGCAAAACCAGGAAAATGAAAATTTTCCATATACATGTTTTCATGAACATTTTTTCCCTTAAGCCATTTGTGGCCTCCATATTGTGTTTCCTTTCCTCCAGTGGTATCATTCACAATCCATGTTCCTTCTGCCTTTGCATTTTAATCCTTATAAACATATAACTGTATTCATTCTATATATCTCTTTCATTGTTTCTTTTTCTTTGGTTCCTAAGATGACGGCATGAAAAATTAATCAGATTCCAATGTATCAGTTTTTTTTAATCCAAAACTGTTTTCTTTGATTCACAGTGACTGTTGATATTTTAGCAGCTTGTAGTTGATGAATGAAAAGCTAATTTTGATGATTTAGGAAGAGAATCAAAGCACAATTCCCCAAGTTTTTGAAGAAATTAATTAGGTGACAGTGTGTGAAAATAAAAAAATAATTGTTATGCTTTTTCTCATGCTTCAAAGCTGGAGATAATGTAGGTTAGAGTTTTTTTGCTTAAATTTTGGTAGGTAAAAAGGCCCTTTAAATGTGTTAGGTACGTTCATTGGCTTATTTCCCATCTATAAAATCTTGAATGATATCCAAATATTTTTAAAAGTAGGCATTTTATTATTTTGTCACTGAAGACTAAACCCTGGATAAAATATGTAGCAGATGACAGCAATTAGCAAATTATGAAAAGTGCTTCAGTTACATTCTTTATATAAATATTTGCTTTAATTACATTTTATTAGGTCAATAACATGTATTTTCATTTTAATATTAAGATAAATTCCACAACCTATGTTCCATAGCAGGGAACGTGCCTTGAAGCAATTTTCACTTTTCAATTTCCGGTACACACGACAAAATTTAAACATACAGTGACCTTTTCCTGGTGGAAGCTTAAGCTTAAGCAGCTTAAGTGCTGCTCAGGAATTACCTTTTAGCATAAAATTCCAGTCAAAGTTTAGATTATGCTGGAAAAAAAATCGATATCCTAAATTCCATTTCCCTCTTCCCTTCTTGTGGCCTGATTTCTTTTTTAAAAAATTCATTCATGGGCTTCCCTGGTGGCGCAGTGGTTGGGGGTCCGCCTGCCGATGCGGGGGGCGCGGGTTCGTGCCCGGGTCCGGTGGGATCCCGCGTGCCGCGAAGCGGCTGGGCCCGTGGGCCATGGCCGCTGGGCCTGCGCGTACGGAGCCTGTGCTCCGTGGGTGGAGAGGCCGCGGCAGTGGGAGGCCCACGTACCACAAAAAAAAAAAAAAAAATTCATTCAGCAGACCCATCTGGATTCTATGTTTGGGAACCTTCAGCAATTGATCTCAGTGTTTTCTTGAGAAGCTCATCCTTAAGAATCAAACAATTTACACATATTCTATCACTGATTTTTTTTTAACACTTGAAAAACTGCTTCTTTAATAAGTGATTTCTGACAATCAACAAAAATCTTCATTTATAGATTTTATGGCAAAATTTCTCAGTTAAGAAAGTACCATTGGGTTGATGGAAAGGGTCTGAAAAACTCATTTATTTTTAATTCTTGGTGAAACATGTTGCTTTTTTTCTGATTATTTTGTTTACTCCTGAACAGAATTAGGATTAAAATTTTCTGCTAATTTCTAAGATTCTTTTACAGGAATTTAAATACTGTTTATTTGACAGCAATAGACTATGACTGAAAATGAATTCATAACACTAAAATGTATATTTAAACCATATATATATATATAAATAGATACATATATATATATGTTTTTGTTTTCAAAGGAAAAAAGGTAAAAGGCAGACTGGTACTAATGAAACAGCCCTTCTGGGACTGGCAGCAGGATTAGAAAAAGGAGGATTAGAAAGCGAATATATTTCTTTACAGAATACATTTATGAATTTATTTTTTGTTTAATGTGAGTTTATATCAGTAAATATGTATATATATGTACATTTCTAAAATATTTGCTTAGAAAAATGTGGAAAATATAGATGAGTGTTTTCTCATAGCTTTAAAACAAATTTTGTAATTCAGTCATATTTTCACATTTCAAATTTCATCATGCTCTAGATTTGTGAAGGATTTTATAGTTCAGGCAAGATTTATACTTCTCTTAGACATCTCAGTGTTGGGAGCCTCTGCTACTTTGTGAAGAGCCAGGATGCCTGACTTCCCAGGTTTAACTGGTTTTCTTTCCCTCCTCCTTTCCTTCCAGCCTCTTTCATGGAAAGAGCCTCTTTCATAGCTAGTGGTCAGTCTACCTTCTCTCTGTTCCAATCCTGAGGCCCACTCTGGAAATCCTACTTCACTAGCCCCATTCCGTCTTTTCCCCTCTTTTTCTGTTTTGTTTATTTTGTTTAGTGTTTTTGTTTTTTAAACCTTGGACATTGTCCTCATTGGAGATTCATTCTTTTATTGAGCAACTTGGGACATAAATCTCTGTAAGACTGGAACTCTGAGGGTACACACCGTCCCTGAGAGGAGACAGGTTTGCCAATAAATAAAACTCCAGAGACACAGGAGTGACACGTGAAAAATGTTATGAGAGTCAGCAGATATGCTCTGGCAGAGAGCCTGAAGAAGCCTCCCAGGGGAGAGATTAAGAAACATTCAGCATGGGCAAGAAAGGGGAAAGAGTACAGCTGGGAAAACAGGCTATTTTTCTCTCTAGGGATCATGGGTGAAACACTAGGCAGTTATAAATAGGTGTGCTTGGGACTTCCCTGGTGGTCCAGTGGTTAAGAATCTGCCATCCAATGCAGGGGACGGGGGTTCGAACCCTGGTTGGGGAAATAAGAGCCCACATGCTGTGGGGCAACTAAGCCCGTGCGCCAAAATTAGTGGGCCTGAGTGCCTCCACTAGAGAGCCTGCGTGCTGCAACAAAAGATCCCACATGCCTCAACTAAGACCCAACACAGCCAAAAAAAAAAAAAAAAGAAAGGTGTGCTTTGTTTGGATAATACACTTGATGAAGATTGCTTTCAGTATAAGATACTAGAGAAAAGTAGAGGAAAATAAGAGTGGAGAATCTGGGGAGAGTGGGAAGCATTTTGTATATACTCTTTTCTGGGTATTTCAACTCCTCCCTATACCTTCCAGGGTCATCTTTATGTAAATGATCAGCATTTCCATGTCAGACACTTCTTGACCTCTTGTTCTCAGTTCCAGTTTTCCCTGTTTCCTATTTTCATTCTAATTCTGCCAGTAATTAGCTGTATAAGAGACAATTTAGTTAATATTGTATACCTTGGTTTCCTTGTCTGAAAAATGGTAATTACCCCTCATACATGTTATGAAAATTGAGTTCATAGATGTAAGTGCTTAAACAGAGTTTAATATGTGGTGTTAAACAAATGATAGATGTTGTTATTATTTATCAAGCATCAGCATATGATATTTCACTCATCTCTAATGTGGTAGTAACCTCTTTCAATGCATGGATTATATCTATATCATTCACAGGTTTTAATATAAAAACTAGGCCAAAATAGAGATTTGATGAATGATTGGTAGCTTTAATTTATGTTAATTAAGCTTATTAGTTTCATTTTCACTACGTGACATTTTTCGTGTTGCTTTTCAGCATTTTATTCATGTTTATGATTTCCTTGGACTACATTACTATAAATATTTAAAGAAATGTAAAGAAATGAATATCATGGATTTCACATTGTTTTAATTTTCTTGCACTTAGCAAAATGTTTCAGCAAACTGTTTTGTGTATAAGGTAACATATCAATGTCAGAAAGGGAATTACTTTGGGTGATTTACCACCTATACCTAGGAATGCTCTGGTAGCCCTGGGCCAACACTGAAGGTAATGTGATGCTGTATAGTCAATTCGTGAGCTAGAGCAGTGTTTGAGTTTATATCTCTGATATATAGGGATGACATACTTTCCCTAATTATTTCTAGAATAATCTCTTTTTCCTTCAAAAGTGGTTTCCAAAGCTGGGTGCACATTAGAATCACCTGGGGAGCTTTCAAATTAAGACTGGGGGAGGGGTCGCTATTAGTAGGTTTTAAAAGCTCTGTAGGTGATCCTAGTTTCAGTCAGGTCTGAGAATCACTGCACTACACACACCTGTATCCTCTCCTCTTAACCCCTAATGCAACACACCTGTGCAGTTACGCAGTTGCCCTGGGAACTCCACGAAGTGCTTAAATAGGCCCCGCAGGAAATAAATTCCAAGAAGGAGACGTTTTTCCTCCATACTGCTCGTCGATTCGAAGCTGCAACTGCGACTCCTCCCTGGGTCTCCAGACTGCCGGCCTGCCTTGCGGATTTCAGACTTATCAGCCCTACGATAGCGTGAGTCAGTTATTTAAAATAAATTTCTCTCTCAGATATCATATTGGTTCTGTTTCTCTAGAGAAGCTGACGAAGCTTTAGTCGCACACAGGCTTTATCTTTAAACCTTAGTGCCCAATTTACAGGTGGGCAAACTAAAGCCTGGAAAGATTAAATATCTTGTCCAGATCTCTCAACTAATGAAATACTGTGAGTTGTCTAAACTGTCTGGAGACAGAGTTTTGTTCATAGCCCTTTATGGCCAGTGAGAACATTTGGGAAGCATTGTGTGATATGGTACAAATTTAAAACGAAATAGACTTGTAGTGTTTTGAAGATATGATTAAAGGTGGTGTGCTCTCTGGTGCTCAAACCCACCACTGGGTTTGAATTTACCCCAGTGACTTGTTTAGAGGAGCTGACCCTTCAATGTATCCTTCTTCTTGATAGAAAACACTGCAATGTCTTTATTTTGATGACAACACATTCATTACCACTATTTCCATCTTTTAAACTGTGAAAAACCCAAGGGTTGGGATAATAAGGATTAAAATAAAAGAAAACGCTTAAATAGAAAGGACGGCCTTGGAACTAGTGGGCTTTACACAAGCACAGTTTCTCTCAATACGTGCTTGATTATATAATTTTTGCCCCAACTTGCTGTGTTAGGCCATTTTTACAGCTTTTGAACCAACATCTTCAAAGTAGCCTTGTGTTTAGCTGCCTTGTGGAGTAGAGTTGTTAATTACCTCATTCACATACCTATGCTATGCGCCGGTGAGCCCTAAAATCCCCCAGGTGGACCCAGGCCATCTTTTTTGCCATCTGTTACTCAGGTGCTCTGGGGCACTTATCTCTCTCCTTTTCCTCAATATTTTCCCCATTGTTCTCATTCAGAATGGCATTTACATTTTTATTAAACTGCAAAATAACAATAAAAACCTAAACAGCCCCTCAGAGGAAAGCATGCTTAATCATAACAGTATTGTACAATCTTTATTCATCCTTATGAGGTTCCTCAGCATCATTGTTTTGGTGTTTGTTTATAAATGCCTACTTGCTTTGTAGTTAATTATAAAGCTATGAGAGTCTCCTGGTTGACGCTGTTGACTGCAAGCTCATTCCCAGTTCCTTTCTTTAAAACTTAAAAAAAAAATTGCTGCCTCTATTAAAAATGAGTTGATGAAGTGAGGGGTGACATAAGGATTACAATATTTATATTCTGGTCTTTGACTTATTATGGATTTTTGAATGAGTTGAAAATATATTTGTATACTCAAGCAATGGCTCTCACATTTTTCTATGTATTTCTTCTGGGAACAATGATGTTTAAACAATGCAACATTGATTGATCCAGTCTTCAACAGAATCTTCTATTTATGTCCCAGTTCTCCCACTCTTCCCCTCCCCAGATAGGCCAGAATACATATTATTGGGGAATAAAATATCTACAGGATGATAAACATTATGGTGGATTTCCTATCAGTGTAACTCTACTCTAGTACATGAAGTTAAGTCTGAGTAACTTGCTTTGTTCACATTTGTTCTAGAAAATTGGGCTGATCTCATTCAGTCTAAAATGATTGAATTGTAGTTGATGTCATTGCCAGTTTTCTGGTTTTTGGCTTTTTGCTGCTGGGTCCTGATGCTTCTGTTTGATTTTCAACTGTATTTGCCCACTCGTTTGCTCATGTTTGCTCACATGCAGACAGATGAAGGTAGCAACTGTGCACAGTGAGGATTTTGCCTCAGATCAACACATACTCCATAAAACATCCATACACAACCAGAAAAGAATAGTCATCTGTATATTTCTCTTAATTTAAACCAACTCATCTTGAAAAGAAATACAGACTTTGTATCACTTGTGATTCTAGAAATATTATGGATTTAGTATATTCTGTATTCCTTGCACTTACTACAGTTGGCAAACTTGGCAACCTTCAAGGCTTATTAAATTTGTTGAAGCCTAAGGAAAAGAACAAATATATTGATGAAACTAGACTTTGTAGTGATCACAGGAGATTGCAAATGTAATTGAGCCTCACCTAATGAAAAAAAGTAATGCTGGAGTTAAGATTGAACAGGTGTAATACATTTAGCAGCCTGGTTTTCGCAAGCAGTTTTAACCTCATGGTGTTAGGTACATTTCCTTTGGTTGCATACTGGTTACCAACCTGAGATGACAATATTACTTATTGAAACCAGTTATGAATGCTTTAAAGCAGCAATGGGAATACTGACACTCTGTGCTGTATGTGGAAGAACTTCTAAATGTTCCTGACCTGTAAAAATTCTTTCACTCTACCTTTAAATTGTTACTTTCTAGAATGAATGAGTGACGTTTCCATTTTTACTTGCCCATTGCATATGTGTGATGTGTCATAGGAAAAATACCAAAGTACCTGTGGTTTGTGGGCTAGTGACCTCCTTGAAGTAAGAGCTGAGTGTGAGTTATATCCTAGTTCTGGCATAAAAATGAGCACATCCTAAGAATATGAACACATATATCACAAATTCTATATGTCAGTTACTTTTGGAAATATATAAAACTAACAACATATTTTATGTCCATGAAAATTCATTATATTCATCAAGTCTTTAATTAGTAAAGTGGTTCTACTTGTGGTAGTGAATCTATGTTGAGATCAATATATATTTATCTTTGTCTCATAGATTTAATAAAAAGAGCAATGTCTTCTTTACAGACATAACAATGGTCGTCTTGGCCATTAATGAGTGTGATTGAATTTTCTAAACTTGGCAGTGGCATAGTGATGTTTCCATGGTAAGAGGATGACTACTTCATTAGACACAGCAATTTCACCTGAGATGATGGATTCAGAATATGGTATTTTTGGCAAGGTCTGTTTCTGTTATGTGCAGAAGTGAGAATTAAATTATACTGAAAAATAAGTCCTAGGAGTCTTTGAAACTATGAGTGCTCTGTTATATTAGAAATCTTAAAAACTTGGTTATTGTTACCTTGAATGTCCTATAAAGTAAATAAGCAACTGAAAATTTTATATTTGGGGTATTTCATCAGAGATACCTCTGTATGAATGTTAATTATATATGACTTTAAAATAAGCCCCAGAAGAATAAAAGAAAGAATAAAATCAACATTATGTGCTTCCTGATGACATATTAAGAAATATACAGTACAACCTATAAAATAGTCTTTCTAAAAGAATTAAATTTAATCAAGTTCCTGGATCTCACCATAAAGGATTATAGTACTAAAATAATTTGATGTGGAAGCTTTCTTGGCTAAAATAGAGTAATGGGAGCTAGATTTACCTTCCCGCCTGAAACGGTTAGGTTATTTCCCTGAGAGTTACTATAGTGGTACAGGGAAGAGCAACCCAGGCACAGCTGTGCAGACTCCCTGGGTTGAGGAAGTTGATGCTGAGGGGAGGAGGAGAGCCTAAGGAAGCTAAGGTAGAGAGATTTCATAGGGCAGAGTACTGAAGAAAAGACAGCTACACAGAGAACTCCAGGGATCTTGGGAGAGTTACCTCAAGTATCCACCTGAGTATTGGTCAGTGTGTATATCTGAGGAAACTATCTGAAGCTGAGAACAAATAACCCAAAAGATTAGAGATAATAGTGCCTGGTGCTCACACTGTGCTGAGGATGGTGACTTTTCATATCCACTAGAGCAGCAACCTTATAGGGAAGGCGCTTACCTCAGCTGTGGGAAATAATTGAACCTAGATAAGCATTGCATGGGACCTATCTATGTAATTTTAATGTGAAGTCCTGAAAATATTGAAATTGTTTATTTTAAATTGCTCCCATATTTCTAGTCTTGCTTTGCTCCAGTCTCCTCATTTCAACCTTGCTCACAAATCACAGATGAGATAATGACACTTTTTAGTTAAAACTATTCAAATGGTCCTCATTTTTCTCCAGAGAAAATTCAAACTACATACAAAGTTTAGGAAGTCAGTGGCTGGCCTGTGCTTAACTTTCCAGTCCCATCTCTTTCCTATCACATCATGTATTGTAAATGATTTCACGTAAGCAGGAGGAAACCATACTCAGATTTAGCCAAGGATTGAGACCTTTATAGAAATGGAATAGCTACATAAATTGGGGTCCACATATAGTGGAGATTTTACAAGGTTTTTCCTTGCCTCCAAATTCTGATAGGGTACTTAGCTACTAACTTCCCTTTCTATTCATGTGGGGTCCACTTTGAATTAAGAATGAAAACCAATTATTGCCTTAACGTCACTCTGTTGTACTTAGGTTTGCATCATCATTCCATAAGAGCTTAAAATAATGATCTCTTGTACTTCTACTTATCTGGTTCTTAAACCAAACTTGGCACCAACAACTCTGCATCCTTATCCTGCAAAAGAAAGCAGAATCACTGCGTAGCTGTTCTTCAAAAACATGTCTGCATCCAAAGTTACAGTCCACATTGCCCTCAGTACTGTATTGCATGTTTTTATAGTTAAAAACTTTTGGAAGACAGCTATTTTACATACTATACTTTTAGTCTTTTACTTTTTTCATCTTCTAGTCTTACTAGTCTTTTACCATACTATCTACCTAGCAATTGTAGATAGCATTGTCTGTGATTTAGCAATTAGCATTTTACTAAATATTTGATTCATGAATGACGTTTCCTGCAAAGGAACTTTTTTCTTCCTGTTCATTTTGTTCCTTATCTTTTGATTACTTCTGATTCTTGGCTTATTGATTTTACTCTTTAGGGATCTTAGTCTTGTATTTACCTTATTCTTCCCTAGAAATGCCATCTTTATAGTTTAGGATCTGAATCCTGAGATGTTATAGACACTAGGATTTCTGAATTATCTGCTCTCAATAGGACACTAATTATATTGAATGAGGCCTTAGCCTATTTTTAAGACCATGCCATAAGTTCATATTTTCCTCTAAAACAAATTTAAATGCTATCAAGTGGGATCATAAGATTATTTATAAACATTTTATAGATAAGGAAAGTTAATTGTCTTTTTCAAAATCCAGTGACTTGTTTGCGGAAGAAACAAGCTTAGGTAAACCCTTTCATTGTGCCATTATTATATGTTCTTGTATTTAGTTCATGAGCAGAACATAGGAGCATGGATTCAATAAGATTTTATTGAGTTCTGGGTATGTTATATTTGAAAGTGAAGATATTCAGAGATTAATGATAATACATTTGGGATTTGTGATCAAGCCACACAAAAGCTTACCTTATATATAATTCCTTTAAAACAAGTGAATGTTGGAAAATACATATGGAAAACTCAATTTGGTTATTAGATCACTAGTAATCTAGTAAACCTGTTTTTTAGTATCTAAAAAGCATAAGAGATTTCTGTCTCCTAAATAATCTAAGAAAGTAGTTTTTAGGTGATTAATATAGAGACATATATAGTGACATTTGATGCATAGACTCAAATGTCATTTTTCCTTTGATTATGATTTATGGGAAATAATTTGAATGACTAAGAGATTAACTTCAAAGTAGTTGAATGATGTTCTTCAGTGTATCAATTATCTTTATCAAAATAATGATAGCAGCAAATCACGAAGACCATCTTTGTGACAGCTTAATAACTAGGATGGCCTAGCACTCAAAAGTTACTTTGTTTTTCTCTTTTTCTATAACTGAATAGGTACAACCGAGATTATCTTAATGAAAGTAGCTGGCAAATAGAATAATGAACACTGTTCATATTTAAGGACTCTAAAGTACTTTGACACCTCTGTACTATACCCATGGGTCCCTTCCAAGTCCTGAGAGATGCCCCAGCAATGCCTTCACATAAGCAAATGTTCGTATTTTAAATCTGTAACATAATACTATGTCTTTTCTCATTTAAATAATCACTTTGATACCCAAATTTGTTTTTATAAGTTTATAGTCTTTTACACCCTCCCCCAAAACTGAGGATCCTTTAGCATCTCCAAACCTGAATTTACCCGATTGTGTATATGAATTGTGTGGCAAACATTGCTATTTAGCTGCGTAATATCTCTTCCTCCCTTCTTACTAGCAGAACATGGATTTTGTTTGGGAATGAAATAAATTTTGTTAAATCTACATTCTGCCCCTCATTGCTATTACAGATAGATAGGTAACAAAAGTTGAGCTCAAAACCCAAGGGAAGTTTTCTGTGGATCCTGGGTAATCAAAATGAAAAATCAACTTCTGTTTTGTTTCTTATTCTTGCCTAGCAGTAGGAGGCAGTAGATAAAACAGGTGTTTTCTTACAAGGAGACAACTATGGGATTGAAAATCTCATACTAAGCAAAGTCATAGGGATAAGGAACATCAATGAGCCAATACACCTATACTGTTTCTCTCCAGGCTTTTTATTAAGTGAATAAATAAATGTCCATTTGGGTAAGCCAGTATAGTTGGGTTTCTGTTAAACACAGTGCAATGCAAGACCAATCTATTACAAACTGCTCTTTAACCTTTGGTTTCTCTGTTTTGCAACTTTCAGTTTTCCCATGACTTGATAGTGTCAGTCTAGTGCAGGGATTTCAGTGGCCCCAAATCAAGCAAGCTTATGTTAATTGAATGCAGAATGTAATCACAAGGTAAATACAGAATTTTGCTCCTGCCCCCTTACTACCTTGAAAGGAAAATGTTTTGACTTTATAAAATAATGTAACTTACTGGCTGGCCTCTTTGCCTATGAAATATTAAATATTCAGTGTTAAGGTTATAACCCAAATTTACTGTAACATCAGCTAGGTTACACAGGGCAGATAAATTGGACAAGGACCATAGCATTTGGTTCAAATATTTGACCCTGGGACGCTTTAACAGTGAGCGTAGGAGTGCTACGCTGGATATTTAAATTATGGATATTTAAAATTATGGTTGGATATTTAAAATTATGCCCCATTACTGAAACTGTAGAAAACTGAAATTCAAAAGGAATGAATGTTAGTTAGTGCCATGTAAGTTAGCTCCATATATATTGCCATGGCTGTGTTTTTTGCAATTATTAGATTTAATTCTTAATTTTACACATGTGTGAATAGAATCCATTTTAGGCTGGGAAGGAAAGATTCCTAAAGCCAAATATTTCTTCTCTCACTGTATTAATACTGATAAATGTTAACATATTTGGTAAACACTGGCAAACTGAGCAAAGGCTCAACTATGATGAAGTTATCAACTTGGTACATGTTATAAAGACAATCAAATTCTGAAGAGAAAGATCTGAGAGACACAGCTAAGAAGTTGTGACTCAGTTTCCATAAATACCTTGACACGTATCAATTGATGGATGAAATCTAGCAAAGTGTAATGAAAAATATTGAAACCAGCACTTGAGTTAAAATAACAAGCCCAGTGATAATGACAGAAAATCAACATCAGTCAAAAAAAAAAAAATCAGTTGAACACCACCACCTAAATATGTAAATACACATAAAATTCCAAGCCATTACAATTTGGAGACCTTGTGAGTTAAAAACAGAACATAGGGAAAACACTTGGAGACTTGGTTGGTTGCTAGCTCTGTTTGACTCGTCAGTGTGAGGACTGTGATTTAAAAAAAAAAAAATGTGCTCTAAGGCTGATTTAATAAAGAACAAGGGGAAGTTCAGAGTTATTCTCTAATCCAATCGGGTGGTCTCAAAGTTCATTTTGCCAGATCATCAGCCTCAGTAAAATCTGGGAAATTACTACAAATATAAATTTTTGCCACTACCTCCTCTCCCTGCCTACCAGGGAATCAGAATCACTGTGGGTGGGGCCCAGCCATCTTCAGTTAACAAAAGCCCTCCAGGTGATTCCTTTTTTAAATTTTATCATTATTTTTAATAGATCTTTATTGGAGGATAATTGCTTCACAATACTGTGTTAGTTTCTGTTGTACAACAAAATGAATCAGCTATATGTATACATATATCCCCATATCCCCTCCCTCTTGAGCCTCCCTCCCACCCTCCCTATCCCACCCCTCTTGGCTGTCGCAGAGCACCAAGCTGATCTCCCTGTGCTATGCTGCTGCTTCCCATTAGCTAAGTATTTTTACATTTGGTAGTGTATATATGTCGATGCTACTCTCACTTCACCCCAGCTTCCCCCTCCCCCACACCATGTCCTCAAGTCCATTCTCTATGTCTTTATTTCTGCCCTGCCACTGGGTTCATCAGTACCATTTTTTTTTTAGATTCCATATATATGCCTTAGCATACAGTATTTGTTTTTCTCTTTCTGACTACTTCACTCTGTATGACAGACTGTAGGTCCATCCACCTCACTACAAATAACTCAGTAGCATTTCTTTTTATGGCTGAGTAATATTCCACTATATACATGTGCCACATCTTCTTATCCATTCATCTGTCAGTGGACACTTAGGTTGCTTCCATGTCCTGGCTATTGTAAATAGTGCTGCAGTGAACATTGGGGTGCATGTCTCTGTTTGATTTATGATTTTCTCAGGGTATATGCCCAATAGGATTGCTGGGTCATATGGTAGTTCCATTTTTAGTTTCTTAAGGAACCTCCATACTGTTCTCCAGTGGCTGTATCAATTTACATTCCCACCAGCAGTACAAGAGGGTTTCCTTTTCTCCACATCCTCTCCAGCATTTATTGTTTGTAGATTTTCTGATGATGGCCATTCTGACTGGTGTGAGGTGATACCTCATTGTAGTTTTGATTTGCATTTCTTTAATGATTAGTGATGTTGACCATCTTTTCATGTGCCTTTTGGCCATCTGTATGTCTTCTTTGGTGAAATGTCTATTTAGGTCTTCCACCCGTGTTTTAATTGGATTGTTTGTTTTTTTGATATTGAGCTCCATGAGCTGTTTGTATATTTTGGAGATTAACCGTTTGTCCATTGTTTCATTTGCAAATATAAGGAGGCAAAAGACCTGTACTCAGAAAACTGTAAGACACTGAAAGAAAGCAGAGATGACATAAACAGATGGAGAGATATATCATGTTCTTGGATTACAAGAATCAACATTGTGAAAATGACTATACTACCCAAAGCAATCTACAGATCCAATGCAATCCCTATCAAACTACCAATGACATTTTTCACAGAACTAGAACAAAAAAATTTCACAATTTGTATGGAAACACAAAAAACCCCGAATAGCCGGAGCAATCTTGAGAAAGAAAATCGGAGCTGGAGGAATCAGGCTCCCTGACTTCTGACTATAATACAAACTATACTACAGTAATCAAGACAGTATGGTACTGGCCTCCAGGTGATTCTGATACATACTGAAGATTGAGAATCACTGCTGTGCTCCATATTTTTTAGTAAATGAGTACATTGGGGTAAGTGGTCCTAGCAGAGTATGTTCATGGGATAGAACGAGTCACTGGAAAAAAAAAAATTTAGCCTGGGAAATTTATAAATTTCACACACACATTTTATGATTTTTTCACAGAAAACACCACCACAAGAAGCACCTTTTAACTCAACATAAGGAGATCTTTCAAGATCTTTCAATTGATGAGAGGCAACTCTTAAATTTTAGAGTACATAAAATCCACTTAGCGAACTTTTTAATAATCCTAGGGAAGGTTCTACCAACCAACATTTTTCTAAGTACCAAAGTTGTTTCAGAATCAGGTGATTTCCTAGGGATCCTTTGAGAAATAACTAACTGCGGGGGTGACAAAGTTACAGGGGTTTTTATGAGAAGTGGGGGGTTAAGCCTTGTCTCTAAAATCCACTGCTATGTTAAGGTGTCATGACTATGTGGAACTAAGATTTCATGTAGTTGAATGTAGGTAACATTTAAGTGTTGATCAAGTCAATCAAAATAGCAGGTTTGCAGAGCTGATGAGTAACAAACTTTCTTAACTGATTGGAGTTTTGGACTGATTTGTCCAGGTGTCAAACAGGCACAAACCTGGTCTTTAAAAACTGCAGTTTTTCCTTGAATCTGGTTGTTCAAGGAAGATACAAGGAAGTCCCTAGCATTTAGAGCAATATGTCTTAGGTTCAAGTTCTGACCATGCTTCTTAGTACCACTGTGATTTTGGGAAAGTAAGCTTTGGATTTTTCTACTTTATTGACTCAGAATCAGGCATTGAATAATATCTACATTATTGTAATGGTAGCAATTCCTGGAAAAATCCTTCTTTGCAAAGTTCTAGACTATCCAAGAAACTGCATTTTTAAGGTAAAAATCTTCCCTTGTTAAGCCTCTGATTTTCCCTAAATTAGGCAATGTTGGTGATGATATGACATGTTACAGTGTAAGTAATTTGAATTTAGGGATTCAAGACACATTTGACTTAAGACTAGTAATATTTTGAAAGGGAATGATAGGATAGCTGGGTTGACTCAGCATGTGCAGTCTAGCTTGGGAAGGTCTGATCTTTCTGTAAGAATCATAATGAAACCCACTAGGCTTGTAGACAAGGTATCAACCCTCAGGACTATCCTGGTATCAGGTCATTCACCCTACTGATGGTACTTTTGTTTTTGATACCTTTTGGAACTTGCTAAATTCATTGCTGTCTCTCTCCTTATGACATAAGAAAGGCCTGACCTTTCTTGGAGAGCTGGGGCAGTCTCCAGAGAAAAATAAGTGGAAGATTTTAATTCTAAAAACTCCATGACTTTTCTGATAACTGTCTCCTAGTGAAACGTGCTGATGTTTTGAATCAAAAAAAAATCTTTTCAAATGTATCACACTTGGACATTAAGCGTACATGATTGAAGAGTACATGATTGAGTACACACACACAAATACATATGTATACATATATACGTATAAAACATTATGGATTATTACTGGTTATGTTTAGTTGTATATTAATGCAGATAAGCACAGGTTACTTCAACAGGTTATTAAATTTTAGTTGATTAATTTAACTGACACCAAGCATGGGATAGTTATTGATTCCTAGTTTATTTAAAAATCTTGTATTGTTCCGAGTAAATAGCTTCAGTTTTATCTAATTATATTGACAATGTTTGCTTTTCATAGGATATCTAAGTGTGAATACCCCCCACCCTCACACCCAACCCCTCTTTGAATAGCAGTGTGTGATATGCCTTTTCATGTCTCTTTTATTATCACATTGTATGTTCGTATATTTCTGGATTTTGGTTTCCAATAGTGTATTAAAAAGACTTCTCCACAATCTGGTTTTTTAGTCTTTACCAGAGATCCACTTAAGCCCAGTAGCATGAGTAATTTGTAATTCCATTCAGAAAAATTACCATTCTTGTATTTTGCTCACCAAGAATGATAAAGCCTCAAGTGCTAATTACCAATGTACTTCTCAGGACTTTCACAAGATGCAGTGTTAATAGAACTAGACTTGACAGCATTATGATCAGCGGTTTCAGTTTTTCCTGTAAAATCCAAAACTGAGTTAGGGCCCATTGTGGTCAGAATCAGGCCAAGCTGTCATCCTAAACTCTGCTTAGGCATACCTAAATTTCCTGATCTCTGGTAATTCAGGTCAGTTTCAATGAGAATTTCAAGTAATTCTGTTTACATCTAAAATGTGTTTTTTAAAATACTGTGTGATTGATGTTATGGATTGAAAATATTCAAGAAGGCATTCTTCCAACATATTTAAATTGAATCATTGTTATATTGAGTGGTTCATGCTTCTTCAGGAGGACACGTTCTACCATAAGCACGAGATAAAGAATTGGGGAATTATTTTTTTTGTTGTTATATACACTTCTTTTTTATTGAGGAGATATTCACATATAATCACACATAATTCAAACGTAACATAATGATTTTTTATACAATATATATTTTTATTTTTTTAAACATTTTTATTGAAGTATAACTGCTTTACAATGGTGTGTTAGTTTCTACTTTATAGCAAAGTGAATCAGCTATAATATACATATATCCCCATATCTCCTCCCTCTTACGTCTCCTTCCCACTCTCCCTATCCCACCCCTCTAGCTGGACACAAAGCACTGTGCTGATCTCCCTGTGCTATGCAGCTGCTTCCCACTAGCTATCTATTTTACATTTGATAGTGTATATATATATCCATGCCACTCTGTTTGTCCCAGCTTACCCTTCACCCTCCCTGTGTCCTCAAGTCCATTCTCTGTCTGGGTCTTTATTCCTATCCTGCCCCTACGTTCTTCAGAACCATTTTTTTTTCTTTTTTTAGATTCCATATATATGTGTTAGCATACAGTATTGGTTTTTCTCTTTTTGACTTACTTCACTCTGTATGACAGACTCTAGGTCCATCCACCTCACTACAAATAACTCAATTTCATTTCTTTTTATGGCTGAGTAATACTGCATTGTATATATGTGTCACATCTTTATCCATTCATCTGTTGATGGACACTTAGGTTGCTTCCATGTCCTGGCTATTGTAAATAGTGCAGCAATGAACATTGTGGTACACGTCTCTCTTTGAATTACGGTTTTCTCAGGGTATATGCCCAGTAATGGGACTGCTGGGTTGTATGGTAGTTCTATTTTTAGTATTTTAAGGAACCTTCATACTGTTCTCCATAGTGGCTGTATCAATTTACATTCCCACCAACAGTGCAAGAGGGTTCCCTTCTCTCCACACTCTCTCCAGCATTTGTTTGTAGATTTTCTGATGCCCATTCTGACTGGTGTGAGGTGATACCTCATTGTAGTTTTGATTTGCATTTCTCTAATAATTAGTGATGTTGAGTAGCTTTTTATGTGCTTCTTGGCCATCTATATGTCTTCTTTGGAGGAAAGTCTATTTAGGTCTTCTGCCCATTTTTGGTTTGGGTTTTTTTTTTTAATATTGAGCTCCATGAGCTGTTTATATATTTTGGAGATTAATCCTTTGTCCATTGATTCATTTGCGAATATTTTCTCCCATTCCAAGGGTTGTCTTTTGGTCTTGTTTATGGTTTCCTTTGCTGTCCAAAGCTTTTAAGTTTCATTAGGTCTCATTTGTTTATTTTTATTTTATTTGTTTATTTTTATTTCCATTTCTCTAGGAGGTGGATCAAAAAAGATCTTGCTGTGATTTATGTCAGAGTGTTCTTCCTGTGTTTTCCTGTAAGAGTTTTATAGTGGTGCGGAATTTTGTCAAAAGCTTTTCCTGCATCTGTTGAGATGATCGTATGATTTTTCTCCTTTAGTTTGTTAATATGGTGTATCACATTGATTTTGTGTATATTTGAGTATATTGAGGAATCCTTGTATTCCTGGGGTAAACCCCACTTGATCATGGTGTATGATCCTTTTAATGTGATGTTCGATTCTGTTTGCTAGTATTGAGGATTTTTGCATCTATGTTCATCAGTGATATTGGCCTGTAGTTTTCTTTTTCTGTGACCTCTTTGTCTGGTTTTGGTATCATGGTAATAGTGGCTTGATAGAATGAGTTTGGGAGTGTTTGGGAGTGTTCCTCCTTCTCCATTTTGGAAGAGTTTGAGAAGGATAGGTGTTAGCTCTTCTCTAAATGTTTGATAGAATGTGCCTGTGAAGCCATGTGGTCCTGGGCTTTTGTTTGTTGGAAGATTATAAATCACAGTTTCAATTTCATTGCTTGTGATTGGTCTATTTATATTTTCTATTTCTTCCTGGTTTAGTCTTGGAAGGTTGTGCTTTTCTAAGAATTTGTCCATTTCTTCCAGGTTGTCCATTTTATTGGCATATGGTTGCTTGTTGTAATCACTCATGATCCTTTGTATTTCTGCAGTGTCAGTTGATACTTCTCCTTTTTCATTTCTAAATCTATTGAGTCTTCTCCCTTTTTCCTTGATGAGTCTGGCTAATGGGTTAACAATTTTGTTAATCTTCTCCAAGAACCAGCTTTTAGTTTTATTGATCTTTGCTATTGTTTCCTTTTTTTTCATTTATTTCTGATCTGATCTTTATGATTTCTTTCCTTCTACTAACTTTGGGATTTTTTTGTTTTTTCTCTAATTGCTTTAGTTTTAAGGTTAGGTTGTTTATTTGAGATGTTTCTTGTTTCTTGAGGTAGGATTGTATTGCTAAAAACTTCCCTTTTAGAACTGCTTTTGCTGCATCCCATTGGTTTAGGGTTGTCGTGTTTTCATTGTCATTTGTTTCTAGGTATTTTTTGATTTCCTCTTTGATTTCATCAGTGATCTCTTGGTTATTTAGTAATGTATTGTTTAGACCCCATGTGTTTGTGTTTTTTACGTTTTTTCCCTGTAATTTATTTCTAACCTCATAGTGTTGTGGTCAGTAAAGATGCTTGATATGATTTCAGTTTTCTTAATTAAGAAAAATTCAGTTTTCTTAAATTTCAGGCTTGGTTTGGGAGAACAAGAAACAAAGTCAGTATACAGTGGAAAACCCAGATCCAGAATTCAGTAAAAGAAAGTGGCCAAGAAAGTGAACAAGGATCAAGAAGGAGGTAGGCATGAGGACTTAAAGGAGCCATGAGGCTTCAATGAGGAGGTTGGCTTTCAGTTATATTTCATGGGTAAAAGTAGCTTCCTATTTGGTTTCTTTTATATTTCCAGGGAAGAAGGTCTTTATGCATGTTTAGGTGTCATGTCAAAACACTGCAGCAAGGAACCTTCTTTTTTTAATGTCTACTTTTCAAATCATAAGATGTTAATACTGTGAGAGTGCATCTAATCCATTTATCCATTGGCTGATCTCATATTTTCATGTGAGATGTCCCAACAATCACCTTTACAGAACGCAGAGACTGGAAAAGCAAATTGAAGGCCTAGTACTAAATACTTTATATGCGATAATATATCAGCTAGTTTAACCCCTAAACAACTCTACAGCTCTAGGTGATAATATCTTTCTTTCTTTCTTTTGCATGGAAATGGCCATATGTAAAGGCACTTAATTTATTTATATTTATTGGTATTTGTATAGTTTCTTGAATCTAACTATAAATTCAACAAATGCAGAGATAGTGGTTTAAATTTCTTGGGGTCTCTGCCCATTGCCTACCATTACTGTTCTATATTCCAAGGCCCCTCCTGGGTGAGTCCCCCTATGAGTTTGATATTTTTGAAAACGCACAGTCTTTGAGTAGGGATGCATTTGGGGATATCAAGGTTGATTATATGACCCCCTTCTTTATCCCCAAGGTTTCTCACTTCTCTATTTCAATAGCAAACTGAGTCACAATGCACAAATGCTAGTTCTTGTGGCTATATACAATTAGCAAGATGCCAATGGGAAAGTTTTGTTTGTTGGGGTTTTTTGTTTGGTTTTATTTTTTAAGTCCATATCTGTGTGTCAAACTCAGAAGTTAAGAATTTTGAATGCAGTATTTCAGATTCTGCATTATATATCACAAAGGGACATGATATATTGATATGAAAAATGCATTTCAATTATTTTCTGAACAGAAGAATAAATTATTCACTATTAAATTATTCAACTGTACACTTGGTGTCAGGTTAAGAAAAACTGAAATCAAGATTTCTTTAAAAAAAAAAAGGGATGTAGTTGGTTATTACAAGAAACCTCCCTAGGTGAATTCAGGATGGGATAAATACCCTAACCTTGGACCGCATATGCTCTATGAGGTCCTGTTATTTTGCATTTTCCTGAATTAGTTTCTGGCTATGGGTTAAGGTTGACATGCAGGGCAACCAAGTAGCTAATTAGGTTTACTTTAGAGACAACCTAACACAATGCTGAGTTATGCTCCAGTCTTTGGGTTTTAAGAGTGACGCATAAAATGCAGTTCCAAAGGTACCTGAAATAGGCATGTAATCATTTTTCAAACCTTATCCTCTTTCAAGAACACTCTTGAATATATCTGTCTAAATCAGTGTTATGTCTAATACTAGAGTATGCAGTAATGGAAAGACAAGAATCATCTCCTCATCCATAATACAAATGTTTCTTAAAATGCTGTGTAGCAATAATATTTTAATATATTTTCTCACACCTCATACAACTTTACAGATAAAACCTTATTCTTAGATACCTAAGAATGTGTTGTGGTATCTTCCCTTTTTTGAACATAGGAATAGAGACATATCTGGGAAGACAGAGCTTAAGCTGTATAATTCTAAGTGTTCAGAACCAACCAGATAACCATTAAACATAGATACATAGGTAGCTATATACATGCATGTAATTTTTGTTTGCATTTTCACATAGTGTAAGTATGTTGACTCAGCAGCAGCGTTAGAAATAAGATAGATTTTCTGTCACAATCATTTTGAACAAAGCAACTTATGTTTAGTCTCAGATCCTTGATAATACTGTACATGATTCACACTTTTACTAAGGAGTCCACTTTTACAGCATATGGTCAGATATTTATGTGCCACAGTATAAGCACAAACTGTTTTCTTTTAGAGGCAGAGGGGATCGGAAGCGACACTTAGGCCAGGGCAGTATAGCATAATAAAACACATATGAGCTCTGGATTCAGAAAATCTGTATTTGAATGTCACTCATGTTGATTCCTATTAGCTGTATGGCCTGTCATGTCACTTTCTCCGCCATCTCCTTTGCAAGACTCAATTTAAACGTTAGAAAAAGCTTATGTAGCAGGTTTGGGATCATACCAGGTACATAGTAGATGCCCCTTATTCCATCTACCTTTTTCGTTAAAATATTTTCACTATTCTTTTTGATGTTTTAGAGACCTAAAACAGTTGTGTGCCAGAGGAATTGGGGGGGATGTGTGGGATGGATTTGCCTGTTTGTGGGAACCAGTCTTTCAGTGTTAAGATTGATAAAGCTTACACAAGGCAAAAATAGGTTGCTCAGTAAAGTATATACCTTAGCAAACAACCAAGAAAACACCTGTACTTGAAAAGAAAACCTTGAAGTGTAAATCTGTACTCTTCCTGAAGGAGCATATCAAGACTTGTATCTATACAATAATAAGTAATTACTGAAAATTCTAGTAACATTGAATAGTTGACTAATTTGAAGAAGACAATCCCAGAATATTTGGTGTCTTAGATTATTCTCATTAAGCTCCAAAAGAGTTCTGGCTGCTCGGCTCCTGTAGATAGGTGCCCAAGAGGGCTTGACTGAGCTGAAGTTTAACTATTAGTTACCTCCTGCCGACTTCATGGCTGTCGCCACTCAGCAGGGGCCTGCAGGCTGTTTCTAATTTTGCTCCACTTGTTGTCTTAAACCATCTCCTGAGATTGCATGTGAATTGTTACCCAAAGTGACAGTGCCTCTCATCACTGACGATTTTTTTATTCCTTCAGACTGAGAATGATAACCTTTTCCCCTGTATAAATGAGCCTGAGAAGTAATTCTATTTTATGATGGCATTGAGCTGAGCTGTCCATTCATTCCCAGATTGTCTCAAGTTTCATTCCTGTAGGGAGATGAACTTCCTTAGTTTCTGGCGGCCTAACTAGATTTTCCAGATTACATTCGATGGCATTACCTACGTTATGCATTTAGCTTGATAATATGGAGCTCTATTGTATATCCCCTTAGCTTCCTAAAAGGGACAGAAAACATTTCTACATAAGAAAACGTTAAAATAGAGGAAAATACTTTAAGTCAGTCTGGGCCATGAATGTCTTTTCCGTTTGTTTATATCTTCCTGGAGTCCTCAAAAATACCTGTGCTCAGAAAGATTGGCTTATTTAGTCAATTCTGTCAATTCTCATCTTTATACTGGGGGCGTGGGGTGCCAAAGACTACTGAGAACTTTTCCTGACACAAATACTTACTCCCTTGTAGAAAAAATTGGGGCCAGCAAAATTTATGAACCAAAGTTTAAAATGAGAAGCTTAGAAGACCTAAAATGTTGCCATCAAGTAAGAATAATTAAAAGGATGTACTGATAGTCCTAAGAGGTTTCAATGGTCTTTAAAATTAATACGGAAGTCTATAAAACTTTATTTTTTCTATTGTATATTCTGCATGTAGAATATTTTTACTGGAGCTTTGTCTTCTCCCCACGTCCAGGTTTATATGCAATTTTAGTTTTCTTTAACAAATTGCATTCCTGTTATTTTGCATATATCTTCCTAACCACCATATTTTTTTTCAAGGAGATTTTCATGGCGTCTTTGTTTTTCCTTTTTCCTTTTGGTAAGCATATGCATTTTGACTGTAAAATGTACATATGCCATTGTACAGTAATGGGGGAGGCTCTGCTGTATTAAATAGAAATGCATTGCCCTTTATTCTCAGGAGTAACCTGGTATAGTTCATTTGTTTCCTTTCTGTGGCATATGCATTGCCATGCAAATTGTTAAATTAGTTTTTTAGCTGCTTGTTATTTTTCTTATATACACTTATACCTTTATTATAGTGATCCATATTGATTTCAACTTCTGTGCATTTCTTTCGCATTCTTTTTATTTCTCCTTTTAGACAGGACAGTCTGACATCTTCAGTATATGTGGATAGACACTGCATTATAGGTGTACTCTTAAGATAAGTTTCATGTGATTTAATATGTTAAACTCTGTACTGCCTTGATTCCTGGAGTAATTTAAAATCAGCATTTGTTTTTAATGCAACCAACATTGTACAGGATAGTAAAGAGAATCCCGAAGTCCTGAAATAATAGGCATTGGTGCCGTCTATATAGTAAACCTGGAGAGAATATGAAGTAAATAGAGGATTGGATTTAAAACAATCTGTTGTAATTGAAATGAGATGATTAGTCAAATTTGTGATTTTTCTTTCCATTTAGAAGTATTTAGAATTACTTTATTCACTCTTAGAATTAATATTTAAGTCATTACTCTGGGTTTATCAATAGGATACATATTTTATTATAAATATATTAAGCATATTCATTGATACACACTGGGGTTAAATGTAAAATGTGGGATCTAGAATGTGATTGCATAAGATTATGAAATCAAATCTGGTGAATAAATTAACCATTCTGTTTAATTTCACAACCATTTTTGTGTGTGTGTGTGTGTGTGTGTGTGGTACGCGGACCTCTCACCGTTGTGGCCTCCCCCGTTGCGGAGCACAGGCTCCGGACGCGCAGGCTCAGCGGCCATGGTTCACGGGCCCAGCTGCTCCGCGGCATGTGGGATCCTCATGGACGAGGGCACGAACCCGCGTCCCCTGCATCGGCGGGCGGACTTGTGAGCCCCATTCTTTGATAAATAGGGGATTATTTTGTGGGTACAAACTAGTCATATAACACAAATCTTCCCTGGACATGGAAGAAAAATATTTTCAAAGAATGAATTTGCAACTTGGAAATGCAGAAATCTTGATCCATCTTATATAAGTGAGCAATTCATTACAAAGGTTTATGTTAATATACAGCAAAATACGACTCACTCTCTGATTTTGCTGAGCTTAGTTTTTGTGAAAAAAGCAGCTTGTGTTTGATTCCTGATGAGTGAGGATGGTAGGAGCAGCCTAGCCAGATCCTTACATCACCTTTGGAATTATGTATCTTTTTTTTAATTTTAATTTTTTTAGGTTAAAAACTATATTTTGTTCTTTTTAAATTAAATAGTTGCCTTTAGTTGTATTTTTCTTCTTCCTTGATGTCTTTACTGAGTGTAACAATAATGTGTCTTATAAGAGGGCAAAGTCATAAAGTATTTGGAAGAAAATGTGCAGCCAGTAAGTCACGGGAAAAACGGAGACTGAGTCAAATCAGCGTGAAGCAGTTTCTGATTGCCGCTGTTGATAACGTTAAGGAAAGTTTATTTATGAGGAATTTGTGGAAAAAATGACTTGAGGCAAATTCCTCAAAGTTAATAGGGTCATGGTTGATTTGTAAATCAGTACTTAAAAATCTTATCTGAAGCATTTTCTGTACTTTATACCCCTAAATCTCATTATTCTTTCTCAGCATGAAGTAGGTAGTAACATACCATCTACTGATGCCAAAGTAATCAAAGGTTTTTCCTGCTTTGTTGCTTCATTTTTAAAAGCATTTTCATAGGGCTTCCCTGGTGGCGCA
The DNA here is from genome assembly GCF_964374135.1 of Grampus griseus. Classification (NCBI taxonomy): domain Eukaryota; kingdom Metazoa; phylum Chordata; class Mammalia; order Artiodactyla; family Delphinidae; genus Grampus; species Grampus griseus. The sequence continues at coordinate 44,484,296 of NC_139010.1, forward strand.
GTGGTTGGGAGTCCGCCTGCCGATGCAGGGAACACGGGTTCGTGCCCCGGTCTGGAAAGATTCCACGTGCCGCAGAGCAGCTGCGCCCGTGAGCCATGGCCGCTGAGCCTGCGTGTCGGGAGCCTGTGCTCCGCAACGGGAGAGGCCATAACAGTGAGATGCCCGTGTACCGCAAAAAAAACAAACAAAAATTTTTATATAATTTTTAAAGGTTATACTCCATTTACAGTTATTATAAAATATTTGCTATATTTCCTGTTAAACCATTGTCTTTTTTAAAAAATAACTTCTCTCCTTTGTTGGATGTTCTCCTTAAGGAGTTGACCAAGGAAACAGGTTTACGAATTAGGCATTCTGAGGTATTACTTATCTAACATATCTTGATGCTACTTTCACCCTTGAGGGTAGATTGCCTGTAATAAAATTCTGAAGTGAAAATAATTTTCCCCTCAAATTTTGAAGTCTTTTGTTGTCTCATAGGTGCTTGTTGTGATTCACAAATTTAATTCTTAATGGTTTCTGGCTTTTATACTTTGTATGAAAATCCTTACCAATTTTACCCTTAACAATGCTCTAAGAAGATACGGCATAATTTCTTAGCCATTTTGTTTAATATCATAATTATGTCATTGGTTCATATTATTTATTGCATTTGACACTTAGTTGTTGCCTTTTGAACTGAAATATTACACCTGCAGTTCTAGGAAGTTTCCTTTATTATTTCTTTAATTTTAAGACTTCCATTTATCTTCTATTTTAGTTAGCAGTTGCTATGTAGCTGCTGCATCTTAAACAGCATATTAAAGCAATGCTCATTTTTCTTTTCTCACCTCTCTGCTTTCCTACTGTGGCTTGACTGACTTGATATGGCTTAGCTGAATGGCTCTGCTTTATACTTAACAGGTCTGTGAGTTAGCTACTGTGACTGTGTCTCTGAGTAGCGGGCTAGCTAGGTGTGTTCCTCACACAGCAATGGCAGATAAACAAGCAGGCTTAGAACCAGCACACTTTAATTTCCACCCTATAACAGTGGAAGAGAATTGTACTTTGCCCATGATGAGACCATAGCAAATCTGTGCATGTGGAGGACTAAAGAATCAGGGCCAATAATGCCACCCACCATACTTTGGAAATCATATACATTGGATCTTGTATCTCCTCCTTGATTGTTTACCCCTCCACCCTTTTTCCATTATGCTACATGTTGGGAGATTCCTTTTGCTTTTCTCTTTTAACCCTTCAATTGAGTTTTTCTATCATTTTTTAAAAAAATTCTCAAGAATGCTTTCTTCTGTGAATATTTTATTTTTGTGGGATCTTGTTTCCTTTTATGAAATATTTTTGTCTCTGAAAATGTTAATTGTGTGTCTATACATATATATTTTGAGGTATGTGTGTGTAATACATATATTTTTTTGTTACTCTTACTCTTGAACGTGACTATTTCTTCAGGGTTTCTTTTTTCTGTTTCTGTTGGTGTGGATGTTACCTGTCTTTCATGTTAGAGGTCATAAGTATCTTGTGATGGTCATTAATTCATTTGCATTTAAGATTGAAAGAAAAAATGTTAATGTACACCCTACATATAGATATGGTTGCCTGCTGGTGCGTGTCTGGCAGAGATGAATCCTCTAATTTTCTGTTTGCAGGTAAAAGTTGACTACCAGCATTCTAGGTGGTATGGAATGGAAGGAGTGTTTGGCATCCCATTGTTCAACATAAATTCAGTTAAACCTCTTACTTCTAATATGTCCCCTCTGTTGAGTCTAGCAGGCCTCAAGTTCAAGTATTCTCTGATTCAGTTGTTGTTCCAAAAAATAACTTAGATCTTCTCTTAAGGTGGAAGAGGTTAGTTTTATAACAGCTTAGAGTAGATCAAATAATTATGAAGTCCCAAATACAAAGTTGCACTGGACTTTTCCTGTTTTCAGGCCCAGCTCCACATCCTGTAATTTGGAGCATATCACATCTTCATTTGTGAAGTCCTTGGCATTTTAATGTATTTTTAGTACTTATCACAAGAATACAGTCTTATTTCAGCTGTTCTGTAGATTTATTTTTCTGTGTCTATTTTATGTGATTGTGACTTTGGTATATAAGTAGGTACTATTAATATCTCTATTTTATTTTTTTTTAACATTTTTATTGGGGTATAATTGCTTTACATTGGTGTGTTAGTTTCTGCTTTATAACAAAGTGAATCCGTTATACATATACATATGTTCCCATATCTCTTCCCTCTGCGTCTCCCTCCCTCCCTCCCACCCTCCCTATCCCACCCCTGTAGGTGGTCACAAAGCACCCAGCTGATCTCCCTGTGCTATGTGGCTGCTTCCCACTAGCTATCTACCTTACGTTTGGTAGTGTATGCATGTCCATGCCTCTCTCTCGCTTTGTCACAGCTCACCTTCTCCCTCCCCATATATCTCTGTTTTAAAGATGAATGAACAGAGATTCAGAAAGGTTGCATAACTTGCCCTTGTGTCTCAAGCAAAGATGAAACTGAGACCTGATTCACATTTCCTTTTCTGGTGATAGAAAGGGATTGAATGTTTTTTTCCTCTGGTTGGGAACTCCCTCCCTTTTACTCACTGTAATTTAGGTAATTCTCCACGGAGGCAGAAAAGAAGCAAGAAAATCAAGGTGTTCAGACACCAGTCTAGAAGCTTAAACAGACTTCTCTGCCTCATTAAGCAAACATTGAGGAAAAATAGAGAAAAAACAAGCCATTGACACCAACATTTCTATGTTCATAATTTCGACATATTTTCCAACTCAGACATTCCAATAGGTGTGATTGGGACTTTAAATATGAATGAAGCTGTCAAAAAAGAAGAGGGAAAAATTAATGTTTCTTTTTTTTTACTCACTTTTCTGTCTCCATTAAATGCTATGCATTCTTGCCTATGATACAGCTATAGAATATTGAAATTTTAAACCTCTCCAGCTTAACTATTTTTCCTCTTCATCAGCCATAGGATGGGCATGTGTTTAAACATCATTTGGTATAGATATGAATGTTTTTGAGTATTTTCAACTAAATTTCCAACTGATATGTTATTCAACAGTTTGCCAATTTTAAACAAATTGATAGAAGAGGACTGCCCCATTTAATGTTCAAATCTCCAGCCATATGAGAGACAAATCATGGAAAATATTCAGAACATTTCCATTTTCTTCACGATAACAGTGCTGGATTTTAGATTCCCTCTTTCTGTTTTGGGAAGAGAATCTAATTTCAATAAACTTTGGCAATTTCTGTGTTTTACTTTAACCAAACCAAAGGAAATGTTTTATTTTTTAATTTTACTTGAATTAAATACCAATTAATGATTTTTTATTTCTCTTTCAGTATGTTGACTATATGTGAATGACTGATTCTAGATTTATATTCCACATAAAATATAACTGATTTTAAATTAACAGACCATCAAAATTAATCAGTTTTTAGAAAACAGGTGAATTTTATTAGCAGCCATGTGTATATGCTTATAAAAATAGAAAAGGCTTTAAAAATTAAAAAAATACTACCACTATCCCATCATTTTCACCAAAATAATTAGTAAATTCTAAAATGTTGATTTCTCTATTTATCCTGGGTTTTCTCTCTTTATGCTGGATTTCATATTACAATAGCAATGCCTTTTTTTCCCCCTGCTGTGGAATATTAATTCCATACTTCTGCTTCTTAATATTGGGTTAAAGTGTGTTATAAGATTATCATTATAGTTTTAATGATACCAAAATCTCAAATTATACTTTTTAATTTAGTATTTTTTCAAACATATGTAAAAGTGGAAAGAATAGTACAATGAGTGTCTGTATATTCACAATCTAGTTTTAACTATCAAAATTGGCCACATTTGCATCATCATCTAGATGAATAAATACATGGATTTATATTTCTGCTGATTTAATTGAAAGTTACAGAAAATTCATTTTGAGTCATAGTTACAAAGACTTTCCCCATTTACAGATTATAAATATAAATGACTTCATCACAAATTCACTTATGACTTTCTAGTAACTGTGCTTTTGTGTTTATATCTTGGATCCATTTGGGGTTTATTCTGTGTATAATATAAAGAATAAATAAAATTTTGTCTTCCTATGAAGTACAATCAAGTCTCTAAAAACCATTTATTAAAATTACTATTCTCATATACTAAAGGTTTTTTCCTAGAATTTTTTGCAATTATAAATTTGATCACTTCTTCCATTGTATTATCTCTTTGAGGTTTTTTAATATATGCTAACTTTTGACTTTCATATATCAACTAATCATCATGCTGCTATACTGAAATATTTTTCAAATTAATTTTTCACTTGATTCGTTTTTCCAAATTTATCAAATCATTGTAAAGAATATTACCTTTACCTCTTCTTATCCATCACTCAGTTTTCTCTTTTCAGACTGAATTGAATAATACCCCAAAATAAGTAAAAATAGTAGAGATTGCAAGTTAATCCTTGCCTTTGACCTGACTTTAGATGTCATACTGATTTGGGGGTTGAAATGTTTTCAAGTATGAAAACATCTGTTTCTATTCTATTGAGTTTGTTAATCCAGAAATTTTTATATATTTTTGGCAACTCAAGGAAAGGAACATATGGCTAGATAGGATTTTTTCTATATCTCATAAACATATTAATGGATTTTCTAATGTGAACCATTCATACAATCCTAGAATAAATCTCAATCATGGTATGCCTATTTTTAATCTGTTGATACACTGTTCTTTTTAACGTACTCTTTAAGTTTTTACATTGATATTGTTCTGTAACTCTCCCTTTTTCTTACCATCTTTATCACGGTTGGGTACTCTGTTAATATCCTATGCCTGATATAACAAACTACCACTAACTTGGTGACAACAGGCACGCACTTACTCACAGGTCTGAAGGCCAGAATTCCAAGATCAAGCTGTTTGCACAGCCACATTCCCCCAGAGGTTACAGGAGGAGATAAGCTAGTCCTTGCCTCTTGCCCTTCCTGCTGACAGTCAGCATTCTTTGCTTTGCGGCTGCATGTCTCCGTCTTCATCGCTTTCTCCTGAGTATATGTCTAATTTCACTCTGTCTCTTAACTGAACATTTGTGATGGCATTTAGGATCTGCCTTGAAATTCATTAAAATCTCATCTCAAATTTTTTAACTTAATTACTTCTGCAAAGTCCCCTTTTCCAAATAAGGTCACATTTATAGGTTCTAGGATTAAGACATGGACATAACTTTTTTGAATCACCATTCAGCCTACTACAGGTACCACCATTGTTTTCACCATTGCTGTGTTTCTTAAAGTAACATTAGGATTATCTAGTTTTTGAAGGTATGGTGGAATTCCCCTGTGAAAATATGAGACTGTCTTTTTTGAATGTGGGTAGGGTATAGTTGTTCTTACGTAAAGTTCCACCACTTCTTCTAAGAAATTGGAATTTAAACTTGTATATCTCTACTGGATTCAGTTTTGGTGAATTATATTTTCTTAGAAAAGTAGTCAGTTTAATTAAGCCCCTCCCTTCCTCCTGTCCTTCCCCTTCCTCTACTGCTTCCTTTCCCTTCCCTTTTCTTTTTTTTCTTCCCCCCACTTCCTTTCTTCCTTTTGGTATTTCTAAATTTGTCTCTTTAAATTTTGAATGTGTCAATATTTATGTACTCTTGTTTTTGTTTTTCTGCCTTCTCCTCTTTAAAAAAATAGATTTTTCAAAGAAGCAGCATATTTATCTACTTAGCAGCTTTGTTTTTTCTATTAAAATGCATTATTTCTGCTCATATCCTAATTTCTTCCTCATTTTATTGGTTTACTTTATTGTTGCCTCTCTAAATTTTGAGATAAGTGGTCAATAAATATCCACTAGAACTACCTCATTAATTATTGTTTGGCTCCTCTATATCCTTATGTATTTTTTTATCCACAGGCTTTGTTTTACACAGAGGTGTATGAAGGTTGCCTACAATTACTGCATCTCTTTTGGTATCTCCTTTTATCCATTATAATTGTGTCACTTTATGAAGAGTGTTGCTCATTGCTGTTTAATTTGGTATCCTGCTTTGCTTCACTTTATTTTCTGTGAATTCTAATTCATCAGATATCCATATCACCACCCTAATTTCTTTTTGTTTGCATTTGTTTTGCATGTTAACTCTTCATTTCTTTTAACCATTCTGATCTTTTAACCATTCTTTTAACCATTCTGATCTCTCTTATAGAAAGTAGATTGAGTTTTCTTCTGTATGCCAATAGAAAACATTTTTCTTTTAATACGGGAGCTGAGCCTGTTACCATTTATCTATACAACTAAACTTTAGTCTGTTCTTCAATAACTATTTTGTTACTCTGCATGTTGCATTCTATATGCTCTGTATCAACTGTTGTCTACATTACAATTTAAAATTTTAGTTTTGTACTCCTCCTTAATAAGTTCTGCTTTATTCTGATTACATTTATACTAAAACCTTGATACAGTGCCCTATTTCCCTTCCCTTTATTTCATTCTGCTATCCTGCTTGTCAGCTCTAAATGAGATTCTAGTCTTCTACCTATTACCTGTCAAGTAGTCAGTGAGCTATTTTAAGTTTTTCCTTCATTCATGTTTAAGTTATATTTTTCTAGCTAGTCATTATACATACTGACTCTAGCCCTCAACTTTGTTTTAATCTTGACTCTTCAGCTACATGTATTCAAGTTGATTTTTGTCTGTGCTTCCTTAAGCATCTTTTATGGAATGAGGGCCATTCTCTAGCAGAATCTCCAGGATGGCTCTTGGGCATAGCATTCATTGAATGGTGACATATTAAAATGGTATTTCTGTAGCTTTGATCTTAAAGCCACTTGGGTGGATATATGCTTGTCTTATATTCCTTTCATTGGGTTTCTTGTGACTCCACTACTGTCATACCCTGTATGTTACTGTCCAAAATACTGATACATAGGTTATTTTTCTTTACTTTGTATGTGACTTGGTATTTTTTGTTTGGAGGTCCATATATTTTCACTGCTCAAGGCAAATTTTCTCTGGCCTGAGGTGGAAACTTTCATTATGTACATTTAAGCCATCACCCCATTCCATGAAGGTGTTCTTGAGTTAATGGTTTTAATAATAATTTTGTTCAATACCAGTCTTCAATATTCATCATCCTTTCTGTGACAACTTAAAACCTGTGCCATTGTTTCTATTTCTTGGCCCTTTCTATTTCTATACTCAATGTCCCTTACTGTACTCTTAGTTTTATCTATTTGTGCTTAGGCATCTTGCAATGTTTTTCCTGTGTTGAATCACCTACATTTCACCTTTTCTTATTGTTGGCCCACTTGTTGGAAATAAACCTGCAGCAGTTTTCTCAGGACAGTGTGACCAATGGCATGAAGGCAAAAACATATTACTACAGCAATTACACTTTAGACTAATCAGCAGATATTTTTATAACAAAGATATAAAACAATATAGATACTGAACTGATTATTGATGTTTGTACTTTAATTTCTTATTAAAGTTTGCTTTTATATGCTTCTAATGCTTTTTAAACTAGTAGAAAGATATTTTGTATCCTACATATAATGTTAATAGTTGTAACATATGCTTAGCTGACACAGCAAAATTGTATTTAATAAGTACTTGAGTATTTGTGTGTGTGTGTGTCTGCAATTTACTTTTTTCTTAATTGCTTAGAGATGAAAATTATATTGGGTCTACTTTCTACTGCTTATGTTCCAAGGGAGAAGTGCAGGTTCTCTAATAAATGGTGCTTTCTGTATGTCATCTTTGAAATATTTAATACTTGTAACAGTAGAGCCCTTTATTTCTTTGTTACCCTTTATCATGCAAACTAGGGACATCACCATCCAAAAGTGTCCTACACAAATTGTCATTTCGAGCCTACACACTTTCCAAGCCCCTTCCTTATAGCTTCCTAGTGATGATAATTCTGAATCTCCAGAACTCAAATGTGCTCTTAGTATTTCCCACCTAGATGTGCTGGATAACCTTCTGGTGGTAAACCCTAGGTATATTTTCAGGGTTTAACCACTAGTAGAGATCCACCACACTCTTCTGTGTAGGCTCTGCCTGGTACTCTGCTATGGGGCTGACTCAGCTAGTCTTGTCTTTTCCTCCAGGCACAGGTATATTGAAGCTTGCAGTACTGTTTTCTCTTAATTCACTCTGTAAATTTGAGATATGAGTGGTAGAATTTGATTTCCTTATTGACATGTATGGTTTTTAAAAAGGAGGTGGGAATATTCAAGATGGCCACCATTATCCTCATTAAATTTTAATATTACTGTAAATTCCAAACTTGGACAAAATCACATGTACAAATCAACAAGTAACAAATTATTCTAGCAAAGTAACCGTTCTGGTCTGAAATAAAATGTATAATATAACATAATGTAATATAATTCAGAAACTAAGATTTGATGGAAATTAAACAACTGTTTTTAACATTAGAAGATCCTTCATAGTGTTTACTACAAGAAAGACAGAGGTCCCTTTCTTTCTAAAGGATACAATGGAATTTTCCTAGCACAGTAGATAGCCCCACTTATAATCACCTATCCCCAGAGTTACCAATTCCAAAATTTACTTATCTGAACAGAACTGCCAGTTCTTCAAATATGTTGAAATTTCCATAAGTGCATAATAAGTACATATTCTATATGCAAACTCAGAAAATAAGTGTCTGGAGATTTACTTCTTTTACACACTTACACTATTATTAAGTAGCGTGGGGTCTTTGTGAACTGAACTTAAGACTTCTCATTGATGGTAGTTAGTATCGCCTAGGGTAACTTCCTTTCATCTTCCTACATAATAAAGAATTCTCTGAAAATGACCTGCAAGCTAAGAGAAAACAAAACTAAGCAAAACAAAAGCAAAAATAAACCCACAGCCTACTAGACTCTATACAAGATAATAAATAAGTTATATATCTGTAATGCCGAAAATGTTTAAATGCAGCATTGAGATTGCTGTTGTATTAAAATTAAAATAGGTTTTTAATTTTTTTCTATTTTCTATTTTTTAAATATGGCCGAACTAAATAAATTTTAAGTCTATTTTAAAAGTACTGACTCTTACCATTTTATTTTTCCATGTATGTTTAGAGGAGTTTATTCTTGTGTTTATCTTCTGCAATGTATATTTTAAAGACTTGTCTAAAGGAATTTTAAAATAAGGTATTAAAAATCTAAACTCTTGCAAACAAAATATGTGTGCTTGAGGTGAGAGGCTCAGTGCTCTCTTTGCAGTAATATCACTGAACTCCTTAACTTGGTTGAATGTAAATTAATTTGATTCATTAATTTTAATAATTAGGAATTTTCACCTTTGGATCAAGAACAAATAATTGTGTTGTGGGATGTTTTAACACATTAATTACACATAACTTGATTGATAAAATTTGATAAGAAGAACTATGTTTGCCATATACTCAACTATTTCATGCCAAGTTAGGAAACATGTTTCTCAATTACAGGAAATTTTTGCAAAGTTCTTTTTCCTTTATTAATTTTCCTCCTTATTAATATAAATATATACAGAGTCCCTGCTAATGTACTCTTTCTAGTTTTTCAATTCTAAGCTTTACAAGCTTTCTATTTCCCACCCTTTTTTCTCTACTTCTGTCTCATTTTAGTTGACCCTGGTTAAATGGTTTTCCATTTTCCTCCCATCCTTCATATTTTACTTTTGAATTTAATCAAGGTGCTATTTCCCAGAGTAGGAGGATATAGGGGGTAAAACAGTGAACCTCAGCATCCTTAATCTGTATTTTTTTGTATTAGGGAATATATAAATTAGATGAAGTAGATGAAATCATGGTGATGATTCCAAAAGTATAAGCAACAGCCTTGTTAGCTAATGGCCAGCTGCTACCAGATGCGCTAATGATTAATTTACTTATTTGCTAATTTTCTAAGTAACAATACATGATAAAAATGCAGATAAAAATACTATTATATTAAAAATAATGATCTCCACTTCTTTCCCAATACCTTAGTAATGCCACACTCTCAAGTAACAAATATTGATCATTTGTAACAGTATTCGCACATATTTATCTAAGTTTATATCAAAAAAGTATGTACCTATATAGTATTTGTAATTAGGAACACTTGTATCTTATTTATTTTCCCCACAAAATCATCACACTGAGCTTATTCCTTTTTTTAACTGGATCCTTTTACTTACTAATTTTTTTTTTAAATTTCTTAACATGACACATATTCACCTCCCCTTTCTGACCAAAACTTGGCTTCACCACATCTTTCTACATAATAATACACCAACTTAATGTGTTGCTGTTCTAAAAGTATATGATTATTGGTTTTTATGAGATATATCTTAAATAGGAACCTTCACTTTTAAAAGTGTTGGGTTTAAATATTATAAAAATATCATGACTTTATAAAGATAATTGAAAAATTAAAACATGCTTTTGAAAGACATTAATAAACACATAGCAATACTATTCCAGTGGATGGTAAATCTTACATCATTATGTCAGTAATCTCTGTATTTTAACCTATAAGCTCACTGAAATTTTAACTAAAAATGACATTAATGATACTTGGCAAATTATGAATCTTATTTGAACGTGAATGTGGAAACATAAATTTCCAAGAACAAAAACAATACCACTTTGAAAAAGGGAGAAAAGATTTCTCTCTATATTCATACTTATCAAGCTACAGTAAATAATTGAGTAATATGATAAAGTATAGGTAATGACCATTGGAAGAAATTATAGAGCCCAGAAATAAATTACTCACATATATATAAGCTTCATATATGACAGCAAAGGCATTGCTTCTTAATGAGAAAAATGTGGATTGATTAGTAAATGGTTCAGAGATAGGTGGTTGTACATATGAGCAAAATAAAGTCAGATCTCTGCCTTAAACCAGACACAAAGGTAAACCCAAATTGAATTAAAGTCTTAAACAATAAAACCTTTACATTTTTATATGAATGTTTAGGGAAATGTCATTTTGTTCTTGGAAGAAGATGCAAAAATTACAAATCATAAAAGATGCATTTTTAATATAATAAAAATTAACATTTGTCCATCGAATGACTCCATAAAACACAGAAAAGTGTATCTTTTAAAGACGTCTCATATACCACAAAGCCTGTGAACTATTCCCTCATATTATACCCAGAATCTCTCCGATTCATATCCTTCATGTTCTTCCAACTTTACCAGTTGATCCAAGTCATCATCAGTCATCTTTTGCCTGCATATTTGCAATAGTCTCCAAACAGGTCACCAGGTGTCCATTTCTCCCTTTCTATACTCCGTTCTAAACAGCTGCCAGAGTGGTTACGTGAAGTGTAAATTGAATGATGTCAATCCTCCACTTAGAACCATGCAGTGCTTTCCATTCAGGATAAAATCTAGGTAAATTTAGAAGACATGTTGATCTGCAAACCCCCAATGTTTCTATAACTTCATATCTCCCCATCACTCATTTCACTCAGTCACAATAGCCTCCTTATTTTTCAAACAAAAGAAGAATGCTCTGGTTTAGACCTTTGAACTTGCTTTTGCCTGTAATGCTGTTCCCCAAGTAACCACATGGCTTTAACGTCTTAGAGTCTCTGCTCAAATAGTAACTGACCAATGAGGTCACTCATTTGATAGCTCTTCCTATCCCAATTACTCATTTTATTTTTCTTTTTTTCCACCTATCACAATCTGACAAAGCATATATGCATAAAACTTTTACAGTATTGTTCACTATAATCTCCCTAGAGTTTAGCGGAGTGTTTGTTGGGAATAATATACACAGGAATCTTCAGACTTAGGATAATGGTTACCTCTGGGATGATGAGGAAGGAAATGGAATTTTGGAGTTATATAAGAGGTTTTAATAATCTATATGGGCTTTTTTTAAACTGAGAATAGTATTTGAGTATCAAATATTATCATTCTTCTCGTTTAAATGGGATATTCCATTAAAAGAAAAATACAGTTTTGGAAAACAGACATAATGGCTCATTTATTAAATCTTTTACTTAGTAGAAAAACAAAATAACAGCACTAACAATGAAAATTTAGTGTTAGATTTTGCTTTGTGCATTAAACACTTATTGCAGTTTTGAAAATATATTTTAACATTTTAGTGCTTTCTATGGATTTTTAAAGTAATTATCATTATACAATTGTTAAACTTATTTTGAACTGTAATAATTAGCTTTAACACAGATGCAATTTGTAAGAAACAGTCATACCTAGTATCCATTGGCAAAATCTTCTGGAAGCTGAAGGGTGGAGCTGTAGTCATGACAAGGAGATTTTGTATTATGTAGGAAATAAGCTATTTGATTTTTGTTTCATTGTAATTTCATTTCCATACACCAAACAAAAGCAAATGAAAGAGAAAAATGAAATTTTATTCAGAGAATGAATATTCTGGACATCAAATGTTTCAACAAAAAGTAATTTTTACTTTAATTGTTGCATATATACATTCTTTTTTTCTAATCTGTTTAGGATTGATATCTAAACATTACGTAAAATTCTCACAAAATGGATTGTTTGGGCCTGAAACAGATTATCATTTTTTCTTTTGAAGAAGAAATGACAATTGTTTATTCCTTACTAAATAATCTTTCTAAATAATGGCAAGTAAATAAGTTCTAGCCAGTGATACCTAATCTTCAGAAACACATTTGAATTCAGCTGGGTGTGGAGTTTAGCATATTCAAAGTTTGAAATAATTTTGAGTCCTGTGTTACTAATATTTACTTTTCTATAGATAAACTAGGTAGTAGTGAATTTCTAATATAATTATTAATTGAAACCAGCTTAATAGGCAGTTGAAGTATCAATTGCTTTAATTTATTCAAAATAATATGACAGTTTAAATTTTTTTGACTTAATTAGAGCAGAACAGTAACTCTACCAATTTTTAAGTATTCTTTGTTTCATACCATTTTTATTTACTTTGATTGATGGATTGGTCATGCCATGTGGCATGCAGGGTCTTATTTAGTTCCCCAACCAGGGATCGAACCGTGCTCCCTGCAGTGGAAATGTGGAGTCTTAATCACTGGACTGCCAGTGAAGTCCCTTATTTAATTTTTTAAATTAAAAAAAATTTTTTTAATGTTTTTGTTTCATACTATTTTTGATTTCATTTAATTATCTTTTTCCAGCTTTATTGAGATTTAATCAATGTATAACATTGTGAAGCTTTAAGATTTTAAACATGTCTTACATATTTAACATTTGTGTTTTAATATGATTTGATACACATATATTGCAAAATGATTACCACCATAGGATTACTTAACACCTGTAACACATCACATAATTTCCACTTCTTTTTCATTCTGAGAGAAGAGATCTATTCTCTTAACAACTTTCAAGTATATAGTACAGTATTATTAACTATAATACTTATGCTGTACAGTATATCCCCAAAACTTATTTATCTTATAGCTGGAAGTTTGTATTCTTTGACCATCACCTCCCCTTTTACCCCACCCTCAGCACCAGTAACTACCATTCTAGTCTCTGTTTCTACATGTTTGGATTTTTAGATTCTACATATAAGTGGAATCAAAGTATTTGTCTCTGTCTTATTTCACTCAGCATAATGCCTTCAGGGTCCAGCCATGTTGTTGAAAATGTCAAGAGTTCCTTTTTTATGGTTGGACAATATTTATATATATATATATATCACATTTTTTCTATCCATTAATTGGTCAATAGACATTTAGGTTGTTTCTGTATCTTAGCTATTGTGAATAGTGCTGCAGTGAATGCGGGGCTGCAGATACCTTTTCAAGACAGTGATTTCATTCAGATAAATACCCAGAAGTGGAATTGTGGGATCTATGATAGTTCTATTTCTAAGAACCTCCATACTGTTTTTTATAGTGGCTACACCAATTTATATTCCCAGTAATCACAAGGGTTCCCTTTTCTCCAGAAACATTCTCCCCAACACGTATTATTTCTTTAATCTTTCTGATGTTTTTGATAATAGCCCTTCTAATAGGTGTTGGTCGATATTTCATTGTGGTTTTGATTTGCATTTCCCTGATAGTGATGTTGAACATCTTTTCATGTACCTGTTGGCCATCTGTGTGTCTTCTTCAGAAAAATGTTTATTCAGCTCCCCTGCTCATTTTTTAGTTGAATTTTTTGCTATTGAGTTGTATGATTTCTTTATGTATTTTAGATATCAACCCCTTATCAGATGTGATTTGCAAATATTTTCTTCCATTTGGTACATTACCTTTTCATTTTGTTGTTGGTTTCCTTTGCTCCACAGAAGCTGCTTAGTGTGATATAGTACCACTTATTTTACCTTTGTTGCCTTTGCTTTCAGTGTGGAATCCAAAAAAATCAGTGCCAAGACTGATATCAAGAGGCTTACTCTCTCTGTTTCTTTCTACAAGTTTTACAATTTCAGGTCTTATGCTCAAGTGTTTGGTCCATTTTGGGTTGATTTTTGTGTATCATATAAGCCAGGGTCCAGTTTTATTCTTTCATGTGGCTATCCAGTTTTCTCAAAACAGTTTATTGAAGAAACTAGTTTTCCCCATTGTATATTTTGGGCTCCTTTGTTATGAATTAATTAACCATTATGCATGGATTTATTTCTGGGCTTTCTATTCCATTCCATTAATCTTTTTGTCCATGTTTTTATGATCTGTGTGATCTGTGTTTTTATGCCACTACCATACTGTTTTGATCACTAATGTTTTGTAATACAGTTTTAAACCAGAGTGTGATGCCTTCAGCTTTGTTCTTCTTTCTTAAGATTGCTCTGGCTCTTTTGTGGTCTTTTGTGGTTCCATACAAATTTTATGATTTTTTTTTCTATTTCTATGAAATAGGAATGCTGTTAGAATTCTGATAGGAGATAACATTGAATCTGTAGATCACTCTGGGTAGTATGGACATTTTCACAATATTCTTCCAATCCATGAACACAGAATATCTTTGCATTTATTTGTGTCTCCGAGTTTTTCATCAATGTCTCATGATTATCAGTTTACAGATCTTGCACCTCCTTGTTTAAGCTTATTTCTAAGTATTTTATTCTTTTTAATACAGTTGTAAACAGAATTGTTTTCTTTGTATTTCTGATAGTTCATTTTCGTATATAAATCCACAACTCATTTTGGATATTGATTTTTTTTTTCATCATGCATCTTTGCTTAATTTATTAGTTCAAACATTTTTTGTGTGTGAAGTCTTTAAAGTTTCCTATATATAATTGTCATCTGCAAGTAAAGAGACTTTTACTTATTTCTTTCTGATTTAGATGCCTTTTACTTATTGCCCAATTGCTCAGGCTAGAACTTACAGTACTATGTTAAATTAGACTGGTGAGAGTGGGCATCCTTGTCTTGTTCATGATCCTAGAGGAAAAGCTTTCACCATTTTACCTTTGAGAATGATGTTAGCTGTGGGCTTGTCATACATGGTCTTATGTTGAGACATATTTCCTCTATATCCAGTTGGTTTACAGTTTTTATCATGAAAGCATATTGAATTTTGTCAAATGTTTTTCCACATTTAGTAAGATAATGACTTTTATTCTTCATTCTGTTAATGTGGTATATCAATTGATCGATCTGCAGATATTGAGCCATCCTTGCATCCCTGGAATAAATCCCACTTAATCATGGTGTATGCTTTTTTTGGATGTACTGTTGAATTTGGTTTCCTAATATTTTATTGAATATTTTTGCATCTGTTTATCAGAGATGTTGACCTGTTCTTTTCCTGTAGTGTCCTTATCTGGGTTTGGTATCAGGATAATATTGGCTTTGTAAAATGAGTTTGGAATTGTTCCCTCCTATTCTGATTTTTGGACATGTTTGAGAAGGTTTGATATTAATTTCTTTTTAAATGGTTGTTAGAATTCAACCATGAAGCCATCTGTTCCTGGACTTTGCTTTGTCAGGAAGTTCTTGATTACTGATTCAATCTTCTTAATAAAAGTTGGTTTGTTCAGATTTCTAGTTCTTTGATTCAGTCTTGGCTGTTTGTATGATTCTAGGAATTTATCCCTTTCTTTCAGGTTATCCAACTTCTTGGCATATAATTGTTCATAGTAGTCTCTTATAATCCTTTGTATTCATGTGGTTTCAGTTATAATGTCTCCTCTTGAATTTACAATTTTATTAATTTGAGTCCACTCTTGGGTAAATCTAGCTAAAGGTTTGTCTTTTATCTTTTGACTAAAACTGAATTAAATTAAAAACTAATAACAGAACACTAGAATATCCCCAAATATTTAGAAACTAATGACAAACCTTCTATTTTAATTTACTTTTTATTGAAGTATAGTTGATTTACAATGTTGTGTTAACTTCTGCTGCACAGCAAAGTGATTCAGTTATACATATATATATTTATATACATTCTTTTTTATATCTTTTCCATTATGGTGTATCATAGGATATTGAATGTACATCTCTGTGCTATACAGTAGGACCTTGTTTATAGATTCTATATATAATAGCTTACATCTGCTAACTCCATCATTCCCTCTTGGCAAACACAAGTCTGTTCTCTATGTAATGACAAAATTTCTGACTAATTCTGTGGTCAAAGAAGAAATCAAAAGTTAATTTAGAGATATTTTAAACTGGAAACACTAAAACACAGCATAAAAAAATAGGGGGCCACTAAAACAATATTTAGGGGGAAATCAATCACACTAAACACCTACACTAAAAGAGAAAGATTCCTTGACAAAAACAAACACACAAATGAAAACCAAAAACAAACAAAAAAACAAAACCCACAAACCACATTTTCCAAAGTCCACATTCACTTTGTTTCCTTATTTGGAGATTGTACAAATGTCTCATTAAATATCCTTCATACCTACTTACTTAAGGAAGCCCTTGACAGAAGTTAAGTAAGAAATAATTTGAATTTTTTTGTCATTTTTCAGTATGGTATGATTAACAAAATCAGTGAAGTTGATTGAGTTTTCTAAAGCAATCTTTTTAAATTAGTTTGACTTGATTAAAAGGCAGTTTGACATAACTTTCAACTACTATATTTTAAAAAGTAGACAAATACCAAAAAACAAAACAAAGCATGAAACTGAATATATATTCAAGATAGATATAGACATATCTATATTTGTCTATTCATACATACCTGCGTATCTATCTTTATCTTAAGTAATGATAAAAAAATGCATCTTGTAGAACAGGAGCATAAAACAGAATGAGTTACTACTTTGGTAAGTTCGTGATCAACTTTTAACATAAGTTTGGATGGGTGGGTGGTTACATAAAGTTATGCACAATAGTTATCAGATTTTTCTTTCCTAGATCAAATATAAAACACTGAAAAGAAAATTATATTCAAAAGTAGACAATCTTCTTATGTAAATCATGAATCCTGCCCCAGAAGTGCATTAATCTTTCAAATAAATCATGACCATTTTTACTTTTTTTCCAAAGGTGTTTTTTCAGTTTTATTGCATTCTAAACACTATTATGAGGTGCTACTTACAGGAGTTAATAAATCAATGAGAAATGGATGTTTACATAAATTATTATTTAATAATATACCTTTTATTAATCTAGAACAATGTACAAAAGGTATGAGTGTAACTAATATTTGTCATTGCAGCAGATCACTAATTATGATGACCTAATCAAGATCTTTGCATTTTTTTTCTTGTAGTATCAGTAATGCTAGGTAACATTTTGTGTCATTGCAGTTTTAGTGTTTTAATCTAATTTCAATTTGAAGAAATTTTCCTCTTCTGTATTAGGATGTGGAATTGTCAATAAGGTTTTAAAAATAATACCTAGATTCAAAAATACATATTTTAGGGCTTCCCTGGTGGCGCAGTGGTTGAGAGTCCGCCTGCCGATGCAGGGGACATGGGTTCGTGCCCCAGTCCGGGAAGATCCCACATGCCGCGGAGCGGCTGGGCCCGTGAGCCATGGCTGCTGAGCCTGCGCATCCGGCAGAGCCTGTGCTCCGCAACGGGAGAGGCCACAACAGTGAGAGGCCCGCGTACCGCAAAACAAACAAACAAAAAACATATTTTATACATGTATAAGTGATAATAGAGTCACATAAGTTATCACAGAAATATTACAGAAGTAGGTCAATCCTATTACATAAATCAATCTCACGTAGATTTTTCTCTTAAAACAATATTAAGTCTTTTTCACAATTTCTTAATTTTGTCTTTCTAAGCTTTTTCCTACCTTGAGATATGAGTTTTTAAAACATTTTCTCAGATCACTTTAATACTTTCTACAGTTTCATCTGTATTTTTAAAACTATTTGCAATTTTAGTACTCATTTTTTGCCAGTTGAAAACTGTTATGTATTTCTTTTTCTCTAATGTCACAATCTTTTGAATTTCCCTGTTTACTATTGCAATTATTGTGTTTATTCATATATAAACATGAAACCATAATTAAAACACAAGGCAAAGTACAATAATTGATTATTGGTACATTATTACAGAAGAATATATAGCATTCATTTTATCTAAGAGTAAGATTTGGCAAACTAATTTATTTTCTCCTACATAAGCATTTTCACCACTTAACTGTTTCCTGTATTCTATAATAAAACAGGGCCCAACAGTAGCAGTAGCACCACCCACAGGCCTTCACAGTATTGAGATGCAGTTGTCTTGTGTTTTGAGGACATGTGGCAAGTGACAGATAGCGTTTCTCTGCAGCCTGAAAGTTAGTCAACAGAGTGGATGCTTGGAGTTAGGGGTTGCATTGTGCCAGCAGTGAGAATCAGACAGAGACACCCTGAGCTGTTTAATTTGTGTTTTAGTAGATTTGTAATACCTGAGACCTTTCATTGCACAAAAGCCACTTTTGCAAGGTCTAAGAGCTGTACCAGCCATTGGCCAACTTCCAACTTCTAATCTTGATTGGGGCAGGGGAAATAGGGAAAGGTATTAAAAAGGGTACAAACCTTCAGTTATGAGATGAATAAGATCTGAGAATCTAACATGTAACATGGTGACAACAGTTAGTAACTGTATAATTGATAACACTGAAAATTGCTCAGAATACAACTCAAATGTTCTCAAATACATACATAAAAAGTAAATATGTGAGGTGATGGATGGGTTAACTCAATGGGGGGAATCCTTTCACAGTGTATATGTAAATCAAATCATCATGCTGTATACTTTAAGTATCTTAACATTTTATTTGTCAGTTATACTGCAGTAAAGTTGGGAAAAAAGACAAACCAGGTTGGGTCTCAGGATACCTACTAACCTCATGAGAGTAGACAGTGCAATGCCTCAAATTCACCTCAAAGAGTGATCAAATCTACCCCAAACATACCCATAGCAACCACATCACATAATAAACTTATCTGTCTTAAAAAGGGGCAGCTGTTTGTCACCTTTAGTGTTCCTCTGGGGAATTCCATTGTCTTCTCATACCTTTGCTGTGGATGTTTGTTTGTTTCATAATACATAACATCTCTCAGTAAGCCCCATAAGAAAATAACCCCATGCAAAATAGATCTGGACAAAAAAGTTTAAAAGATTAGTTTTTCCACATGTAGTTATATCTTAACTCTGTTGTATGACTACCAGAAATCATCATGGGTCATAAAGGCTTTTGAAAAAGAGGACTAAAGTACAAGCTGATGCTGCTCATAACCTGGTAAAGCTCCTTCCTTTTCTATTTAAAAACCACATTTTAAAAAACATACTCTTCCCAAAACTGTTTAAAACAAAGCTAATTTTATCCTTAAAATACAGAGCTACTAGTTTTTAGACTAGAAAATTCCTTACATGTGATCTCTTGTTTAATTAAAACCTTACTATCTGTCCAGCTTTGTCTGCCCAATGCACATCAAGGTATAAGTTGCATATTTATTCAGGTTCCTGTAAGATCAGAAAAATTCTAGCCTCTCTAATCCAGTAGGTGGTAAGGCTTCTAGCTTTGAATAGGCCCTCCATTAAAAAGCTTCCATAGAGAAAGCAGTTAACACCATTGGCTGTTAATCAGAGTTGTTCCTTTTGCCTCTATATATCAACTAATTAGCTCTAGAAACAGTGTGCACTTGCCTTGTGGTGCCTGGATGTGTATGTGTTTTTCAGATTTCCCTCCACCGTGTATCTCATTGTAGTCTTGAAAAGCATATATGTATACTACATAGTTTCCCCTGTTTTCTATCAGGCAAACTTACCAATTGGCATGTTATTTTATTCACATGACAAGATTCATATGTTCCCTCTGCTTGTAGAACTCTACCTGATACCCTCCAGATATCATCAACTTTATCCTACTACTGGCAGTTCTATTGCTTATTCTTCATCATTCTCCTCAGGGCATTCTCATGGCCCCTCCATTGGTTTCTGTTGTCAGCTGAGCACTGGAAACGAACAGGAAATTGTAAGCCCAGGGAGTAGTGAGACAGAGAGTTAGAGCTACAAAGTTTAGTGTTAGAATTGAGTTTTAAGGTTAGAAATGTAAGAGGATTTCTAAGTAAATTTAGTATGTAAATTAGGGTTGATAAAGAGAATGTATAGACCTAAGAAACCAAGAGGCACAGGTTTTCAGAGTCAATGAAGGCAAAATGGAGTATTTCATAAGCAGGTAAAAGGTCAAAATACCAGTCAACAAAGGATTTAGCAATCCAAAAAAAAAATAGGAAGAGAAATCTAGGAAAAAGGTCTTTGTGCATATGTATAAGAATAGAGCCATCATTAAGGAGAACATAGGAAGATCCACATAAGTGTTTCTAACATACCCCATATATATAAAACGAAATTGGAGGTGAATGCAATCCATGTCCACTTTATCATCTGTGTTCCTTTATTTAAGTTCTGTTTCATTTCCAGAACTGGTTGAGTTGTATAGCTGGAATAGTCAGTGGAATTCAGTGTGAGAAGGGAGTAAAGAGGAAAGAGTTCCTGACATCTTATGATTTATTAGCAAAAAAATATTTTTAGCTTAATCCCACCCCCCATATTCCCTCAGACAAACTGAAATGGTATATATCTGCTAAAAATCTGTAATAGCATTAAAAATACATCTAATTTTTGAACAAAAGCAAATATTTAGAGTTTTGCCTTCATCCTCAATTTTAGCATTTAAATCAGCCGTACAATACAGTAAGCATCAAAGAAATCACTTTTTATCAAATACAATATAATAGCATTGCTATAGAAGACATTTGAACTTGCTGTTTAAGTAAGTATATCATTTAAAGCGTGTTAATGTTCTTTATTGTCTTCCCTGGGCCCCAGACAAGCATAAAAAATAAAGATTAAAAAATGATTACATAATTTACAGATTTAGGATAGTTTCCAGTGTGACCTTTTTGGGAAATGTAACAAATCCTTTAGGCATCACATTTATGCCTAGGTACAGTTTATAGCTGGGGAGAAATAAGATACATTATAAGTTCTGTGGTCCTCAGTTTTAGTAGTCTACATTGTTACAATAGATCCATACTTTATGTTAAATAAAAAGTCTTGACAGTTGCAGCAGCAACATGTTAACTGTCTTTCCTTTGATTTATAGAAACGCATGTAGGCAAAATTGGGAACTATTTGACATTTGTTTTCTTTTAGCCTTCTTTCTCATCTAAAAAAAGTTGTCTTACATGGTTGTTAGGATACATATTATACGCTCAGTTCCCTGCCTCCTTCATTGCTGATTTTCCTCCTCCGACTCCCAGAACAGCATGCCACTGAGTTGCTTTTATTTTTATTCCTCTGCCTTTTTGTCCCTAACAAAAACTGATATCAGTAAGCTTCCAGGTTGGAAAAGGTTTGTCAATTTCTTACTGTCACACTGGGGCATATGCTGCTAATAATTAATTAAGGTAGGATATTATTTTTAATCCTCAATTAGCTGTGAGACATCTTTTCCAGGAGAAAATTATTACACTTGACCTACAAATTATATCCCAGAGGAGATTATCCTGCTTATTTTAAATCATTTCCTACCAATATGACCCATGCCTATATGGAGCAATTCATGGTTTATCATTATTGGAATTTATAGGAATAAAACATGATGATTTCTCATGTACAACAAAATATGCTGCTTACCCTTTTTTATGTTAGCATCGTACGGAGTTCTCTTTTGTAAAATGTTCTGCTTACTATTCTTCATGATGTCCTTGAATAATTGTAGTTACAAGTTTTTTCTCACTAAATGAGTATTTACTCTCTAGGCTGTAATCGCTAGGTATAGTAACCCACATTTTCTATTTTAAATCACTTTTTTAAATCATTTTTGTACACTAATTTTAACCCTCAACATACTGTTTTTATTGTATATTACACTTTCTACTTGTAAAGCTATCAGATTTGCCAATGCTTTCTATTTTCTTTATTAATAACCAGTCTCAGAAAAATGTTATCCAGTTCCTCTTATGATTCGGCCACAATATATGAGCTACATTGAGCATACTGTGAACAGTTGACTCAAGTAAGTCTACATTATCTTTTCAAGGAAAAAATAACTGCAAAATGCACCAGCTGATCTTCTGTTACAATTATTTAGCCTTTCACACTAATTGTGTGACTCAAAGTTCTCTAGTATAATGTGCTAGAGGCTAATATTTTCTGTCAAAATCTCTTATCTATATTAACACACTTTACTATCTAATTATTTGAGTTATTGTTTAGCCAGCAATCAAATAAGGTTTATTGTGATTTTTAAAGATGTAATCTTATTCTTTTTTTTAATATTTTTAACTAAATTATACATTGACATGATCCAAGTATCCCTAGCAACATCTTAACTCCCTCATTGTGTAACACAATTCAGTATCCAATTATATCATAGTGATTCAATGATAGAAGAATGGATTTCAGTCCCAGATCCATATACTGACAAAATTTATTTAAAATTCGTAAGCTCTTTGCTTTCATTGTTCTCACTTATAAAATTGGAGTAAATTTCCCATAGCATTGATGTTAGAAGGTAGAAGTGAAGATAAAACTTACCAGGAAAGAGTTGGGCAATATGTAAGTATTTCCTAAAATTAAAAAGAGTAACCCAATTAACTGAATGTGATGATCATCTTGCTTCCTAAATCTTACCTTGATTTTGATTTTGATATTGCACTGTGACTATATTTAAAGAGTCTCTATTTTATAGGCATGTAATCTATTAAAAAGTTAACATTACCAAAACAACATATGGAATTCTCTCCCCCACATCTTGATAGTCCTTAAGAAGTCTTTACTTCTGGTTTCAGAATTAAGTTTCTTGGTTTTGGTCCTTGGATTTGTGTCTGTTACTCAAGGATATTTTAGAAATGAAATAATAAGTTACTAGAGAATTTTAGGGTTTTAACTTTTCAGCAAGATAAATATGATGTTGCTTATTGTAGATCAAATATCTGTTAAATCAAATGAACAATTACAGGGTCTAGTGGAAAGAGCATTTGAGGAGTCTTAGGACACAAATTCTATTTCAAGCCTTGCTAAAATGAGCTGTGTACAACATTAAGAGGGTGGGTGAATTTTAATTCATCTATAGAGTTTATTTCAGCAAAAATACATAAAAGCAACAAACAAAAATACATATTTTTCAATTTGAAATTTTTTTAGAATAATGGAAGAGGTAATTAAATGTTTTTAATATAAAATTAAGGCATTTGTATAGAATAATATCCAGACTTTCATAAATACCACTCAAATGACCAATTGTTAATTTCTCATATTTTTATCATAATAAAAATATTAACAAAACAGTAGTTGAAATATGGATGTTTCTCTCACTAGTTTCATTAATTAATTTGCCAAAATCACAATGGAAGAAAATATCAGAGCCATGTTTTGAATCCAAGAAGTTTGGCCCAGAATCCACGCTCTTAACCAATTCACTCCACCATCTCTTAATTCATTAGTTTCCTTGTCTTTAAAAGAGGAAGTAGGCTCATAATATTGTCATTAGGATTAAAAGGAGATTTTTTAGCATAGAACCAAGAACATAATAACTAGTTAATAAATGTTAGTTTTGATTCTTATTATATGTGCTATTTTTTACCCCACACTTAGTTAGATAATCTATTCGGAAGAATAAGTGTTTACCCCAAAGTCCATGGCCACTAGTTGACTATGTTCAATAGCTACTCAAGCAATGTGAATCATGGATCATGGCAAATACTTAACATCCAAGACATGCTTCCATATTAAAACTGGATTAGACTGATAGTAATGGGTCAGATCTCAGATGAAAGAGGGGGGAAAATTACACCTTATAAGAAACAGAGAAAACTAGTAAACATGTAATTATTACTCAAACTTAACAGGGTACTGTGGTACTTAACTAAGAACACAGATGAAGACCCATCTGTTATATTCTTTGGTAGTATATGGATAGGTCAAGAGTATGTATCTCATAAGCCAGGAAATTTGGGTTTTCTTTGTTCATGTGTCTTTTGTTTTTCTTTAATTTTGTATCTATATAAGATCATGAATGTTTACCAAATTTATTGTGGTGTAATCATTTCACAATATAAGTAAGTCAAATCATTATGCTTTACACCTTAAACTTATACAATGCTGTATGTTAATTGCATCTCAATAAAAGTAAAAGAAAAAAAAGATACACCAACCCTAGCCCCTAGCTATCACTGATTTGTTTTTATTCTCATAGTTTGGCCTTTTCCAAAAATGTCATCGAAATAGAAAACATATAGTATATAACCCTTTAAATCTAGTTTATTTCACACAGCATAATCTTCTGAGATTAAAAAAAAATTTATTGGATTATAGTTGATTTACAATGTTGTGCTAGCTTCAGGTGTACAGCAAAGTGAATCAGCCATACGTATACATATATCCACTCTTTCTTTTTTTTTTAGATTCTTTTCCCATATAGGCCATTACAGAGTATTCAGTAGAGTTTCCTGTACTATACAGTGGGTTCTTATTAGTTTTCTGTCCTATATATAGCAGTGTGTATATGTCAGTCCTAACCTCCCAATTTATCCCTCCCCTCCTTTCTCCCTTGGTAACCATAAGTTTATTTTATACATCTGTGACTTCTGTTTTGCAAATAAGTTCATTTGTATCTTATTTTTTTTAGATTCCACATATATGTGCTTCTGTGTCTGACTTACTTCACTCAGCATGACAATCTCTAGGTCCATCCATGTTGCTGCAGATGGCATCATTCTGTTCCTTTCTATGGTTGAGGAATACTCCATTGTATATTTGTTTCACATGTTATCCATCCCTTCCTCTGTTGATGGACATTTAGGCCACCTCCATGTCCTGGCTACTGCAAATAGTGGTGCAATGAAAATTCAGACCTAGGGACATATGTCTTTTATATATTAACCATTCTGCTGTGGTTTTATTTTTCATTTTCCTGATGAGTAAAGGTATTGAGAACCTTTCTATACATTTCATTTGTATATTTTCTTTTGTTGAATACCTCTTGGAGCTTTTGCCCGTTGAAAGTGTTCTTTATTTTTTATTTGTAGGATTTTATTATGCATTCAGGGAATGAGTCCCTGGTCAGATATATCGACTACAAAAATATATTCCATTCTATGGCTTTTTCTTTTCGGTCTTAATGGTATATTAATTTTAATGTAGTCAAATGTATTAGATTTTTAAAAATCTTTAGAGTAAAACTTTTTGTGTCTTGTTTAACAAAATCTTTGACACCAAAGTCATAGTTATTCCACCTTTTTAAAAATCTTTAAATACTTTATAGTTTTGCTTCATTTAAATCAATAATCATCTGGGACACATCATTGTATATGGTGGAAGGAGGGGGTCATGACTCATTTTTCCCATATGGACATCTAATTGATCCAGATAAATCCAGTTGATCTACAGTAGATTCAAGCAATCTGATTAAAATACCAGCAACTGTGTATATGTGTTCATATGTGTGTGCACAAATGCATGGGAGGGATTGATAATTTATATAAAAATAACCTTGGATATTTTTGGCCTTTTTTATCTTTTAAAAGAGGAACAAACACAGAATTCTTATACCTTATGTTTTGATAACTGTTAGAAGTCTAGTAATTAAGACAGTATGTTGTTAGCAGAAGACCGTGGAACAGAATAGAGTACATAAATGGCTCCACATTTGGCAGGTTACCATATTCATGAAAAGGTGGCATCACTTTGTATAGGAGAAGAAAAGGTTTTTTTCAATAAATGGTAACTTTTGAAGTGACATTGGGAATTATACCTCATCTCCCAGTTATATACTCTATTTCAGTCTTTGCTAATACCTGTTATTTTAAATTTTAATGTTTATATTTCATTTATTATTTTTAAGTTAACTCCTATGTTTAGTAGACAAATCACGTAATTCTAAATGAATTAACATGATCTTGAGTACTAGTACCATATCTTATAATTTATTTTGTAGTTTGTACTTAGTAGGAGCCAAATAAATACATGTTATTCAATGTGAAGATTATTTGCTACCTTATGTTAGAAGTAAAAAAAAAAAAAAATGAGACAGCTGGTGATGAAGAATTGGTTATTTTAATTTTAGAATGACTTTTCTATTAGAGTGTTTTCCTATGTTAAAGAAAAAATGCTGATTTTTACTACTGGGAAATAGAAAAATGTTTTAGGAATAAATGCTATTAAAAAGTGGTGAGATCTGTAAACATGTCTGAATAACAATCTTCAGAAATTTCCACTAAAAAAATATTGATTCACTCTCAGTAGGAGGGGTAGAGACAGAAGTATTTATAGTCTAAATATCTATCAATGAAGAAGCACTTCTGAAATGGTGCACTAGGGACCTCCAAAAATCTTCTAAGAAAGCATTGTTTTAGAAAATCAAAACCATCAGAACCAGGTTTTCCAGAATTCTGAAATTAACCAAAGGCTTAAAACAATCTGAGGAAAGTTTATTCAAAAAACCTAAATCAAACCAAAACAAATAACAACAAAAATCCAGCTGAATCCTGATAAGAATAGTTGGCTTTGCAGTATTTTAACTTGCCCTATCCCCATCCATATTTTTAACTCTGTGGTAGCCTTGAAAAATCATAGCCTCAAAACCATGGTAGCTGTGAGAGCCATCATGGTACTGGCATAAGAATGGACAATCAATGGAATAGCCTTTCCCATTCCACGTGTAAGGAGCATGGAAGACCCCCATCCCTCTAAAAACGTGTATTAAGATAAACAGACTGAAAAATCAGCAGCTCTTCTTGGATCCTTAAGAAAGGGGAGAACACGAGGCAAACCACTGTCTCCAAGATTATAGAGAGTGTGATGGCCTACCAGAGCAGGCCCAAGAGCAGAAACCGTAAAGAAACCTAGTGCCAGGGTAGGAAAACTTGAACTGTAATTGACAAATTGCTGGAGGCTGAATCTGAACAGCTCTGAGAGTTAAAAACTCTCTAAGGATATCCCAACACAGGGGAACCCCAACAATATTGTGAGACTTACCTCCAGGAGCTCACAGAAAATATTGGCGAAAAATCTCCTGTGTTCCGCAGGGAGAGGGGAAAAATGAATTATTTGGAATACTCCAGGACTTAAGAGTCCCCTATATTTGAGTGTTATTTCTCCAGCTATAGAATTCTAGTTTAAGAATTATCTTATTTCTCAAAAGTTTGAAGGCAATTCTCTATTTTCTTTTAGCATCCGATATTGCTGCTAAAACAAAACATTTTTTTCCCATTGTGCCTTGTTTTGTTTGTTTATTGTAGGACAGCCATGAGCAAATGTTTTCTGTAAGTAAATATTTTAGGTTTTGCAGGCTATAGGATCTCTCTCTCTGTTGTTGTAGTGCTAACATGGCCGCTGATGCTAAATAAACAGTTGGTGTGACTGTGTTCCAATAAAACTATGAATAGAGAATTAATTTGAATTTCATGTAATATTTAAGTTTCTTGGATATTTTTTCATTTTCAATAATTTTTTAAAAAGTTCTTAGCTGTTAGGCCATATAAAACTCCAGCATAGGGAATGGATTTGACTCATCTGAAATAGTTTACAGACCTTTATTTTGAAGCTTTTTATATCTTTTTTTAATGGCCATTCTTAGTAAATTTCACAATGTTGAGTCAGTATGTCTCTCCACTGCTGCCTCTTGTTGATCCCAAAAGGAGCTATTAAACCCACAGGTGAAGACCTGTAAAAATGCAGAACCCTCTGTTTTGTGGTGACATGAAAATTGAGGGACCCTGACACAGATAACTTACCTTCAAAACTAAGTATCAGACTTTGAACTAAAACGAGGATTTCACTTTCACTCTCTGTAGCAAGTGTCCATTTTAACTCAGGAAAAGCCTCAGGAGGGGCCTGAGGCCCATGTTCACTGGACCTTCCTATTAATCTCTGAGTTTAGTTTTTTCTCAGACTTGATCCACCAACTTGCCCCATGTCTTTTTTATCTCAGTTTGTTGAATTTCTATTCTGCTGATAACAGAAAACTATTTTTTTCTCTTCACTGTTGATTTGTTCCTTTCTGTGCTCTCAGAATTTTATTTCAGCTGTGTTATAGATAGAAGGCATATATGTAAGTATAGTCACCTTGAATTTTAAAAATCAACAAATTTACAGTTAAATTAGATTTATCCTTACATGATAATGTGATATCAAGCTTACTTAAAGTGGTTATAATTGTTTATTCATCTGAGTGAAGCTAGTATGATAGTGGCTCAAGTTCCAATAACAAATCTGAGTATTTTATTGCTTTGTTTTGTTGGTGGTGGGGAGGTTGTTACCAGAGGGAAAAACAAGGATAGAAAATTTTGCATGAGATCTATTTTACTAATTACAATGGAAAACTATTGACAATTACGTTTTAGTGTTTTTTATTTGTATTTTATTTATGTCTCTTTAGGGTCTAAGATCATCATGTCATCTTTAAAACATTTAACTGTGGATTCTAGCTACTGTGGAATGTTGGACCCTTTTCTGATACTTGAGTTCTTCTATTAGTATGAGGATATATAGATGCCTTTTTACAAATATCGCTAAAACAACCTCTTTGTAGAACCACCTCAAAGTGCCCTGATGCCCTTTATTATTCAGTTTCTATAATTAGCAGTGCATTTCTGAATGCGAAAATCAATCTTCCCATTGAGATATTAAATCAAGGTCCTAACAGTAAGTCATTTCTATTTGCTTCAGTGTGATTTTTGAGAGTATATATAATAACTAAAATATCTTGACGAAGTTATAGTTCCAATTATACTTGGCCTTTGATATAGCTCACTTTGATAGAAATATTATATTTCACTCAGTCTTCCCATCCCCTGGCTTGATATATGTCAATGAGTAGTTAACTACCTTTACTTATCGGATACAATTGATGGCCCTTGTTTATTATACTTAATCTCATTTCTTAAATTTCTATTTTTTAAGTCATAATCTGGAATTGAGAATAATGGTCAATCCCAGAACTTGATTTTATTTTCTCTAGTTTTAAATCCTGATATATGAAATATAAAACATGTATATTTTAAATGAATCCCAAAATAGAAGGGAATAATGAGAAGGTTGTTTAGTCTTATGTTTATATGATCAAAGAGAGAAATAAAGAGGAGTATATTAGCATAATTTGATACATTACAAGG
This sequence comes from Grampus griseus, assembly GCF_964374135.1. NCBI lineage: Eukaryota > Metazoa > Chordata > Mammalia > Artiodactyla > Delphinidae > Grampus > Grampus griseus. The sequence continues at coordinate 44,513,825 of NC_139010.1, forward strand.
CAGTAGTTTGTGGGATTCCTTCTATGGGATATAAATAATATTACAGCTGAATTATAATATTATTATAGCTGAAAACTTTGAAATTAAGAAAAAGAAACATACAAACAAGCAAACACAGACCTAGGTCACTTGCTACCTGTAAAAGACTAGAAGGAATTAGTCAGTAATTTCCATTTCTTTGAACACTGATCCATCCCAGAAAGATGGATAAATCATTGCTATGTTGTTTATTTTATATATTTATTAAGGGTATAGTTATGCTCACATACTACAGAGAATTTTCATTCATTTCCGCTAAATGTCAGCAGTGATTTGGTTTAATAGTTCATATGTTCATTTTTAAAGATAGAGTTAGTGACAAATACAATTCTTAATTTAAGATAGGGTAGAAGATGGTTTTTCTGGCACTGACACAGACATCTTAGGACTCTTTACTTACCCTGTCTGTAAAAAGTGAAATATAATGCTTGAGGATACATTTTGTTGACAGAAAACTAATGCTGTGAGGCTCTTGGAGGTTCAGCAAGCATGCACATGTGGTGATTATTTTAATCTTTCTTGATGCTTTGATTCACTCAGAAAATATAAGGAGGAGGTTTCTCTGAATTATACTTGTAAAACTGCAGAGTAGTGAGGTAACTTGCCGTAAAGTGTCTTTTTAATGCAGAAACAGGAATTGCTTTCAAACAGAAAAGAATCAGTTTTCCAACAGTAAGTGGTTATTGAAAGAAAGGCTACATTTTATAAGTAAGTATTCCAGTGAGGGAATAACAATACTTGTGAGGACAGCACAAAGAGAGACACAGATGAAGAGACAATATTGATCATCATGCATCAGAACGATCTGAATTTGTATCAGACTGGTTTGAATCTGAGCTCTGCAGCTTACTGTTTTACCCAATCATGTTGCTGGGTCCTGTTTATCCTGTGCTACTTTATCTCTAAAATAAATTTAGCTGTGAATGCTCAATAAATGTTAGGTAATTGTATTATGTACAACTGACAGGCACAGAGTAAAATCCTGCTTAAAAGAAATACACTGAATAGCTTAGTACTGTCAATGCCCCACAGTGATTTTACTTCCTTTTTAGAACTTGTGCACCACAGCATAGCAGAAGGGATACTCTATGGAATTATTTTCTTCAATAATACAAAGTACCCTCTATGTCACCCACAATCCTTCTGAATCTGCGGACCCTGCAAACAATTGCTTTCCCTCTCTTCCTTAGTTTAGAGCATCATTGTTATACATTGGCTCCAATGTCAGATGGCCTAATTCTTGGTGAAAGGGAAAATTAAATGATCTCTGGATATCTAACCATTTTATTGTGTATTCAAGGTACCTCTTCCTCTAAAATATTGTGGAATTATTACTTTGATACCTAGAAAGGGTAATCATATTTAATACTGGGCGAAAAAGTTAGCAAACATCTTTTTTATTTTTTTCCTATGACAAATCTCTTAGGAAAAAAGCGAAGTTTAATAGAGCAGAGGATGGCCCATATACAATATCCATAAAGAAAAGCTATATTTTTACTTTTAGGAGTTCATTTTTTTTTTTGAGCCAATTTGTAAAATACAACTGCTGTGCAGCAATAGATAAATCCGGAAGAAACACTGGGGTTGCTGCACACAGAGGAAAGACCAGTGAAGACACAGGGGAGAAGGTGGCAATCTGCAAGCCAAGGAGAGTGGACTCAGAAGGTACCAAACCTATGGACACCTTGATCTTGAACTTCCAGCCTCCAGAACTATGAGGAAATACATTCTGTTGTTTAAGCCAAACAAAAACAAACAAAAACAACCCAATAGATAAATCCATATTAAATGATAAATAATAAAGGCATTCAGAATAAATTACTTGAAGTTGGCAAGTGTGAGATGATGATTCTTTCCCTTGTGAATTAATCACTGTGAAGAATTGAAGTGGCAATTACATTGGCTGAATCAGGACTGTGACTATAAACCAATTTATGGAATTTTTTCCATTGATAGTAGAAAGCATAATATCTGAGAAAATAAGCATTTCCAAACTGATGCATATATATATATATATATATATATATGCATCAGTTGAATCAGTTTCAACCCTCGAGGGTTCTATCCTTGATTTTTGAATCCAACAGGATCCAATCATGAAGCTACCCCTTCCAACCTGTGTGACCTTGAAAAAATGCTTAAAGGTGCTGAGTACATGTGTTATTGGAAATGTGATTAATTTTCCAGGGTTTAAAATAAAGATTAGGAATAAAATGCATGTATAAAAAAAATCACTAGACCTGTCCAACCTAGAGGTAAAAATAACTGAAATGGAAACCCTGCATTACAGCCCTCACCTGTATAACTACAAGGCCTTGGTCCCCTTATGAATGTGTTGTCAAGTGATTGCTAGGCATTTTTGGGTGACCTGTCTGTGACCTGATGTTTCCTCTGGAAATCCACTTCAGTCAAGCAGTTTTTGGTCAGAATGTTGCTGATTCATATTTGCTGCTAGAGATCGCTGAAGGAACTCTGCTTTCCTGTCATTTAGGCACTTCTCCATTATCTCTGCTGGGTGTTGGAGTGGGGGAATAAGTAGAGATAATGACTGTCTCCCTGACCTTGTACCTGGTTTACCATAGATCAAAGCAGCAATGGCTGTGGCCTGAAGCTCAAATTTCTTTCCAGATCACAATTGGGAAATGACTTGTCCCAAGTCACACAAGCAGAATACAGCAGAGCTGGCCTAGGACTCAGTTTTTTAATCTAGACAATTAAGTGAGTTTATAGTACACTAAATCTCTTTTATAAGAATCTATACTCTCCTCCCTTCCCACTACCAACCATGTCCACCACTGCTTAAGGATTGGTAGGATGTGAAAAGAGACTCTTACATCCAAACGAAGATATACGACTGTACACAAACACCATTTTTCTCTATTAATGTGCTTAGTTTAACACTGAAATGAGTGCAAGCTAGATTTCTGTAAACAATTTTTTTTCTGGTTGAGCAATTATTTTCATTACCTTTATTAAACTTTAGAATTCTTATCACTCACACGGATACTGAAAATAATTGTATCCCTGATTTTGTAGATGTCTCTCTTTATTTGCTAATTACTTACATTCTTAAAAATTTGCCTTTACAGATGGATCAAAAAAGATATGAGCTTTCTTCACTTGCTGTTTGTTTCATATAGAAGAGAGCCTGAAGAATAGGGATTATAGGTGTGCTTTTCATTGCTATATTCTGATCTATTTTCTTGCTGTTAGTTTTTTTTAATGACTTTATTTTTTAGAACAGTTTTAGGTTCACAGCAATATTGAGTAGAAGTTACAGAGATTTCCCATATATCCCTCCTCCTGACAAATGCATAGCCTCCCCCATTATCAACGTCCCCCAGCATCATCTAGCACAACTGATGAACATACAGTGACACATCATTATCCTCCAAAGTCCATAGTTTACATTACCGTTTACTGTTGGCGTTTTATATCCTATGGGTTTACAGAAATTTATAATGACATGTATCTACTGTCATAACATACAGAGGAATTGTGTGGACGTGTTTTCAGTTCCTTTGGGTAAATACCAAGGAACATGATTGCTGGATCATATAGTGAAAGTATGTTTAGTTTTGATCAAAAAAAAAAAAAAAAAACCACCACCAGAAGGAAACCACCAAACTGTCTTCCAAAGTAGCTATACCATTTTGCATTCCTACCAGCAATGAGCTGGGTCTTTTAGTTTAATCTATTTCTATCCTCTTAATGACAAATCATGCTTAAATACATAGACATTAAAGAAGCAAGAAAATTCTGTTAAGAAAAGCATAAACATGTTTTAAAAATTGGCTACACCCCCAGTACTTGTCAGGTGCAGTATTTTGTCGTAATTATCTTCTTCAGGAGATCAAAAGAATTATTTTATTCCATTAGGTCATAACCGTCTGAGTGCCATACTTTCTGAGAAATCCCAAATGCTGCCAGTCCTGTAGTATCTATCTGTCCCTTGAGAGTTGTTATATTTTCTTACTCTGAAATTTATGCAACATCTTACTATTACATTTCTTCAACAAATGACTACATAAACGTGGTTTTTATTAAATTCTCTTTTATAATGTGAGTTAACTTCAAGCTGGATAGAAATTTGACTCCCTTTCATTGAACTTAATTCATTCCATTTGCTCTAATCTAATAGGAAAAATTTTCAGGCCTAACTTTCAGAAATTAACACCTTAGTCTCATTTAAGTCTGTTTACAGTATAATTCCAACACTTCTTATAAAGAGAGCTTGTAACTTGAAACAAATGCTTCATAAATCATTTAGTATCAAAATTGGACTAGACCACTGTTTGTGAGGAATAGGACATACTGTAAAAATGTACTGTTTGAGAAAGTGGTTATTTTAATCTGAAAATAGATATAAATATATATACGTAAATATAGATATACAAAAATTATACTTTCTGATGTCACATATGCCAAAGATTACTTTCAAATCACTTGGTAAAATGTGTAAAATTAGGAGGTCAAAGAATAGTTTAGGCAAACTCTTAAAAATCTGTGTAAATACTAATTAATACAAGACCAAAGTGACAACTTTGAATTAACTCCCCACTCTCCTACTTAAACTTCATTTTGTACCTGAATAATGATACTAGGCAGTATCACCTATGTGAAAAATACCAGACAGCCTTTGTAATCCGGAATGTCTTTTATACAGTCTCTTTGGAATTACCTGTAGGCGATGTATTTGAAGGTAGAGTTAAAACCTTGTATTTCATTATTAACTCTATTTCAGCTGAAATTAGACAATTATTCAATAATAATGTAGTTTTAGGAGCCTGTTATAGACTAGACTTGTACTCAAAGTCACACTGAAGCAGTAAGCTTTCTGTTATAATAGCTAAACCAATATATTAAATATAAAGGCTGAAGAAGAGGTGCTCAGAGCTCATGGATTTATGGATGGTGTGGAGATAATACGCTTACAAAAGCCTTTGACTCCATCTCAAAAGCTCAGTGGTCCTAGAAACACTTGAAAATTCCTCCTTTTCCACTTTGGAGCAGACTTCATCTATTCACTTGAAATGTAAAGTTTGAATATCATAGTACTTAAAAAAATCTAAACTCTTAACATGTAGGCATCCTTTTAAAATACACTTAAATGCTACTTCATTTTCATGTATACTAGATACATAATTCCCATTTAAAACATAAGGTCCATGAAGATAGGGACATTTATCTTTTGTGTTCACTGCTGTATTGCTGGGACCAGCAATGATGTAAGATAAATAGTAAGTAGCCAACAAATGTATGCTGAATAAATGAATGAATGTAAATTAATTTTGATTCCTAGCAGATTGGTAAGTATAGAAAGCATTTGTCTTAGTCTGTTCAGGCTGCTATAACAAAATACCACAGAGGGGTGGCTTCTAAACAATGGAAATTTATTTATCACAATTCTGGAGTCCGGAAGTCAGAGACCAGGGTGCCAGTGTGATTGAACGAGGGTCCTTCTCTAGGTTGCAGACTTCTTGAATCCATACATGGTGGAAGGAACTATAGAGCTCTGTGGGATCTTTTTTATAAGAGCAGTAATCCGATTCATGAGGGCTCCAGCCTCATGAGCTAATCACCTTCCCAAGGCCCTACCTTCTAATACCATCACCTGGGGTTAGGATTTCAACATAAGAATCTGAGGGGACAAAAGCATTCAGACCATAGCATTGATCAAATTAGTAAATATTTTTAAACTTGTGATGTGTTAGAATTTTAACTATAAGGGTGTTAAAAAAACATATACTGAATGCGTTTAGCAACCTAAACTTTTTTTTCATAAAGGTTTAGTTATCGATTAATGATACACATTCTACCTGACGGTCATCATTTATAATGTATGGACCCATCTCCTGCAGCTTCAGGGTAACTAGGAATTTGCATTTTAATTATGGGCTTCACTAGCCCAGTTAAGTCTGTTGTGTGTATGTTTTATTATTATTGACTAAATCTTTCAGCAGGAATCTAGTTTTACCTGAGGAAAGAAAATTTAAACAGGTATATATAGCAACATTTATTCCCAAAGTAGATAGAGTTGAAATTTGCTCAAACAATAGTGAAAATTTGGAGTCTCACATTACTCTGGATCTAATGATTTTTTTTATCCTTATAGATATTGAAGTAGTTCAGCAATCATGAAATATTTCTTAGATTCTTATATTTATCTCTCAAGTGCTCTTTTATACTCTAGTCATTCTTCCATGTTATCAATCCATCTACCTTATATCCAAAGCCATTCTTTATGTATTTCATGGCCCTAAAAACATTTTCCATTTGCCTTATTTCTTTAATACTTTATTATGCCATTCATTTTTTAACCCGACCTCCTTTTTAAGGTTTCTGTTTACATTTCCTTCCACAACTCCTAACACTTAATCACACTCCGCACTACTCATTATTTCACATGTGCAGGAATACTTTAGTCTACTACTCAGTCTAAGTACAATATTAAAGGACTACTGAGTTGTCCAGAAGTAGAAAAATTCTGAGATGTCAAACTATTGACTGTGGAGATAAGAAATATGAAAATGAAAATCAATACTTATTTACATAAATGTCCACAAAATGTATTACTATGCCAACTTATAAACTGCAACTCAAATCTCTTACGGTAATATATAAATTCAGTGAGGGAAGTGGATGCAATTAATGGCTACTTGATGGGGGATGAGACTTGTAAAATAAGAGAACTTAGTCCAGAGTACTTCATAATGCTCGTGTCTGTTTTATTCTTTATTCATGCTGCTCTAATGATCTCATGTCTCCCTCTCTGACCATAATTCTTTTCATCTTTTTGTCATCTTTGTAAAAATGTCCACCTTCTCTAATCTTGAATGTCATAGGTTATGAAACGTTCTCTATGTTCCCCAAATAGCCTGCCGTTCCCTTTAGGATTCTATAGCTCTTTATACATATTTTAATTTTGTTATCCTGTAATTATTAATTTGCCATACTCTTGACCCACGTGAGTGTGAGGTTATTTAGGAAGGGCCACAAGGTGTGCCTAACATAGTAGGTCCATTAGTAATTTGTAGAATGAATCAAAGGCTGTTTACTATTTCTTTGACTAAGCCACGATCAGGACTGACTCAGTGGAGAACCAGAGAATATCTCTTTCTTCCTAGTTAATTTGCCTAGAATTATTGAAAACTGAGGGCAAACAGACCAACAGAGGGTCATGGAATTGAGAATAAATTCCATATTAATGGCATCTTAATGAATTCATAGCCACTTAAAGATACTCCTTGACCAATACTGGGCCAAAAAGCCAGATAATATATTGGGGGAAGAATTGTTAACTATGCCTTGGGAGAAAGTGTAGCTTAATTACAGTAACCAAGAGGTAGTAATGATGTTGTAGTTGTTTTACTATTTATTACTAAACAAAATAGTATATTACATATAATTAGTGATATTTGTTCATTTTCATAATTATATTTGATTCTCTTTTGTGCTAGGTGTTACGATACTCAGTTTGCATAGGTAATGTCATTTACTTTTATTATTTTAGCAGCGTTGGGCACAATTTTACAGCTGAGTAAACTGAGATGTAGAGATTTTAAGTTAATTATGTAAGGTCAACTAGGAAGAAAGCAGTAAAGGCAAGATTCCAATTTGTGTCTCTAAAATTAAATCCTGTGTGCTTTACAACATAGAATTGCCACTCCAAAGATGCTAAATCCTTTTTATTCTTCATTTCTTTAATATTTCCCTTTCTTCAACTCCACCTTCTTCATGACTGATTTTATTGAAGTCGTTTATAAAATATAAGTATGCACCCTGTTCAGTGCTTGGTGTTCTATTCAGTAAAGGTGTGAGGTATATCCAAAGTAATCACTGAACACTGGGGAATGCCTATGGAAGAACCTACGGGACGAGGAGGGATAAAGTGTACATAGATAGTAATTGTCCTAGAAAAAGCAAACACAGGCTTGCACATGGGAAATGAGACTGGGAGGGGCAGAAGAGGTCACTGTTGCTGCTGCCTTGCCTGACATTTGGGAGGAGTTTGTTTTCTGTCCTCAGCAGACAGCCTCCGAAAATCAGAGCTGGCAGGGCTGCTTCTGAACAAGAGCCACCGATCCAGCAATTGTTTTGCACAATGAGCCAAGCTCTCTGCTTTGGGAAATATACTGTTATCTGGGATAATACAAATGCATTGTATTATCTGGGATTTCATCCAGCATGGATCCCATCAGACAGAATTGCCTCATCATGTTATTTTTGACTGTGGTAAGACTGCAGGTTTTGCTTTTCTGAAAATCAACCTGCAGCAAATCAGCTTTGATTATGGATTGAATTTACAAAGCTGTTCATTCCTCATCTTATTACCTAGACTCAAACTCCAGAGTGAAATCCAATACGATTGTGCCATATTGTCTACCTTCCAGCTTTCAAATGTGTCTGAAGATATTTCAAACAAACAAACAAAACCACTAATGAAGATTAACTCCTATTTCATTAAAAAACGTGAATTTGTTCCAACTTCCCTCCCTCTCAGTCCTAGGGAAGCCAGAATAATATTAAAATAAGGTACGTTTCACATCATGTATCTAAAAGTAAATCAGAGCTTTATATTAACTATTTTGTGTGGTACTTAATTTTAGAGGAACTTGTGGAGAAAAACCGCATTGGTGATAATGCCCATTAAAGAGTAAAAAAGCACACCAGCTATATTAATAACGACACTACTTATCATAATAGTTATCACTTATTTAATATTCACTATATACTAAGCTCTTTAAACATTTTCTAAATTAATCTTCACAGAGTAATGGGTAGGAAATATCCTTTCTATTTTTATTTTGACCCTAGATTCAGAGATTTGCCTTACTGAGAGTCTTCAGTTCCTGGCACACTATCCTGATGGCCTATGTCCACAAATTTCCCATTTTACTAGGCATGAATGTTTTAATACTTTCTTCCTTTATTCCTAGTCTCCATGCCCATTCTCTTCCTCACAGGCCAGTTAACACTTTACCAGGTTAATATTGCCCCTGGATAAGGATGTATTTATGTATCTTTGATGAGTACAGAGCTGTGTATGTTTTTAATTTATATAACTTATTGTGTTATAGCTCATTCTTTTACATATTCATTCAGCACTATGCTTTAAAGTTCTACCTCTGGTGTTGAATGTATATCTACTTTGTTGTTTCTAACCACTAAACAATACTGTTATCTATAACCTTTTACCGAACTATTCCCCTAGTGATATGTGTGTTACTATACATTATCAAAACTTCAGAGTGGTGAACATTCTGGGCAATCACCATTTTTAGGTTAAATATTTGCAGTTTGATGCTATTTAAATTAGGATTTTTTTTATAACTGAGCAAGATATTCTCTAGATCATATATGCAGACTTTTAAAAAATAAATTTATTTTATTTATTTTTGGCTGTGTTGGGGCTTCGTTGCTGCGCGCGGGCTTTAGTTGAGGAGAGCGGGGGCTACTCTTCATTGCGGTGCACGTGCTTCTCATTGCGGTGGCTTCTCTTGTCGCGGAACACGAACTCTAGGTGTGCAGGATTCAGTACTTATGGTGCACAGGCTCAGTAGTTGTGGCGCACGGGCTTAGTAGCTCCACGGCATGTGGGATCTTCCCAGACCAAGGATCAAACCTGTGTCCCCTGCATTGGCAGGTGATTCTTTTTTGTGTGTGTGGTACGCGGACCTCTCACTGTTGTGGCCTCTCCCGTTGCGGAGCACAGGCTTCAGACGCGCAGGCTCAGCGGCCATGGCTCATGGGCCCAGCCGCTCTGCGGCATGTGGGATCTTCCCGGACCGTGGTACGAACCCGTGTCCCCTGCATCGGCAGGAGGACTCTCAACCACTGCGCCACCAGGGAAGCCCCTGGCAGGTGATTCTTAACCACTGTGCCACCAGGGAAGTCCCTATGCAGACTTTTTAAAAGACTATTTTTAGAGCCGTTTTAGGTGTACATCAAAATTAAGGGGAAGGTACAGAGATAACCCATGTATCTCACACTCCACACATGCCTAATCTCCCCCATTATCAACATCCCTCACCAGAGTAGTACATTTGTTACAATTGATAAATCTACATAGATACATCATGATCACCAAGAATCCATAATTTACATAAAGGTTCACTCTTGATGTTATACATTCTGTGGGTTTGGGCAAATTTATGATAACTTGTATCTACCATTATAGTATATTACATATTAGTTTCACTGCCCTAAAAAACAACAACAACAACAAAAACCCTTTTTGCTCTGCCTATTCATCCCTGTCTACCCCATCTCATATCAACCACTGACCTTTTTACTCTCTCTATGGTTTTGCCTTTTCCAGAATGTTATATACTTGGAATCATACAGTAATTAACCTTTCAGACTGGCTTCTTTCACTTAGTAGTATGCATTGTTTCCTCCATGTCTTTTCATGGCTTTATAGCTAATTTCTTTTATAGCACTAATATTCCACAGTTTAACCATTTGCCTACTAAAGGACATCTTGGTTGCTTCCAAGTTTTGTCAATTAGGAATAAAACCTGATATCAACATCTCTGTGCATGTTTTTGTGTAGAAACAGTTTTCAAATCCTTTGAGTAAATACCAAGTAGTGTAATTGCTGGATCATATGGTAAGAGTATGTTTGGTTTTGTAAGAAACTGCCATATATGCAGAATTTTGTTTGAAGGGCCATAGGTCACACAAAATTAGTTTCATAGGTCCTGTCAATTAGTTACCAGAATGATTACAATTGTGTTTTCTCAAGTGAGTAGTGTTTGAGGGCCACAGTTTCCTGCAACCTCTCAAAGAGTATTATCAATATCTATAAGTTTTGAACTATGATCACGATTATAGAGACAGCATCTCGCTGTTTTTCATTTCTATTTCTCTGATAAGCAGTGTGGAAGAGCATCTTTTTTTTTTTTTTTTTTTTTTTAGCTATTTGGTTTTACTTTTCTCTGAACTGCCTAGTCACCCTGTTTGGCCATTTTTCTACTAAACATTCTTATTTTTTAGAAATTCATTTTACATTTAGATATCGATCAGTTTTCAATTTTAGACATTGTACGTATTTTCTCCTGGTCAGTTACCATCACAAACTTAGTTTATTGTGTCCATTGTAAATAGTAATCTTTAATTTTGTTGTAGTCAAGTTGAACTTTCTGATGTTTTATATAACCATTTTTTGCTTGTCCCGGGGCTACAGGGATATTCTCCTCCATGAATTTCTTCTACATTAAATTTTAATTTTGACATTTGGGTATAAATCCAACTGAATTTCATCTTTGAAGAAAGAAATAGGACACTACCGTGCTTTTGGTTCCTCCCAAAGCAGACAAGAATCCTGAGGCAAGGATTCCAGATAGTACAAGTGATCTGAGATACTATCCCAGAAAAAATCAGGGCGTTGGTTAAGCAAGAAAAGGAAGGGAAGAAAGCCAATGAAAGATGAATTTTCCAGCAAGCTACCAGGGTGTGTAACTGGAGCTTAATACCATTGTGGAAACATGGGAGCTAGTGTGAAACACGACCCTAGTGGTTATTTCTCACTGAGGGAGTGTTGGATTCTTGGCCACTTCGGGATTACCCTACAGACAGACAGAGTGAAGTCTGGCTCTCACAGAAAGCTCTCAGAGATGTGAATGCTGGCAGGGTGATATCATGTGGTATGCTGTGGACTGGCAAAACCAAGGAGACTAAGCATGAAACTTATAAGTTCATCACTTCCTTATTAATAGATTTTTATTGGCATATTAATCATATGCCAAGTTTCTAGATGCATGGATCTGTTTTGTGCACATCATGTTTATATACCTGCATGAGTATTTAAGAAACAAAACTAAAAGTAATGAGTGGTCCTGTGCATTATCTGTTAATCTGATTCTGAGATACAATATTGTTTTTTTGTCTCGTTCCCTCCCCTACCCCTTATTATGTATTCTAGTTCAGTAGTTGTGTTAGCAATAAGGGGGAAAAATTTTGATTTTTTTTCAAAGTTAATATTTTACACAGCAAATATGGTAGACTATTAATTCTGTTACTTGATTCTGTTGCATTTTATGTGAGAGTCCATATCACATGCAACAACAAAAAAATTTCTTACCTTTCCTTTACACATATTTACCTGTTTATCTTTCATTTATATGATCACCAGCACCATGTTGCACGATAGCATTGATAAAGAGCCTTTAGCAATGTCTTGCATATCTAGCATAAAGGAAATTCCTCTAAAACATATGTAGAATTAATTTTACTGTTGATTCTGAAATTGAGATTGGCCTATTCTATGTCTAGTTTACTGAGAATTTGTATTATACTTGAAAGTTAATTTCATCAAATTCTGTTCTGCCTCTATTGATAAATTAATGCCAATATTTCAATTTTTCATTAATATGAATTATTTTAACAGATATACTGAATATCATCTTTACATCTAGAATGAATTCCATTTGAATATTTTATTGAATTAGGTTAGTTAATATTAGGCTTTTCTTTTGAATTTTCAAATCTTTGTTTTATTGGCAATAAGATTATTTTCAATGACTTTGTGTACACACATACATGTACACCCATTTCGGAATCCTTAATAGTTTTTGTAGAACATACTTTTTGTGCCACTTTGAGATCTGCTTGGATCCCTTTTGCCAACCTCTGTACCATCCCACTCACTGCTGTATTAACTGCTACTAACTGCTTGGAACTGAGACTGCAAAATGGTTGCCTTTGGCCACGAAACCTTCTCTAAGTCTTATCTTAAGATAACACTTAAGTCTATTCAGAGTCTTATTTATTCAAGTATCAACTTTAAGATTTTTATTTTTCCAGAAATTTGTTTACAGCTGTCACCTTTCCTTCTAAGAAATGTCTCTTTCAGTTAACCCCAGTGCCAGTGCACGTGTGTGTGTTTCTGCCTGTGTTTGTGGGTACAGGAGTCAATTATGGAAGTTGATTAGTGAGGCTCACTGACCAGAGCTAGCCTGTAAATCCTACTCACTTCTTGTTGCCTTAGTTTTGGCCTTTCTGGAGCATAGCTTAATATTCCCCCAAGATTCACATTAACCTTTGTTGATAGAGTCTTAGGTTTAAGAATGATAGACAAGATGCCTGGTAGATGAAATAAGTTGGAAGAGAGCTTTTCAAGCAAAAATTCTGTGGAGATTACTTTTCTTGGGGTAAAAAGAGGAGAGTCTATAATACTTCTCCAACACCTTATTTATAGGATATTAGGCAATATCTTTCCATTTTTTACTCTAGAATTTTTTCCTCTCACCACCAATAAAATATTTCTCCAGACATTCTTTACACAGTCTCTTGTACATCATCAATATTTCCCTGCCATCAAATCATCTGAACAGTGTACAAATATGCAGTTATTTTTCCTAAATAAAAAATAGAAAGTACAGTTGACACTTGGTCAGCATGGGTTTTAACTCTGTGGTTCCACTTACATGCAGATGTTTTTCAATAAACACATACTACAATACCACATGATCCGCAGTTATTTGAATCCAGGAATGTGGAACATTGGATACAGAGGGATAACTATAAAGTTATTCATGGATTTTCGACTGCATGGGGGTCAGTGCCCACTAACCTCTGTGTTGTTCATGAGTCAACTGTAAAATCTTCTCTTGACCAAACTTTGCCCATCAATTGCCTTCCCATGTCTCTGTTCCATTTTCTGCAAAACCAATCAACTGTTCTTAGTTTTCACCTTTTGTTCTCTTTTACACCCTGAACAATCAGGCTTTCATCCCTATCACTCCACTAAGTCCATCTTGTTTTTCACACATCCGTGGTCAGTTTTCAGCTCTACAAGAAACATTTGGCAGAATTAGTCATAACTTTAAAATTTTTCTTTACTTGGCATTTATGTGTATATACTATTTCACTTGTCACTCTGGTGTTCTGATGCCTCTTGTTTTCTACCACTTCTTAATGTTAAAGTGCCCCAGGATTGTCAGTCTTTGTACTCTTGAGTTATTTAAAATATCTCATGCTCCTGGTGTTATCATCTACTTCAGGTGACTCCAAAATTTCTATCTCCAGCTCATACCTCTTTGCTGACCTCCACTCTTGAACAACTGAGTACTCAGCATATCTATGTTTATATCTAATAAGTGCCTCAAACTTAACATGCACAACCTGCACTCTCAGTATTCCCACCAAACCTGCTACATGTAGAATTGTCTCCATTTCATTTGATGACAATTCCATCCTTTTGTATGCTCAGTCTCCAAACCTTGGGGTCATATTTAACTCCTATCATTCTCATCTTGTGATTAATCCATCATAAAGTTTCTGAAAATATATCCAAATTCTGATCAATTTTTACTATTTTCATTGTTATCAGCAAGGTCCAAATAATAATCACCTTTCAGTTGGATTATTGCAATAGGTTTTCAAGTGGTTTCCCTCATTTTACTCTCCTCAACACAATAACCAGAGTTATCCTTTATAGAAGTGAGTGTTCGTGTTATTGCTTGTCTTTTCAAAATCCAGTTTTGTGTCTCCATTTCACTCTTAGCACAGGCTAAAGTCCTCTCATTCCTATAGGATTTTATGTAATTTAGGCCCCTGTTACTTTTGCTGACATCATCTCCAACTTTTTCTCTAGCCCAGGTCTTAACAGGTGCACTGACCTCCTTTCCATTAGTTGAACACATTAGCACTCTAATACTATAGAGCTTTGCACTGGAATGTGCCTCTTGTAGATGGCCATGTAGCTAACAGCATCAATTTCCTCATGTTTAGGCTTAGATGTTACTTTCTTATTCAGGCTGACACTAATCTCCCTATTTAAAATCACATCTTCCTTTTACCACTTATATTCCCTATTCCACTTACGTGGGTAAGTTTTTCTCAACATTTATAAGCTTCTAACATACTAAATATTTTACTTATTATATGTATTTGTATTGTCTAGGTCCTGTTGCTAGGATCATAAACTCTGTAAAGGCAGGTATTGTGTTTGTTTCCACCAATATATCCCAACAGTGTAGAACAGTGCTTGGCTTATAGTAGGTGCACGATAAATATCTATTAAAGAGTTAAGGCATTTTATTGAAGCTTCTACATTCTGAAGTGGCACTCTTGCTTTGCGTGTATTGGAATAGAAATATAAATTCCATTTAAAAATGATTTTTTTCCTAATTTGTTGCATGTTAATCCCCGAAGTCACTATATTTTAGTGATCTTTGAGAAATTGCAGAAAATGATACAAAAGAAACCTATTTAAATTAGACGAAAACTGGTAAGTGTTGTAAGTTAGAAAAAGCTACGGCCCCAAAGGTGATGCGTATAGCAATGTTGACAAAAGAGAGGTATCTAAACCAAAGCAGAGTCTTTTCTGGATAATGATTCTTCTACCATATTATGATAGAACATGACATATCATCTTTAATTATAGAATATTATAGAATTATAGTACAAGGCATGAAATATTCATACCTGTATGTACATCTCAGAATGTGTTTCTGTTGTATAGATACGTGTTTACATATAACTGAGATATGAATCTAAAGGAAACTATTGATTCATCCACAGAATTTACTCAGTACTTCCCAAACATCATTTTCCTATCCTTATGATTTATATTGTAGGTCCTGGATAGCAAAATAGTGTAACAATATAAAGCTTATTTGGCTGTTTTTTCACGTATGCTAAACTCAAGTTCGGAACATATCACAACTTTCTAAAGGTCAACCAGCAAGTTGATTAGCTGGAAAAAATGTTGTAGCTTATAACTGACTTCATATGACTCTAGAGAAATTTTATATTACTTGCTTATATCTGTGTTATAAGTTTAAGTTACACGCTATATAGTTAACTTCACTTACATGCCTGGGCACACCAGCATGCTTCCTGAATATAAGCATGTAAACTACTTCCAGGCTTTTAAATCTATGTAAGTCTGATATTATTTTATGTTCTAGATGCCACTGGTATAAAATTATCTTCCAGGGCTAAAATATACAAAACAGAAGCACTCATTGTCTTTTTAATCTCAATTTTAAAATGTATTAATCCTTATACATTCCTAATAAAGACCTAATTATAACATTTCCCAGATGTTTACTATTAGAAATAAGATACAAACAAGATACCCAGTTATCTTCTTTGGAGATGTATTATACTCTTTGGGCTCATACTCTCATTCATATATCTAAGAAATTCATGTTATATTAGAGCTATGCCTCTTCACTCATATTCTGATCATGGCCTTGTAGGTGGAAGTTTAATTGAGAAAAAAGAAAGGTAACTGATAGCATGTCTTTTAATCATCAGATAATGATAAGTAAAATTTCCAGAATGATATTCACACTCTTAAAATCCCCAGAAGCACCACTGTACTACCTTACTTGCTGTCCCAGGGAGCCAGTCATGGAATTAATCGAGCATGTCTGCCTCATGAGTCCCAATAACTGTGGTCACTCTCTTGATGAAGGATGTTCTTGATCTTCATCAACATGGACTACTTCACTGGTTTTGCTCCTAAGTCTTCTGCAGTGGGCTTACTGGTATTTTCTCGAAGCTCTGCCCCTCCCAGTGACTCAGAACTCCTATATTTCTTCCTAGATACTCGAATACACCAAAGTGGAAATTGAGAATATTTTTATTGGTCTAATAAAAAATACAGTACATTTTGGCCATATTCATAACTTAGTAATTGTTTGCTTACAGCCTGTATAACTTCTAGTGTGGGATGCCCATCCTCCAACTTTAACTCTTAATAGTAGCAATTTATTCATCTAAACTTCTGTTACCAGAGACAACTCATAGAAAGTGACTGTCAGCATAAAAGGGGTATACTTCTTCCAACTGGTGTTTAATCTAGGAAAGTACTTGTGTAGTAATCACTGGCTCTGAAACTTATTTGAGGAGGTTATCCATAACCTAGAATTTTAAAAAATCCCCTTGAAATAAATTGAAACTTTGTTCCCCAAGGGTTCATGCCAAAACGCTCTGAGGCATCAATAAAAAAAGCAATGAGCTTATTTTGCGAATTAAGAATCTTTTCCTAAGAAGGAGGATCTGTATGAAACACCACGAATTATCCAAGTGTGAAGTGATAAATAGGAATATGTACCCAGCTAGAGACCTTTGCAATTAGAGAAAACATTGTTTGCTTCATCTTTTTGTAAGGTTGGATTCAATTAGCATGTTCAGTGGACAGTGGAGTCCTGGCTTTTCTTTACAACCTGTAATAGACACAATTATTTTTCAGGGTTGCTTCTATTCTGTAAATATGCCAGTATTGCCTGGCTTAAACTAAGTATATTTTAATGAGAACTGTAGCTCCTAATTCCTCTCATTTCTGGAAGTCCTGCACAGTGGCAGAAATTGCATACCAAGGAAGATGAATAGCCAAATATTAACCTCTTTTGCCTAAATGTATAGTGCATATCAAAGGTACACTTGGTCTTTTAATAGAAATCCCAACCTCACCCTTGGTATTCTTCCCTTTTTGTAATTTAAGATTATCACGTTGACCCAGTAGCACAATCAGGTAGATTTATGCAAAATAATGGATATTCACTATAACAAAACAATCAAATGTCAGTGTGAGAAAAAAGTACACTAAAGAGGTAGTGAGTTCAGTCTATCAGTGATTCCGCATCTGCTACAGTACCAATCTACTGGAAATAATTGTCAGGGCACAGACCTCTGGATTACAAATATGCTGATGTACTGTGGACGGGATCGTGACACCATGTATTCTGTCACTTTTTCTTCATTTCTGGGGCTAAATTCCTCCCACATGGTTGTGAATTATGTAGCAGAAATTGACAGAAATTTTAACCTCAATAGTGAATGCTCAGTAAATACATATTTTATAGGCTGCTCAGGCAGATAGTCTTATCACTATTAAGCTACCATCCTTGTACACAGAAGATAGGAAACCTGGGTATTGTCTCTTTATTTCTATGCCTTACTCATTTTGCCTTGCAGGGAGCCACATTTTAAAAGCTGGTAGTGCTCCAGAAGTTAATTTGTGAATCAGCGGTTTGGAACTTGATATACATTTTCCCATAGAGACAATATTAACAATGATAGGTTAGGACAACCTCTATCATGCCTACTTAATTGGCAATAAACATTAATTCTAGAACCTAACCAAGCTGTATAAAATGGACTTGATTTGTTAGTTTCAACAGGAATATATTTTTACCAAAGTTGGAGTTCTACCTCCTTATCTCCCACCCCAACATCCATTTACACATGGAAGTATGTCCCAATTTCTCAGTATCTGGATTTTGAGAGTGAAGAAATAGGCCATCTCAGTGCATCTGGTTGTGGTCTCACTGAACTAGTTAGTCTGGGCTTCATCTGGGGTGAGATGTTGGGAAGATGCAGAGTTAGGAAACTCTAAATATGGAAGCTTAGAGAGAGACTTGTGCAGAATCGCCAACAAAAAGCAGAGAAATAAAAAAACAAAACACACAGTACTAAATAGACTGTGTAAAGGACATTTGTTATGATATGAAACCCTTTGCTTGCCCTCAGCTGGAAGTGTGCATCAGGTGATTCAAATTTTTAGCTACTCTACACATGCCTGGGAATGACCACGGGAGCACCCAAGTATTGATTCTGGAAAATTTTATACTTAGGAAAATCTAAGATATGTTGCATAACAGACAACCACCCAAACTTTAATGACTTAAAATAACAGTTTTATTTCTCACTCATATTACATATCCGTCACATTTTGATGGCGGGGGTTTAAGTTCAGGGTCAGTGTAATCACCCAGAAACCCTTGGCCACAGCACAGCCAACATCATGATACTTTTTCATCATGCAAAGTAAGAAAAGAATCTCAGGAGGATACCATTTCATCAATTAAAAGACCTGGAAGTGGCCTGTGTCTTAACTCATTAGCCAGAATAATCACATATGTTCACCCAAACACAAGAGGATGTGGGGTACGATTTTACAAGGTATCTGGAAGCAGGGTGAGGTGCATGTGTAGGAAGAAAACCAGAAACATTTGTTGAAAATTTAAGATGGCCACACATAGATTTACAAGTTATACCCAAGCAGTATTAATCATCTTGCAAATTCCTACTACCAATTTTGAAGATCTCAGGTAAGATTAGTGCTAGAAGAATGAAACTAAGCAAGGATTGGAAACTCAAATGCGTAAATAGCAATTATTGAGGCTTGATTCTGAATGTGTTTTTATAGGCTATTTTCACCTAATTATAAAATAATATTTACAGATTTCATAGAAACAATGGATTTTTCTCATACAAAAAATATACTTGAACTGAAGGATTTTACTTGATGTCTTCTACTCCTGCCAATATCACGGAGGACTAATTTTGCGATTTTGCTTTTTTCCTTGAATAACACAAGGGACCCACTCGCATACATCAGATCTTCTTCAGGCACCCTCAATTCATTTCCCTTATTCCACTAAATCAAGCATGCATTGAGAAGTGAGTAACCTGAGATTTATTATAGTCAGTGGGTTCAAAATCTCCTATTCCTCTGCTTCTTATACATTCTAGGGCTTGAAGTAAAATTCATCATGCAAAACGGATACTTATTAGTGACATAATTTAACTTCTGATCTTTTTCCAAAAAGTTGTATTTTCTGTTCATTTTTAAAGAAAATATTTCAATTTAGTGTGTGGAAATGCTCATAAATTTTTACTTTAAAAATTCAATGTGCTGAGTTTATATTTCTCAGTGTAAATTTTAATATTCAATTAGAGGACAATTTTTGTAACATTTAAATAAAAATAAATACTTAAAATTTGGTTTCAAATCATTTCAAATCTTTTTGTATTTGTTAATAGTCAATTTAAAATCCCAAGGATTTAACAGTAGGTAAAGACAAAAATCCATCAATAAATAAAATATACACAGTATTGGATTTACCTTTTTACTATTATATATAAATGGTGTTTTACAAATCAAATATTTCTAAAAATACTCCATTCCATATACATTAAAACTTAAAATTGTTTTATTACATCAACCAGATTTTTTTTACAGGATGAATAAGTGTGCCACATAGAACATGAGTGTATTTTCCTTCCTTCTCATTCAGTAACATTGTTTCTTTTATCTGATTAATTTATCTCTTTGTTTAGTCATTGAACAAATGTTTATTAAGTACCGGCTATGTAACTGCCATATATGAGACATATAAAAACCCTAAACTCAGCGAGGGTTCATTTTAGTGTGGTGAGACAGACAGTAAACAATTAAATGAGGCAAGCATATACGTAATATACCAGATGGTGAAGAGGACAGTGAAGGGAAATAACAGGACCATTCCCCCTCCCAATTTTATGACTCAGTCTGTATATTTGGATTGGTAAATTATACTTACAAAATTGTAAACTTGTTTAGAATAATTCTATTGTTTAAAACAGATTGAGAGGGAAGCACAGAAGAGAGAATTTTCAAGAAAGAGACCTTACACTTAACAACATGATACAACAAATGCCTCACCCACAAAGAACTTAACATTTTTTGTAGAGCATTTATCATGTATAACTGGCCAGAAAGCACCAAAGCACTTCTTTGTTGACCTAATCCAGCATCTGTGGGCCACTCCTCTAGAGAAGTGATAAAATTGAATACTTTAAATCTTTCTCACTTCTATTTGTTTTCTCGCCTCTCTTGGGTTCATCTAGCAGGCTAAAGGGTTTCTGTGCTGAGCTCCAGTCACTCATTTTTCAAGTGTTACAACACAAAAGTGAAACTTGTAGGGATTTTTTTTTGTTTGTAACTGAATAGGTTTAAAACAGGTGAAATTCTTGGCATCCAAAATAATAAAAAGATCACTTGGATTAGGGTGTGAATTAGAGGACCATTTCATAGCGTGTTTCTTCTAGCATATAGACTTACTACATTATATGTCAACAAATAAAAATAATTTTACTTTTGGGAGCATTAGAAATAGAAATAAAAATCAGTCCTTCTCCTCAATCCTTTTGAGAGATTAGTTACCTCATTAGCATCTACCCTCACTGCCATCACTGGGCCTATGCAAATTTGAAAGGCAGTGTAGAGGAGAGCCAGTCACAATGAAACACTAAAGTACAAGTTAATAAAATGAAGAGAATAAATAGTTGTCTTTATTTCTTAAATAACTTTCTATGAAAAAGGAGGTAGAGTGCTTCAGAAGTAGAAAAAAAGTGAAAAACACATACAGTATGTTACATAATAATAAAGGAATGACTGTACTTACTACTAAAATGCTTCACAGAAGAGTAACATCCATTGACTAAGTAATTATATTTGAAAAGTGAGAGTAATTCCATGTTAAGAGCTGAAATTATTTTTCAACATGTCCAATTAAACACAAGTGTATTAATTTCAGATTCTTAACTAAAATGATAAAAATGATGACAGTTCTCAGTGTAGAATAAATGTGGGAATATACATGTTGATTATTTTGTTCACTAAATTTTACAGTAATTCAATTGTCCTCAAGCTTGAACATTATGAATGAATGGATGAATATTATGAATGATAACCAAGCACATGTGTCAAAAACTGATGTTTGATCATTTGTACAAAATTGTTTTTGCTAATGAGCCTAGTTCTCCCACAGTCATTGTTAAGCAATTTATGTATACATATCATTCTCACTTTGAAAATAACTTGTTCAAAGTATGAAATGGTCTCATGTGGGCTGAACTTAATCCCCCTAATACTGGGACATTCCTGTTCTAAGGATACCCATGGTGTGCTATATAGTGTCAGAGCCAGAATGCTTCTGTATGAATTCAGTTACTTACATGAAAATAAGTTTTCATTTCTTTTCATTTTATTCCTTTCATTTTGTTTTCCTCTGGGAGACTGACCTACCATAATCTCTTTATAATAAAACGTTATGCAAAATTCCATTGGTTACTGGTCAAAAGTGGTCTTACAAAGGGTTTTGTAGCCTTCAAGAAGGTTATTGTTGTGATTTATGTCATAGTGTTCTGCCTATGTTTTCTTCTAAGAGTTTTATAGTGTCTGGCCTTACATTTAAGTCTTTAATCCATTTTGAGTTTATGTTTGTGTATGGTGTTAGGAAGTGTTCTAATTTCATTTTTTTACATGTGGCTGTCCAGTTTTCCCAGCACCACTTATTGAAGAGACTGTCTTTTCTCCATTGTATATTCTTGCCTTGTTTGCTGAAGATAAGGTGACCATATGTGTGTGGGTTTATCTTTGGGCTTTCTATCTTGTTCCATTGATCTATATTTCTGTTTTTGTGCCAGTACCATACTGTCTTGATTATTGTAGCTTTGCAGTATAGTCTAAAGACAGAGAGCCTGATTCCTCCAGCTCTGTTTTTCTTTCTCAAGGTTGTTTTGGCTATTCGGGGTCTTTTGTGTTTCCATACAAATTGTGAAATTTTTTGTTCTAATTCTGTGAAAAATGCTATTGGTAATTTGATAGAGATTGCATTGACTCTGTAGATTGCTTTGGGTAGTATAGTCATTTTCATAATGTTGATTCTTCCAATCCAAGGACATGGTACCTCCTAGAAAAATGGAAATAAAAATAAACAAATGGGACCTAATGAAACTTAAAAGCTTTTGCACAGCAAAGGAAACCATAAACAAGATGAAAAGATGACCCTCAGAATGGGAGAAAATATTTGCAAACGAAACAACCGACAAAGGATTAATCTCCAAAATATACAAGCAGCTCATGCAACTCAGTATCGAAAAAACAAACAACCCAATCCAAAAAATGGGTAGAAGACCTAAACAGACATGTGTCCAAAGAAGATAAACAGATTGCCAACAAACACATGAAAGGATGCTCAACCTCACTAATCATTAGAGAAATGCAAATCAAAACCACAATGAGGTATCACCTCACACCTGTCAGAATGGCCATCATCAAAAAATCTAGCAACAATAAATGCTGGAGAGGGTGTGGAGAAAAGGGAACCCTCTTGCACTGTTGGTGGGAATGTAAATTTATACAGCCACTATGGAGAACAGTATGGAGGTTACTTAAAAAAAACTAAAAATAGAACTTCCACATGATTCAGCAATCCCACTACTGGGCATATACCCTAAGAAAACCATAACTGAAAAAGAGGTATGTACCACAATGTTCACTGCAGCACTATTTACAATAGCCAAGACATGGAAGCAACGTAACTGTCCATTGACAGTTGAATGGATAAAGAAGATGTGGTACATATATACAATGGAATATTACACAGTCATAAAAAGAAATGAAATTGAGTTATTTGTAGTGAGCTGGATGGACCTGGAGTCTGTCATACAGAGTGAAGTAAGTCAGAAAGAGAAAAACAAATACCATATGCTAGCACATATATATATATATATATATATGGAATCTAAAAATAATATTGTTCTGATGAACCTAGGGGCAGAACAGGAATAAAGATGCAGATGTAGAGAATGGACTTGAGGACATGGGGAGGGGGAAGGGTAAGCTGGGACGAAGTGAGAGAGTAGCATTGACATACATACACTACCAAATGTAAAACAGGTAGCTAGTGGGAAGCAGCCACATAGCACAGGGAGATCAGCTTGGTGCTTTGTGACCACCTAGAGGAGTGGGATAGGAAGGGTGGGAGGGAGGTGCAAGAGGGAGGGGATATGGGGATATATGCATACATATAACTGATTCACTTTGTAATACAGCAGAAACTAACACACCATTGCAAAGCAATTATACTCCAATAAAGATGTTAAAAAAAAGGTTATTGTAATATTCCTCTTTGACTTACCATCATTAGACAAATAAATCCCTGATGATTTTCATCCTGGGTGCAGAGCTGCCCAACTAAAAAGCATCTTCATTAGAAATCTGAACCTGAAAATCAGTGTATGCCCTTGTGATTTTGAAAAGCAGCTCACATTTGAAACCAAAGTCTGATTTGTCTGCCTGTGTCATTCTATTATTTCTGGCATGTCTCTTCTTCCTGTAATCCTACAAGTCTCAGATTAGACCTCAATTTCAGCACCTCTGAAGGATACCACCTTAATATAAATCTTGAAGACACCACTTATGCTATATTTGAGGTCAATGAACTTATTACAATGAACTTATTACAACATAACTTTGACCATTGATGAAAATCCATCCAGATATATTTTGGCTGGTGTATTGACAAACTGGAATGAAATTTTGTTTATGCAGATAATAGACTTCCAACAGCAAAACGCCATTCGATGTTTTATTTCCCCAGAATAACCTAAGCCAACATTTATCTCTCCTGGACAAGGTTAATCAGGCAATGGGGAAGTGTCTCTAAAGTGTTTGAATGAGGTTAGGGAGATACTTTGTTACTGCATTTAATTCTACTGATGGTGTGACATATTTCACCTGAGAAAGCAGCTTTCCAGAAAGCAGTAAATTAATAATCCTAAGTACCAAAGACATTGATATGGATTTCCTCAGAGAATTTTTTTTTTAATCTCATGAATTCACCATGCTAGCTAATGGAGTATTTGTAAGATTAGTTGTGGCAGGCATGTGTTGTTCTGATAGAATTTATATTAAATTTAAACACTTCTCAAATTTTACAATTATGTGTTACAATGCATTGTGGAGTTTTTTTGTGTTATAACAGGATGTTAAACTTTAGTTTGAAGTGTAAAGAAAACCTGAGAAAAGATAATTTCTACATACTTTGAGCTGGTACAGATTCATACTTGCTTTTATTAAACAATATTCAATAATACAAGGAATTTGGATTTCTTTAACTTTAAACTGAAATTTTTTCAAGCTTATTTATTTGAAACTTCTATAAATTTTACAAGCTAGAGAATACTCAAGGAGTATACATTCAAAAACATAAAATTCAACTCTGGAAAATTTAAGAAAATTAAGATCAAACACATTAAATTTATTCCATTCATCATTTGAGGGGCCATTAATACAGCTCTTTTTCATTTTTAATGTGAAATTTTATAACTATAATCAATACTTTTAAGCAAACTAGGAAGGGGATTATCTGATTTTCATACAATATTTAATGATTTATAAGCGAGGAAGAAACAAATATTAGAAAATTACATGGGGGTATGAAGATCAGATTTAACTATCTAGTAACTGGTAATTTTATTTATTTTTTATTTATTCATTTATTTTTCTTTTGCGGTACGCGAGCCTCTCGCTGTTGTGGCCTCTCCCATTGCGGAGCACAGGCTCCGGACGCGCAGGCTCAGCGGCCATGGCTCATGGGTCCAGCCGCTCCGCGGCCTGTGGGATCTTCCCGGACCGGGGCACGAACCCGTGTCCCCTGCATCGGCAGGCGGACTCTCGACCACTGCGCCACCAGGGAAGCCCTGGATGTTTATTTTTTAAATTTTCCCAAAAGACAATGTTTTTTGGTTTTTAAGTTTTCTCCCTAGACTTCAAAATAGAACTTTAATATTTCATATGTTAGCTTGATGATATGAATGGGAGTGGCTGAAAATCAGAGTTCAGTATTCAAGAAGCTTTTGTAGGTGTCTTGATCTTCCTCTCAGGAAGTTAAGAAACATAAGTGACAAGATTGTCCCTCTAGCGTTGCAGAGACATTGGGAAAATCTGGTTTAATAAGAGATACGTATGGATTCTGTAGATTTTGTGTGAGGACATCACACACTTGTATTGTTAACTTCACTTATAACCTGTCTTCCTTATCATTCCATCTGGATTTTATTTTATTAACCTTTTTTTTTTTTTTTTTTTGCCTCAGAGGAGTGACATTGTTGCAAATTAGCAACGGCAAAGATTAGATGGTAAAACTGACTGTAACAAAGGTGGAGAATTAAGTAAAACCACTGGATTCTAAGGATGAGCTATCTCTTAAGAGGAAAATATACTCAGTTTTCTGGCTTCTCTAAAATAGTAGGAGCACAGTTGGTTTGCCAGAATATTTTCTACGTCCCCTCTCTTTTCCCATCTCAATTGACAGCTCTTCACTTCATCTTCCCTCTTCTCAGACAACATGCTGATATGTCTGAGTCTCTCCTCACCCCATTCACTTTCTCTAAACTCTCCCTCAGGGAAACGGAAATGTTAGCTTTCGACTCTGAAAAAGGTTGATTCATCATCGGAAGTTCTTTTTGCCTTCGTTCTATTCTTCGCTATATTGTTTGGATGCACATATACAATTATATTAAAACAATCATAGGAAAGGAATGAAATCATTCTTAAGTTGCCTTCTTTCATAATCCAGTTAAGTGATCTCTCACAATGATCATTCAGAAAGGGAACTGATTATTTCTGGTGATCTTTTATTTTTCCCAAAAAATCCTCTAAACCAGTATGGCTTACAAATTTCCAGTGGCTCAGGTTCCAGTGATGGGGGGAGACATTAAAGTTTAATACATTCCTACAAACTACTTGTCATTGCTCTACCCAGTATATTGGTTAGGTTTAGGAACAGGTCGATATTACAGTAAAACTCTGGTGTGCCATAGTTTATGGTGGAGAAAACTCCTTCCCATTTCTTTATTTTTGTTTTTCAGTGAAAGTTGATTTCTGTGGGTATGGCCTTTGGATAACCAATGTTAAGTTCCTTATTCATATCTATTCACTTTCTAATAGAGACTCTGTGATTGTCCATATAGAATAGCATTCTGGATTTAAAACATTTCCTATTGTTAAACTTCACAGAGCCTCAAAATCTCTTTAATTTTGTTTGAAAATCCTATGTAGATGAAGGGTCAAGTCCTATCTGGGATCTCAGTGGAGCAAAGAACAAAGGAAGTCAACAGTTAGCTTAGAGATAGGAATGTCCAAGGAAATGGCATGAAGCGGGGTGGTAAAGTGGAAGGGATCAGAGAGAGAGTAACAGTGTTGAAAATTAAGTCCGGAAATGAAGATGAGTCATTTGAAAAGGGTCGTTTCCTATGAGTTGTTAGAGATCTGGGTGGAATCCAGTGGAAAATCCAGTAGAGAAACCTAGATAAAAATAGAGATTAAACATATGGAGAAGCAGTCACAATTTATAGGAATTATGCCTGGCAGGAGAGACATGTTTAAGTTGTATCTAATAAGAGCATCAGGAGAAAAAACTCCTGTCCAAGTGTCAGTAATGCTCTCTACTGCACACTGCACTCTTTCTGATGATGGAAAGAAGACATAGTCTCTGACACATATAAGCAGATTGTTCATTCTGCCATAAAATATGAGAGCCAAATGCATTTTAAATAGGCAGAACTGAAGTAAGATAGAAGACATATTTAGTTGCAGTTAGAGAAGGAATTTAATAATCTAAGCACAGCCATTAGAAACGAAGCCAAAACTTGAAATCTGAAACCCCTCCTTATTAAAGAAAATATCAAGTTGTGTTCTATGAAGTTATACATGCTGACAATTGGTTCTTCAATAAATGTGACAAAGTTCTGAAGGCTGATGTTTAATTACTCCTGTTGTATAAAACCCAAGAAAACTTACAGCATTAAATAGAAAACATTAGGTTGTTTTTGTTTTTTCAGTTTGGAAATTTGGCTCATAAATTGCAAATGTTTTTCCTAGATATTGTGTCATAGTCTGAATACATTCCAATAAGAAAGGTTTGGGGGGCTTCCCTGGTGGCGCAGTGGTTGAGAGTCCGCCTGCCGATGCAGGGGACACAGGTTCGTGCCCCGGTCCGGGAAGATCCCACATGCCGCAGAGTGGCTGGGCCCATGAGCCATGGCCGCTGAGCCTGAGCGTCCAGAACCTGTGCTCTGCAACGGGAGAGGCCACAACAGTGAGAGGCCCGCATAGCGCCAAAAAAAAAAAAAAAAAAAAAAAAAAGGTTTGGGAGGCTTTACTTACATATGCAATTGCCACATAACACAAAAGGTCATTTAACTATTATGGAATGTTGTATGTTAAAATCGAACTCTCCAGCTGTCTCACATATCGCAGTTGACAGCTAGTGGATGTGTTATTAATGGATTCCTATATATCAGGAATTTTCAAGCTTTTCTAACAGTACGATTTTCCATTCAAACAAAGTATTTTGTGTAGCCTCAATGTATAAAGTAAATAAAAGAATGATTTGGACACAGTGGGTGAGGATGAGGGGTATCCAGCATAATTTTGACCACTTTGTCTCCCCATCAGTCTCTACAGTGGCACCAGGTATCTCTAGGGAATTCTAGGGCTCCCTGGAATGTAGTTTAAAACTACAGCTGTCAACCACATAAACTTCAGCGACTAAAATGTAATACTCTTGGATCACATTAGTTAGTTTCTTGCAAATCATTGGTAGGCCGTTGAGAAATCATTTTGCTTCCCCCAACCCCGCTAATTTTAGTGAGAAAATAATGGCACATGGTAAAAATAAATTTAAATAATGAAAAAATAGTTATATAAAAGTGAATCAGCGAGACTTCCCTGGTGGTCCAGTGGTTAAGACTCCACACTTCCACAGTAGGGGGCACAGGTTCGATCCCTGGTCTTGGGGTAAGATCCCATGTGCTGCGCAGGGTGGCCAAAAAAAATTTTTTTTAAATAAATAAGAAATTAAAAAAAAATGAATCAGCTTCCAATTCTTATTCCCCTATTGTATTTTCCAGGAATATTTTTGTTAATAGTTTCTTATGAATCCTTCCCAAAATAGCCCATTCACGTGCCTGTGCCTACACATGTATGTACATATGCAGCCCTCAACATGTTCCTTTTTTATACAAATGAGAAAATAAAAAGGTCACTGTTTTGTTCTCTGATATATGCACTTAAGAAATATTAGCCTTCTCTCTATATTTGAATGTATACTTGTATGTTATTAAATACTGCATAGAATTTCAGTGTTTGTCTAAGCCAGTATTTTACCAATTATTATTAATAGACTACCAATTTTGGACTAAAGTGTTTTAGTTATTTAATGACCATTTTTATATAAAAATATTTGCAAATGTGTGCAAACATTTATGTAGGATAGAGCCCTAGAGGTGAAAATGATAGAGAGTTACTGCAAAATAGCTCTCCAGTGAGCCATGGAGACTCACGTCAGCAATGATATGAAAGATATGTTTACTTTCTCCACCATGTGGTATGTCATCAAATCTATTTTATCTTTGCTAGAGATTTGAAAACACTGTCATTTTAAATTTTAATTTGCTTTCTTTACTAGCTAGTAGATTGGGCATATTTTCATATTGTTCAAAGCCATTTCATTTATTTTTCTATAAATTGTTTATATCATTTTCTAATTTATAAGAACCCTTTGATTTTTTCTTTTTTTCCTTTCTTTGCGGCACGCGGGCCTCTCACTGCTGTGGCCTCTCCCGCTGCGGAGCACAGGCTCCGGACGCACAGGCCCAGCGGCCATGGCCCACGGGCCCAGCCGTTCCGCGGCATGTGGGATCCTCCCGGACCGGGGCATGAACCCGTGTCCCCTGCATCGGCAGGCGGACTCTCAACCACTGCGCCACCAGGGAAGCCCGAACCCTTCTATTTTTATGGCTGAGTAATATTCCATTGTATATATGTGCCACATCTTCTTTATCCATTCATCTGTCAATGGACACTTAGGTTGCACCACCAAATATAAAATAGCTAGTGAGAAGCAGCCGCATAGCACAGGGAGATCAGCTCGGTGCTTTGTGACCACCTAGAGGGGTGGGATAGGGAGGGTGGGAGGGAGGGAGACGCGAGAGGGAGGAGATATGGGAATGTATTTGTACACATAGCTGATTCAGTTTGTTATACAGCAGAAACTAACACACCATTGTAAATCAATTATACACCAATAAAGTTGTTAAAAAAAAAAGAACCCTTCTAATATTAAGGAAACTACCTCTTTTCATATGTTTTGGAAAAAAAGTCAAATTTTTCTATTTTTAAATTTTACCTGTTAATTACATTTAATGTTATTTTCTTTTACGGCTTCTGGTTTTGATGTAAAATCTAATTGTGAGTAGTTATTAGGGTCAGAGAATCTTCTTTTTGATATTCTTTAGTGGTGTGTATAAAATGCAACATTAAAACAGAATTTCCCTTCCTTTCTTGTAAAATAATACATATCTTGAGTAGTCAGTGTGTTCCATTTCAATTATGGGAAATATATAGTCTTTTATTTTTCCTTTTTGATTCGTGCTTTCTGGAAAGTTCACAGTCAGGTTTGATAGTAAATCAAATTTGTATTTGCTGTCATTTTTAGTATACTTTATCCTCCATTTTGCAATCTGGTTTTCACTTTACATCCATATTTTATTGGGCAATCTGCAAACAGTATTTGTGTGTGTGTGTAAGTGTAGATGTGTGTGTTAATTTAGATATGTATATAGGGATGTGTATTTGTAAAAAGAGACAGAATCTGTTCCAAGTGGCCATAAGTTTATTAACCTAGACAAGAAATTTCCAAAATTCTCTTTTTTTGCAATTGGAGCCACATATATTCTGGTTTTCTGTTTCTACATAATAAACTTCCACAAAGCTTAATAGCTTAAAAAATACATTATCTTTTATGATATTCAGGGCTGATGGGCTGAACTAGGTGCTTGTCATTTGGGGTCCTTCATAGAGTTTCAGTTAGATGGCAGCAGAGCCTTGAGTCATCAGGTAGCTTCTTTTGTCCTCTTTCAATTAAACTGAGAAGGCTGAACGAAGGGGGAAATTGGTCATCTCTCCCTCTCTCTATGTGAACCTCTTCATGTGGCTAAGTTGGCCTCCCTCGTAACCTGACAGTCTCAGAAAAATTTGATTTCTTACGTGGTGATTCAGAACTCCAAGGGATTGAAGGAGAGGCAATGTAGATCTTGATTCTCAATGGGAGAAGCATCAAAGAATTTGTGACCATCTTTAATCTCAGGTGTCATGTAATAAGAGTTATTTATATATTCATAAATAACTTGGATAAGTTACTTCTGAATATATATGTATATTATACATATACATACATATCATACAGACATATGCATTTTGTACTGTAGTGTATATAATCCTGTACACGTACTACTCGCTATACTAAAGTGTTTTATTCTCCTTCATCTCTTCCTCACAACTCTACCAGGTGGATATTATGTCTCTTTTTCACATATTTGGAAATAGACACAGAGTAATTTATTTTAGGTTAGATTGCTAACCATTAGTAACACAAGTTGAATTTGAATCTGGTGACCTAAGAACTTTTTATCCTGGGCATTGCTAGGATGGTGTGATTATCTAGAGCAGGGGATTCAGCTGAGAATGTACCTAAATGCTCGTAGATTCACAAAATCTTAGAAATTTTGAGCTTGGCAGAATTGTAGGGATTCTTTCTTCACATCATTTTTTCGTGATAGAGAAGTGAATTTTCAGAAAACTTATGCTACAGAGTATAGATAGTAGTTGTAATCAGATAGACCTGAATGGCAGTCCTTTAAATGTCTTTACCTACTCTGGAACCTCTAAACACTGTCACTTTCAGTTTCTCCGTCTACGTCATAGTTATCTATCTATTGCAGCATAACAAACTGCCCCAAAGCTTACCGTCTCCAACCAGCAGAGATTTATTCTATCTATAGACTATGCAGGTTACCTGGTATGTTTTTCTGCCAATCTTGAATTTGCTCAGGAGCTGCTTGTTTGCCTGAGCCTAAGCTCAGTTGGGGCAGCTGAATTGTCTGGAACCTTTCCTCAAGTGGTCTTTCATGGCAAAATTCCTTACTACATGGCAATCTCAGAGCAACGTCCCCAAAGTTGCAAAGGCAGAAACTGCAGTTCCGTTGAGGTCCAAGCTCTGGAACTCACAGGATATTACTTCTGCCTCCTTCTGCTGATAGAAGCAACTCACAAGGCTGGAGCAGATGCTAGGTGAGGTGAAATAGGCTCCACTTCTTGATGGCAGGAGCTGCAAATAACATATAGCAGTATTTCATTGACCACAATCTCTAAAATAGAAAACATAAACTGAAAGATGTCTTGTAACAGAAACAAATACATAAATTATTTAATTTAGTCCCTGGATTTTCAATTTCCAACAAAAAAACTTTAACAGTCTTTGGCACTATAATTGTTACTTCTGAGGACTTCTCAACAATGAGTATTGACAAACTGAGTTTGTAATCAAGTTATATGATACACAGTTTTGTATTCTTTTTTCTCCAGACAGTGACTCTGGGTTTTTTTTTGTTTCAAATTCTGCTTCAAAGTTAAAAGTAATTTAATTTTGGAGTACCACCTCCTCTATTCCCACCCCTAGCTTCCGCCATCGCCTTTACTCCTTTTTATTTTTCTCTATAGTGTATATCACCACTTAACATAAATATATTTCATTTATTCTTCCTTACTTCTAGAATATAATCTTTATGGGAGTAGTAACTTTGTTTTCTTTCCTCCTGTGACACCAGGGACTAGAAACCAACTGATACATGATAGGTGTTCAATATATGTAGTATGAAGGGGTGCATGAATGAATGATTATTCTACCTGTTTCAAAGCCCTATTCCACATCAGCAAAGAGCAGCACAAGCAGTGGAGCACTAATCACATTGATTTTCTTGTAAAGCTAAATTAGCAAAACTGGTTTAACCTCAGTAGCTTTTTGAATATTTGGTTTTCTTTTGCTGAAACATATTTCAAAGATAGCCTCCCCTCCCCACCCTCAAAAAAAGAATATCTACCAGACAACACATCATTCCTGTTTGTAAATTTTAAACATTCCTGAAATAAGTCAAAATGCATCATAACCTAAGAGAACTTTTTGAAAAATAGTATCAATATTTACCTCCTGGCCCAATGTCAAGGAACTTGTATTATGTTTAAGAACCCCACCAATTCTAATATAACTTCTGAAGTTTTCCTGTAATGCTGTGGAATAATGGCTATTTTCTCATTACAGATTTGTTTAAAGAATCAGATTTAGAATAAATTGGTGAAAAGCATCTCTGAATTCTGATGCCTCATAATAAAGGGCTGTATTTGTGTATTGCAGTTAATATGGAAAACAAAGTGGATTACTTTGCTTGAAATCCAAAGTGTAAATGTGTGAAGCTTCACAATGACGTGATAAGTTATTGGGCAATAAGATGATTATTTTAAAACAATTATTTCCTTCTCAGTGGAAAAACTATTATTACTAAAATCCTTCTCTTTACATGGGATAAAATGACTTAACATAGAATATGACTTCAAGACATACTATATAAGCACCTTCTAATCTCTTTTATGAAGTTAGCTGATACAAGAAAAGATAATTCATCTCAGTAAACACAAATTTAAGCGTTTTTTAAAGTAAAGAACAGAATGTAAATATGAGGTGATTTTTTTTCTATGCCCTTTTTTTCCTAAGGAATCTGGTGGGTCCTTGGAAAGTAAAGGGTTTTCTGAAAACTACTTTTCTGCCATGATTAATATTGCAGTAAAGATAGTCTTTTCTTTTTTTCCAGTTTATAAATATTTATCTCACTTGATATGAAGAACCCGGGGGCAGGACAGGAATAAAGATGCAGATGTAGAGAATGGACTTGAGGACACGGGGAGGGGAAGGGTAAGCTGGGATGAAGTGAGAGAGTGGCATGGACATATATACACTACCGAATGTAAAATAGATAGCTAGTGGGAAGCAGCCACATAGCACAGGGAGATCAGATAGGTGCTTTGTGACCACCTAGAGGGGTGGGATATGGAGGGTGGAGGGAGATGCAAGAGGGAGGAGATATGCGGATATATGTATATGTATAGCTGATTCACTTTATTATAAAGCAGAAACTAACACACCATTGTAAAGCAATTATACTCCAATAAAGATGTTAAAATAGAGCTACGGGGAAGATAGAACAGATATAATTATCTGCATTTTTCAGATAGAATTGATGACATTCAGAGAATTTACATCACATATACAAGTCATGCTGCTAGTATGTCGCTGAACTAAAATTGGAATCTGGGTGTTCTGACTTACAATCCATTGGTTCTTTTCCCATAACATCAACTTCTGTAGGTTGACACTCAACCTGTGACTTCATAAAATCTTCACAAGAACTCTGTAAAGTAGACGTTATTAGCCTCATTTTTCAGGTGGTAAGATTAAAGTTAAAAGGCTTTAAGAATGGACAATTAAAGCCAAGTTTGTCTGCATCTATGATAAATGATCTTTCCTTCCGACTTTTTAACCTTTCTCAGTATGTTATGTGGACACTCATTTCTAGTGCTTCTAGCAGTTTACTAAAACTATTATTGCACTAAGATTAAAGGACTGAGCATGTTTAGAGTTGCTTATGTACTGTCTATATATAAATCCCAATCTCCATCTCTCTCTCTCCCCCCATTTTTTAACCACCATGGAAACTGCTACCAAATATTACATATCAATGTGCAATAGTGTCCTTTGCTCCTTCCCAAGTTCAAGGTGTGCACATTTTTATTCTGAATTTAATTACATGATTGATTTCTCAAATCCTGTAAGGTGAAAAGCCTAGGACGGTGCAAGAATTCACCACTGGGGGCAATGACTTTAAAATGATTTGCGACTGTTCTTCAAATAGGACAGAGAATATTAGGAATTATTTCCTGTAAGGCTGATTCTGATTTTCATCTTTTTAAAAGTCTTACCAGAACGGAAGCTATATTCATTCTTCACAAGCCAAAATACCTTTGTCATATATATGGGTGCTAAGATAATAAAAAAAAATCATCTATCTGAGAACTGATTTGGGCAAGAATTAGAAAATAGACTGGATCTGTGAATAAGTGGCCATCTCAGCTCTAGTTAATCAGTTCAAACTCTGTTAAAGACAGATAAAATAGAGCACCCATAGTTCCATTTTGTGTGCCTGTAGATTGAATTAGCATAGAGATTGAAGACTCTTTCCTTCTAAAGTATAGGATCTAGTTCTTTGGCAAGAAGATAGGAACATTTTCTTTTCCATCAACTCTCCTTGTTCTATTAAATGGTTAAATATATCATTTCAGTTATTCTGGATTTATAATCTAATTATGATATCAACACCTTAATTCTCTGACAATGAAGTAGAAATAAGATATTTGTTAAGAGCTGTCAATAAAATTAATCTGAAGGATTTTTAAGGCTTAAAGTTATAGACATAATGGGGAATAACTGGTAGACACTAATTCAAGAAATCATTTTGAATTTAAATCATTACATAGTTGTAAATATGGAACTTTAAATAATTGAGTGGAAAATAATTATCTTGAAAAATTAAGGCCCTTTGGGTTTAAGAAAGTGTAATGCGAAAAAAAAAAGCTTATCTCAAGATTATAACATACAACCTTTCTCAAGTATCTGTATTTTACATATATGACATTGAATTGACTAAACACATATATTTGCTTTACTTAAATGTATAGAATTTTTCCTATCATGAAATTCTTTGACTCACTTGAACTTTATCATAATAGCAAGTGTTGCAAATTTCCTACAATAAAGATTTTTACTCAAGATTTAAGATAGTTGTTTATTAAGTCTGTGAATGTGTATCCTTTACAAATGTATTTGATCCGCAATTGGTATACTGAGTTACCAACTGAATAGGGAAGTTCCAGCTAGCTCTGTTCAAAATCTTAATTCCATTTATCTTTTAATGTAATATCACAAATATTTTTACTCTTAAAGATCAGAATAATAGTTTCTTACACAGCTTTGTCAGTTAAACAGACAGAAAAGAAAGGATCAAGGAAAGAAAAGAGGGGAAGAGTTTTTCTTTTTACATACTACCAAAAAAAAAGATTCAAGTCAATTTCATTAGTGTTTATGACATTTCACTTCTCCATCAGAATGTTGGTATTTAAGATTTCATTTCTTCTTATCAAACACAAATTAGGAGTGTTTTTGTTTGAGATAGTCCCATGTTGAATATTTCATAAACTTCCTTTGAAATTTAATTTTAAAAAAATCATATTGGTTAATAGTACTAAAAAATGGTTAGTACAAGGTACACCAAGTTGTACTGACCAAGGAGAGCTCAATGTAAAGATCTAAAGTAAACATAAGGAATGCCTAGCTCTATACAGTTGTTTTTATGGAAAACTTGAGACATATAGCAATAGTAAGCTATTTTGCCTAGAAAAGTTTATGCAAACCAAAATGATCCTTGTTTTAAAGATAAACATCAGGAAAACCTCTTATCTTTTCTAGATGACAGATTAATGAATAATTTATCTTAATAAGGTAGAATTTGAAAGATATCATTAGTTCTCCTCTATTCTTATATAGAGGAAATACGATGTAGAAAGTAACATCTTTATGCATCTTTATGACGTACAGCAAGATAAAATGGTTGTAGAATAGTAAAAGCTTCCCTCTCTTTGTTATAACAAATAAAATTTGCTTTGGGAATGTAACATCCCAAGCCTGGGGCACAATTGGTGATAGTACTTCCAATCTGTTTTTTTGAAAAGAAGGAAGCGTTACTATGAGGTTAATAGCCAAGAAACGCTTTAAAGCTCTGACACAATTGCTCACATATGAGCCAAGTGTTCTTACCAGTGGTGCCTCCTCACCATTTAAATTTAAACACTTAAATACCTTGCTTACCATTGAGAAAATTTGTTCTTTTAAAATATGACTATGTACTTAGCTTTGTTTTATTAAATAGGCAAATAATTTTAGGCCAAGAACCAAATACTTCGTTGCTTTGAAGATTCTACTATTTATATTCTTCAAATAAAACATTAATACTGCATTTTGTCCTGCTTACTAATCTGAAGCCTCTATTTTTGATTATTAACATATTTGAAATATTTAACCCATTTTTAAACAGGACCTATATTTTTCAGTGTTATTTCAAATTTTATTTGAAGAATTCATTAATGAAGTTATCGCCTCCCTAAGAACAAGAGTAAAATCTTTACGTCTTGACTTAACTTGTAATCATGAGCCTGTAGAAAAGTTTAGTTGAAAAAACATCAAAATAAAATAAAATCAAAATATTAATTACTAAAAGGTCATGCAGGAATATTACACACCTTCTTCTCTGAGTAATCAAAGCTAAAATTGGGAGAATCTCTGGCAATCAAAAACAGAACATGATTCACATACTGTAAGTCAAAAAGCATACATAACACTTCTGCCCCTTGTAGAAAGAAAACATTTCTTTAAAAACCAAGGACAAAGAGAATAAGCTTAAAGAAAAGCAAAAAAGAATCATCTTCCATAAACAGTGCCTCTTTAAGATGAAATCTGAGAAGCCAAGGGCGAGAATTCTTTTGAGGTCTAATTTTCTAATTGTACTATGGCTTAAAGTAATGCAAATCTTGTGGGATAGCATAGCTATAACTCTAAATTAATTAAAAACTTGATTGACCTTAAAAAATAGAGAATAAAAGGTCATTTTTTTACATGATAATTTGATTGTCCTCAGAATTCTGCACAATATCAGATTTAATCTTGAGCTAAACATCCAGGTAATGGGCAGAAAAGATGAAATTTCAAGTACTGGGAAATACCTATCGTCTAATATATACTGTTGTTATTTGTCAGTTTTAATAACCATTAAAGGAATATTAAGTACATGCAAAAGCCATGATCTCAGTTTGAATACATATGGACCTGAAATGTTATATTGACTTTTTATAGCCCTTTTCAGATAAATGACTGTAAGCTTCTCTTTTAAAAACCATTATATTTATTTCCACATAAATTTTGAAAGTTACCTATTTTTCTAAGTCTCGGTGTAGAGGGCTGTAGTAAAAGAAAAAAAATCGTTTCTAATCTTATTTTACTGATGTTTGTTAAATTTCTATTCCACTAATTTTTCTGTGATTTCCAAGAGGGAATTCTAAAGCTGATTACGTGGGAAGAAAAACATCACCATGCTGATTAAGCAAGCTAGCATCACAAGGGATTGGAGGGGCTAACAAAGAGGTTTGTCTTCTTTATTCTGGCTGTGACAGCAGTTTCCCATGTTTAAGTTGTAACGATGCAGACAAAAAACTTTATCATGGGATTTAAAATTTCAGACAAACTTGAGGTAAACCAGGGCTACTGTAAACAATGATTGAAAATAAAGGCTCAATGGTGAGTTACCTAACTATTGCCAGGTCACAACTCATTGTAAGAATATCCTGTATAACAGGTGCCACTAATTTTGACTAACTTTGATCATGGAATACGTCATTTTAAAATCTATTTAAATATTACCTCTATTCTACCTATTGTTTATTCTTAATAAGATTTGGCACCTTTCAAGCATGCTCACTGAAAAAGCAGCCACATAGTCAATGCTTTTGGCAGAGGAAAATCAAAAACATTAGTTCTTACTTCTTATGGCAAACTCAGAAATGGCATTGACACCAAAGTCAATACCAAAAGAACATTTGTCTGCCTCAAATGACATCTATATAACCATCACAACATATACGTGCTGATGATTTGAAAAAAACAAATTGTCTAACAAGTTATGGATGAAAAGTAGTTTCCTAGTAATTGAAGTTGATATTTCCTATAAAATTTAACATGGTTCATCATAGTAAATGATTTAGTAAAAGTATACTTTATAGAGTTTCCCTTCTACGATATTTTTATATTTTTGGTCAGATTAGTTATCACTTTGTTTTTGTTAATTAAACTTACACATACATATGGAATGCCAGTTAGGTGCCATGTACCAGCCTCACTCCATTTAATCAGTGACAATGGCATTCTGCAGGCATCTCAAAAATAACTTGATGTTTGAAATTAAAATATTGGAGTCACTTCATTTATTTTTGTATTATTTTTGTACTTCATTTATTTTTGTATTAGAATCTTTTTATTGTTGCATATACAAACAAGTACACTATATTTACTTAATTATAAGTTTGAGATAAAAGCCATATTGATTTAAAACTGGGGTTCCTTTTATTAAGTTTGCCACTCTTGAGTATATCATGGGAAGCTATCTTGTCATCACTGCAACCATTCCATGCTATACATATAAAATCCTCTCTGAACTCTCACCAACATGGTTACCATATATGATTCTCTGCTTTTGAATTCTTATTTTCTTGAGCATTTGGTTTTTGCATGATGTTACCTGTATGTTAATGAGTTGCGGATGTGATAACACTCAGCTTTCTTTTACTTAACTACAATTAAAAACAGTACATGCTATCATTTTCAGTACATACTGCTACTTTCATACATATGTTTTTACAGAAGGAGTCATCATCTCCTCATTCTAGCACAGAACTCCTTAGTTGATACATGTTCCCCCTATATAAAGAACCTGTTCCAGCTAACTATTTAGCCTCATTGTGGTCAAAGAAATCATGGTATTCTTACTACTGTGAAAGGCATTGCCCTTGTCTGGAATGATCTTTCTGTCTGTCTACACAAATCATTAAAGATCCAGCCCATTACACCTCAAGCATGGCACTTTCTTTTTTGAAAGCACAAAGTAATGTTTTCCTCTTCTGAATTCTCAAAACACTTGTTGAGGTCTTGACACACTTGCCTGGTAGGTGCTGCTGTCTCTGTGTCTCTGGTTCTTGCTGAAACATTGGTAAGTTCCTAGAGAACCTTCCATTTTGCAGATTCACAAAAACATCTCCCTGTAGAGTTACAGCCTTCTCTCAGATAGTTTCAACTTAACTTACATTAGCCTTTATAAATGCTGTTAATAAATACTGTATATCAAAACTAATACCATGCAGACAAACTGTTCTCTAAAACATTTTCCCTCATATGTGCATAATATTTCAAAGCTCTTGAATGGAGAATTGCATGTTTTTTGTGTTTATTAACGGCCAGGAGTGAATGTAAATGAAGTGAATGTGTATGAAGTGTTCTGTAGTGGAGGAAAGCTATCTGAGATTTTTTAAAATACTCTGAAGACAAGAGGACTACTACAATAACAGTAGAGTAATATAACATTGTAGCATTTTTTAAGATTTTGACGATTACTGAGGGCACACAAATTGTGTACAGTCTTTTTTGTTTCCCCAGTAAGTCGTGTTCACACATCTTTGAGCATTTGCTGTTGCTGGTTACTATGGTGTAGTTCATTCCCTCTAGAGAACATTTGGAAATGTGAGGGGAAGATTTGTTTGTTTGTTTTTATATTTTAATCATTAACATAATTAAAGGAAGTTTTGAATTTAAGTAGTCAGGGACTATGGGTGCATACCAAGAAGAATCACCCTACCCAACATTCTAGTAATGGCCCATTCCTGGACCAGTTTTTATACATCTTCTTTGCTTGGCTAATTTCTTCTTGGGTCTCAAGGTAGGTGCAATTTTTATTGCTAAGCCCCCATAAAACACAGAATCCTGGGCTAAAAGATTTCCATAAATGCATAAAATTTTGAATAGCATTTATCATATTTTAATGTGGCAGATTGTTTATATTTCCATACTCCAATAAGATCTATAAAGACAAGACTGTCTTATTCACCCTTGCATCCTGATGTGTAACATAATGCCCTCTCATACTTCCTTAGTAAAACATTATGGAAGGAATGGATCAATTAATGAACAAATGGAATCTTTCATACCTTTCTGACTTCAGTAGTGAATAAGTATTTGTTGAAAGTTTAAATAGATCATTCTGGTGTCACCCAAATACTGAAAGGAAAATGAGTCAAGAAATATCAAAAAGGAGGCCACAAAAATTACAGTATTTTATGTCGAATGAAGATTGGGTAACTAATGACATTTCCTATAGCTATACTAGATTGTCTTTAAAATAAATGATCTTTTGTTATATTGCAATTAATAAATATTATAGAAAAACAATAATAAATATAGAAAAAATATTGCTAGTGTTTTGTGTTAATATGGCTTTGATATTTTAACCATACATTTTTGGTATTTTTTATGACCTAACTCAGAGAATTTTTATCTCTGTATTTCTGGCAATGCCTGACATCATACTTTGCATATGGAATGTACTCAAAAATTGCTTGCTTACTAAATTTAATTTAAATTAAAATTTAATTTAAATGTTCAGAAACTCAATTTCATAGGCACCATGGCTGAGAGAACTTTAGACCCATTAACATTGGAAGGTTGATATAAATCCTGACTTTGGTCTGACTTAAGTCTTAGAGTTTGTCCAGTGCCAGTAGGAGACAGTAATGAAATTCCTCCTTGAGGAATTGTGCTCATTCGACAAGAGCATTTCACTAGACAACATAGCTTGTAGTGAACTATCTATCATCTAATTCTCTCTCTCTCTCTCTCTCTCTCTCTCTCTCTCTCTCTCTCTCTCTCTCTATATATATATATATATATATATATATATACACACACACATATATGGCAAGTAGAAAGGTAATGAGACTATATTTACTGTATATCTTTGCTCTAATAAATTTTACTTTTCTAATTGAAAAGTCAGTTTATTCATTTACAATTACAAGCAATTCTTTTTTATTGAAGTATAGTTGATGTACAATATTATATTACTTTCAGGTGTATAACATAGTGGTTCAACATTTAAATACATTATGAAATGATCACCACAATAAGCCTAGTAGCCATCTGTCACCATACAGAGTTATTACAGTATTGTTGACGTTATGCTGCATAATACAGACCTGTAACTTATTTTGTAACTTGAATTTTGTACCTCTTAATCCCCTTCACCTATTTCACTCAACTCCTTACCCCTCATTCTTTCCCCTCTGGCAAACACCAGTTTGTTCTCTGTATTTATGAGTCTGTTTTTGTTTTGTTTTTTTTAATTCATTTATTTTGTTTTTTAAATTCCAATGTAAGTTAAATCATATAATATTTTGCTTTCTCTGTCTGACTTATTTCACATAGTAAAATACCCTCTAGGTCCATCAATGGTGTCACAAATGGCAAGATATCATTCTGATTGATGGCTGAGTAATATTCTATTGTATACATATACCACTTCTTTATCCATTCATATGTGAATTGATACTTAGGTTGCTTTCATACCTTGGCTATTATAAATAATGCTGCACTGAACAAAGGGGTGTACATATATCTTTACAAATTAGTGTTTTTGATTCCTTCAGCTAAATAATCAGAAGTGGAACTGGTGAATTGGAGAGGAGTTCTACTTTTAGTTTTTTGAAGAACTTCCATAGTAGCTGTACCAATTTACATTTCTACCAAGAGTGCACGAGAGTTCCCTTTGCTTCACATCCTCACCAACACTTGTTGTTTGTTGTCTTCTTGATGATAGTCATTCTGACAGATGTGAGGTGATATCTCATTGTGGTTTTGATTTGCATTTCTCTAAAGATTAGTTACGTTGATAATATTTTCACACACCTGTTGGTCATCAGTATGTTTTCTTTGGAAAAATGTCTATTCAGGTCCTCTGCCCATTATTTTTTAATTAGATTGTTCTTTTGCTATTGAGTTGTATGAGCTGTTTATATGTTTTGGATATTAACGCCTATTGGACATATCATTTCCAAATAGCTTCTCCCATTCAGCAGGATGCGGTTTCATTTTCTTGACGTTTTTCTTTGTTGTTCGAAAGCTTTTTCATTTGATATAGTCTTATTGGTTTATTTTAGCTTTTGTTGTCCTTGCCTGAGAAGACAGATCCAAAACATATTACTAAGACCAATGTAAAAGAGTTTACTGCCAATGTTTTCTTCTAGGAGTTTTATAGTTTGTTGTTATATTTAAGTCTTTAATCCATTTTGAAATTTTTTGTATATGGTGTAAGAAAGTGGTCGTTACATTTTTTGCATGTAGCTGTCCAGTTTTCTAACACCATTTATTGAAGAGGCTGTCTTTTTCCCATTATATATTCTTGCTTACTTTGTCATAGATTAATTGAACATGTAAGCACGGGTTTATTTCTGAGCTCACTGTTCTGTTGATCTTCATGTCTGTTTTTGTGCCAGTACCATACTGTTCTCATTACTCTAGCTTTGTAGTATAGTTTGAAATCAGGGAGCATGATATCTCTAGCTTTATTCTTCTTTTTCAAGATTGTTTTGGTAATTTGGGGGCTTTTGTTTTTCCATACAAATTTTAAGATGCTTTGTTCTAGTTTTGTGAAAAATTCTATTGGTGTTTTGATAAGGATTACATTGAATCTATAGATTGCTTTGGGTAGTATGGACATTTTAACAATATTAATACTTCTAGTCTGTGAGCACAGGATATCTTTACATTTGTGTTGTCTTAAATTTCTTTCATTATATCATTATATCTTATAATTTTCAGAGTACAGGTCTTTTACCTCCTTGGTTAAATTCATTCATAGATATTTTATTCTTTTGTGATGTAATTGTACATGGGATTGCTTTCCTAATTTGTCATTCTGATAGATTATTGTTAGTGTATAGAATCACAACAGATTTTTGTATAATTTTGTATCCTGCAAAAGTATATACAAAATGACTTTAGTGAATTCCTTTA
This sequence comes from Grampus griseus, assembly GCF_964374135.1. Lineage (NCBI taxonomy): Eukaryota > Metazoa > Chordata > Mammalia > Artiodactyla > Delphinidae > Grampus > Grampus griseus. Next base: position 44,557,048 of record NC_139010.1, read on the forward strand.
TGAGTTCATACAGTTTTCCAGTGGCGTCTTTAGAATTTTCTATATATAGTATCGTGTCATTTGCAAACAGTGACAGTTTTCCTTCTTTCTTTCCAATTTGGATGCCTCTTATTTCTTTTTCTTGCCTAGTTGCTGTAGCTAGGACTTCCAGTACTATGTTGAATAAAAGTGGTGAGAATGAACATCCTTGTCTCGTTCCTGACCTTAGAGAAAATGCTTTCAGCTTATCACCTTTGAGTATGTTAGCTGTGGGCTTGTCATATATGACCTTTATCATGTTAGGTATGCTCCCTTTGAACCTACTTTTGGAGGGTTTTTATCATAAATGGATTTTGAATTTTGTTAAAAGCTTTTTATACATCTATTGAGATGATTGTGTGATATTTATCCTTCATTTTGTTAATGTGGTGTATCACATTGATTTTGCAGATATTGAACTACCCTTGCAGCCCTGGAATAGATCCCACTTGATCATGGTATATGATTCTTTTTATATATTGTTGAATATGGTTCATAATATTTTGTTGAGGATTTTTGCACTATGTTCATCAGGGATATTGGCCTGTAATTTTTGTGTGTCTGGTGACTGATTTTGGTATCAGGATGAAACTGGCTTTGTAGAATGAAAAACATTTAGAAGCATTTCTTCCTCTTCAATTTTTTGGAATAGTTTGAGAAGGATAGGTGTTAACTCTTTTTCTAAATGTTTGGTAGAATTCACCTGTGAAGACATCTGGTCCTGGATATTTGTTTACGGGGAGCATAAGTGTAATGACATGTCATCATTTTGGCTTAAGTTTGACTTTGTCACCAATGTGAGGAGTTTGAAATTTGAATGAAACATTTGAAAGCCCTATCTTTGCTCTGAATTCACATAGCATTTATTCTTTTTAATATGTATAGTCTTAACTAGTATCCCTCATAGTCACTTCACATGTATGTATGAGTCTGAGTATTGCTTACCTAACTGAATTTTAATTACCTGAGGGTATCCACTGGTTGTTTGGTTCTTAAGTGATCATAAAGAAGTTTTTAAAAACACTGTATTGAGGTATAATTGATACACAGAAAATTTGCACATATTCAGTGTATACAATTTGAGTTTTGACTTACAAATACACCTGAGAAACCGTCACTATAATCAGGGTAATAGACACATTCATCACCTCCAAATGATTCCTTGTACCTCTCGGGTTTTTGTGGTTGTTGTTGTTGTGTTTTGTTTTGGTAAGGACATTTTTATTTGAATACTTTTTAAAATTTAATACTTTCTACAAAATTGTGAAGACATCATTTCTCCAGTTTCACATATTCAGAAGCTCAAATTCTTGAGTTGGTGCCTACCATTAGGGTTGGAGTCAGGGTAGCAGAGAGAGGTAGAACATTTGAATTAAAATGAGAAATGTGTGGTTTGCGAGCTCTGTCATTTAAGAGCTGTGTAATCCGGCATAAATCCATGCATTTCTCTATAAATGTAAAAGATTATGAATATGGGCCCTATATATTTCTCACCTTTATTATAAGGATCAAATGGGAGCATGGATGGTATGATTATAATAAGCACTCAATTATTGTGAGTTTAATTTCAATAATTTTCAAGGATTGGTTTAATTATCATCATTTTCCCAAGGGACTAAATTACTATTCCTCCTGCCAGCTTGCCTGAAGTCTTTGAAGCTAAATGATACAACTTTCTATTTAGGAATGTTACTTTAGACTTTCTTAAATTTTTATGCAGACACAAATTTCTTTTTTGGCTGCCTTTACCTACATATCCCCTTAAGAAAATATTTTAAAAACTCAGAAGTGAAATTATTTTAAAAACTTTTTTAAAATGTATTTTTATTGAGATAACAGCGGTTTATAACATTATGTGCATTTCATGTATACAACATTATATTTCTACTTCTGCATACTCTACAGTGACCTTACCATCAAAAATTTAGTTTCCATCTGTCACCATACAACTGATCCCCTTTACCCACTTTGCCCTCCCTCCTGCCCTTTCCCTGCTGGCAACCCCTACTCTGTTCTCTGTATCTACAAATTTGTTTTCTTTTGGTTTGGTTTGTTAATTTATTATGTTTTTGGTTTGTTTGGCTTTTATATTCCACATATAAGTGAAATCATACAGTATTTATCTTTCTCCATCTGACTTAGTAAAAACTTTTTTCTCCATGTATTTGGAGTGGAAACTGTGTAACAGTGGTTCTTAAACATTTTAGCATGCATCAGAATCACCTGGCAGGTTTTTAAAAGCAATTGCAGTGTCCCTCCTCCAGAATTTCTCATTCAGTAGATCTAGGGTGATGTCCAAGAATTTAATTCTAACAAATTCTCAAGTAATGCTGGTAAGTACTGGTCTTAGGACCACATTTTGCGAACCATTGATCTATAGTTTTCTCCCTGAGTCAACCTATAACTCATTTTAGGTTGAGTTTAATTCCCTATCCTTTCAATCTGTGCCTTACCTATTGCTATCCTATCTTTAAACATTATTATTCCTGAAAATTATTTTCAGAGTCACATTTGGCCCTATTATGATGTGAAATTTAAATCAGTGTTAAAACCATGATGCCATAAAAGGTAGATACTCCTGAAGTGATTAGCCTCTCCTCCCACCCCCAGCCAAATAATTGAACTACTAGCTTCTCTCTGTTGACACACACCCAAATGTAGATGCACCCTCAAATTTTAGCTACATGCCATTGGTCAGTACCTGTTTTTACTTTCAAGAAGTGATAACATCATTAGAGATCGACCCGTTTTTCAAATTTGGCGTGATGAGAAGTAATAGGATACTTAAGAGTGAGGTCAGTTGCATTGTATGACAGGGATAGTGTGAACTGGCGTAGGGGTGGTTATGGAAGATAACGAGGGAAAACAGAGTTGGCCTGGTCAGCAACTCTAGCTTAAAGTTGTATTTCTGACATACTTTAGATGTAAAATCTCTGCTTTATTTCAAAATATAAAATGAATACTAACATAAGAGATTTGTAAAGGTAACTAAATATAACATTACTTGTGATCTGAACTTCAGAAATGATTCTGAATAGAAATTTTATAATTTAAGAAAGAATACATTTATCCAGAGGAACAATTACTCCCCAAATCAATAACGACCTGACATACACAAATCAGTAGTTGTCTCTGTTCTTATAAATTCGGAAAAGGCTCATTATATTTGGCTGTCAAAAAAGAATATATTACACAAGAAAATGGCATAATTAGCAGTTAATTTAGAGTAACTAAAGTGTATTAGCCCTAGTCAAGTGAACACTTTTATTTTTGTTGCTGTCTTTAGTAATCACGCATGTATGAGTCATTGAAAAGCCAATCTGGCTGGTTCTGTGCATGCTGTTTTATAGTATTTTCTCTTTGCCGGCATGCACATTTACCTGAAGATGGTTCACATCTGTTCTTTGTAATTTAGTGATTATGGGAGGTCTCTATGTCCTCCTTGTTTATTTTAAAAGGACTATGGGAAGCTTCATTTTCATGAGATTTAAGGAAAAGTCTTGATTTCTGAGATTTCTTTGGTTATTTGCAGACTTTCCTTGCAAGTCAGCATCAAATGTTTACAAACTGTTAAACATTTAGAATTTGTTTAAATTATTTCTATGGTCATACTAATTTAGCTCATATACATTGATGGATGGTCCATGATATTTTTCAAGCTGCTGCCAGTGCTTGACCATCTTGCTTGTTATCCAAAGGTAAACCTGGTTCATTGGGATAATCATATGTCCCAGTCCAGAGACAGTCCCTGTTTATACCTCTTGTCTTTATGTAATTATTGATATTCCTTCTCTCAAAATTGGACACAATTGGATGAACAAACATATGTCACCCTAGATAATGAGGTGTAACTGTTGAATCAGTAAAGTGAGAGATTAGATAATATCATTTCCAACTGCTATGGAAGAAGTCTTAGTAAAAATTGCCTACTCACTTTTAAATTTGTAGGAATCAAAACTAAAAGTTTTGGAATTAATCTGCTTTTTGAAATGCTATAAATTATAGCATATTTCTGACATATTTTGTACTTCTAGTTTATGTATCATCTGGTCTATTTTAGGTTATTTGGTATAGTGCAAAGTGGAAACACTATTTAATCTGCGCCATTGTCACTCTTGGAGAAATGCTCTTTCACCAGCATCGTCAAGTGTACTTTTATCCCCATTGTACTTATTAATATCATCTAGTCTTGTCCACTGTATTCAATATATACTCTACTGATTTCCATTTGTTATGTGACTCTAACAGACAGAGATTCAGGACATCTTTTAGTTTCATTTGAATCAGTTAGTGTAGAGGGCCAGGTGCTTGATAAAGTTGAAATTACCCATACAAGTGAGTTAGAGACCTGTTTACCTAGAATAATGAACAATTTTGTGTGTTGGTTGAAATGCTGGATTTCCTACTGGGGAGTATTCCAAGCAGCAAGAAACCTCTGTGTCAATATTCTATACTTGCATTAGTTGATAAGGTTACATCAATAATTCTCATCTAACAACATTGTGGATACAAAAAGATCTGGCACTATGAGATATATGAATAGAAAATGACACTGGGAATGAAAAAAGGGATTGGTCTTCTAACCACAGGCATGTTTCTAATGTTCCTGCTGTGTTTATTTCCTCTCAAAGATGAGATTTGAACCTATCCAAGCAGTATCATAAGTAATAATTGGTACTTTTATAAATTACCAGGATAAAAACATCTGTCTGCTTTCTCAATTAATGATCTCAACACACATCCTCCTTAAGAAACCTGTAGTTGCCTACATATAAATAATACCTTGACATGGTTTCAGGAAAGCCTTCGGTGAGAACTGTAGCTGATTCAAATGTGAAATAGTGACATTTTCTTGGGAGTTATTCATAGCAATGGAAAGGGCACATTATACTTACAGGGCTTTCAGCCAATACTCATTAAGTCATACTGTGTAGACTGTAGTATTATTCTCAGAACTACCAAGATTATAGATATTATTAGCTATCCATTTCATAAATTATGAATAATGGAAAATACCTTTTAGAATTCAGACTCTATGCTCTATCAGACATAGACATTTCTGAGTGATTCTAAGAGGTTTCTTTTCTGCAGGTAAAGCAATCAGTACTAAATGCAAACATTTTATGATCACCCAGGGTTTCAGAGATTCTTAGGCTTCCAGAGTCATTAAAAGTGGCTTCTAAGGAAATCTAGAACATAACTTCTTAAATGTGGTAATTTTTAATTTGCAAATATACCTACTTGGGGGGATGTGTGTTTTGTGGCTTATGTGGACGTACGTACATACACATGTTATGACAGTGCTAGGGAAGTTAATTTTTTAAAAACTTAAAATGATGTGATTTGAACTCTTAAAATGTATTCCTTTCCATTGTTGATTTTGTAGCATTATTGACAAAATGTCCATTCAACAAAAAAGAGAGCAGGAATGTTTTATACTCTCTTATTTATTGCTTCATGATATGATTTCTAAGGTATTTTGCACTATATCAAATAACGATTATTATCTAAAATATCCAATTGTAAGTCATAACTAACATACACAATCATTTAATCTTTATCTGTCAAGAAAAATGTATGTATATCAGAATGGCAAAAATTTCTTTTGAGTTATAGTTGATTTGCAATGATATATTAGTTTCAGGTATACGACGTAGTGATTCAAAAATTTCATATATTATAAACCATTTAAAGTTACTATACAGTATTTGCTATATTCCCTGTGCTGTACAATATATCCTTATAGCGTATTCATTTTATACATAGTAGTTTGTACCTCTTAAGACCCTACCCCTATCTTGCTTCTCTCCCCTTCCCTCTCCCCACTGGTAAACACTAGTTTGTTCTCTATATCTGTGAGTCTGTTTCTGTTTTGTAATGCACATTCATTTTATTTTTCATATTCCCATATATAAGTGATAATATACAGTATTTATCTTTCTCTATGTGACATATCACTAAGCATCAAAACCTCCAAGTCCATCCATGTTGTTACAAGTGGCAAAATTTCATTCTTTTTTGTGACTGAGCAGTATTAATCCATATATAAAAAGATATAGATATATGTATGTATATGTGTCTGCATGATATGTGTGTGTGTGTGTGTGTATATATATATATATATATATATATATATATATATATATCACATCCTCTTTATCCATTCACCTGTTGATGGACACTTAAGTTACTTTCATATCTTGGCTATTGTAAATAATGCTGCTATGAACTTTCAGGTGCATGTATCTTCTCGAATTAGCATTTTTGTTTTCTTCCCATACTTGCCCAAGAGTGGAATTGCTGGATCATATGGTAGTTTTAGTTTTTTGAGGAATCTCCATATTCTTTTCCACAGTGGCTGCACCAATTTACCTTTCCACCAACAATGTACACAAGGGTTCTCTTTGCTCCCAAATAACAAATGCTCATCAATATTTGTTATTTGTTGTCTTTTTTTTTTTTTTTTTTGGCTGTATGTGGGCCTCTCACTGCCGTGGCCTCTCCCGTTGCAGAGCACAGGCTCTGGATGCGCAGGCCCAGTGGCCATGGTTCACGGGCCCAGCCACTCCGCGGCATGTGGGATCTTCCCGGACCGGGGCACGAACCCGCGTCCCCCGCATCAGCAGGCGGACTTCCAACCACTGCGCCACCAAGGAAGTCCCTATTTGTGGTCTTTTGATGATATCCCTTATGACAGGTGTGTGGTGATATCTCATTGTGGTTTTAATTTGCATTTTTCTGATGATTAATTATGTTGAACATCTTTTTATGTGCTTACTGGTCATCTGTATGTCTTCTTTGGAAAAATATTCAGGTCCTCTGCCCATTTTTTAATCGAGTTTTTCTTTTCTTTTTGATGTTGAGTTGTATGAGCTGTTCATATATTTTGGATATTAACCCCTTATGGGTCATATCATCTGCAAATATTTTCTCTCATTCAGTAGGTTGTCTTTTTGATAATGACAAAATTAAAGAGAATGGTTTAGGAACAGATAGCAAACAGTGGTTCCAGGTATTAGGAAGAGGGGAAGTTGGAGCAGGGAAGTAATTGTGCCTATAGAACGGTATTGTGAGGGGTCCCTATGATGAAATTCTTCTGTATCTTGACTGTTGTAGTGACCACATGAATCTACAAGTGTGGGAAAATTGCTTAGACCTAAATACACAAACACACACATATACGCAAACTGATGAGTTTTGAGTAAGGTCAGTGGATTATATCTGTCAATTTTCTGGTTGTGATATTGTGCTATATTTATGCAAGATATCCCCCTTGGGGGGAACTGGATAGAAAAACATTTGAATCAGCTCAAACACCCTTTTCTCCATTCAGGCTTATCTAGATCATGCACAGAGACCAAACTAAGTCTCCCTTGCTGGCATGATTTTCCACTCTTTTATCGAGGTATAGTGTCCTATTCATTTTGTATTCACAGAACCTAGTATCGTACCTGGTGCATTGTAGATGCTTGATAAATATTTCTTCAGTGAATGTATACATGAAAGAAAGGAATTCCACTAAATGAAACTGTAATCTGAGGAATTTCTTAGGCCTACAGAGATTTAGATTTCTGAAAATAAATTATTTTAACAAGAAGTACTAATTTTTATAGGTTAGAATCTTAGAGGCAATGTAGTTTATTCTCTTTTATTATGTCGAGTCTATTTCTCTGTAATAATAGGAATTATGCCCAGAGGAAAAATGGATAATACTATATCGTCAATAGCCATAGCCAGTATGACCATCTAATTTCTATTAAGGTGTGCAGAATTAAATCAGGCACATGGCTGTGCTGCTGTTTAAATATTCCCAACATAATTTCTCAGCCAAGAGAGGAGATTTGCTTTCAGAGCCAGACTAGAAAATGTCTGGTGAATATAATATACGAATTATGAAGATCATTCCCACTTTAAAAGAGAATTATATTACATGGTCTTATGTATTCATTTCAAGAATAATAAAAAGATGCATGTATTCAATACAACACTGTACATTTGTGATAAAGTATCACTTCTTCCTAATCCCATTGGTCCAGTTCTAAGGCTTGATAGTTAAAAGAAAAAAAATGAAAAATACCCTTCACATTCGATAGTTCAAATAATATATTGATGAAGTATACATATTTCATATGTTATCTCATATCATTTCATTTACAGAGACATTATTGCTCATATATTTTATCCTCTTTTCTGTGGTTGGCAACTATCAAATATCCCTTTCTCTTGTTACTAGGAATTTTTTGTTAAATTATAGCACAGTAAACTGTAAGATTGTGCATAATGAAAATGGTGTTAGAAAAGGCTTAGCAAATTTCTGAACATTCTACTTAGAATGTGAATATTATAGATTATGTGAATATTATAGATTATGAATTTGTATGAAACTCTAGAGCAGAAACATGGCTAACTGTATGTTTGACTATACATTTTGTTTAATTAAAAAAAACAGAATAAACGTACACTCCAATTAAATTTTATAGAGTAAACACCTGTAACTAGCAGCAGATTAAAAAAACAGAAAATTACCCAAGAGCACCCTCAGGCCATATCTAGTCTCAGTTCATTTTACCACATGAAGAGTAACTACTATTCTGACTTTTAACACTTTAGAATAACTGTTTTTGAAATTTATATTAATGGAATCATACAATGTGTTCTATTTTGTGAATGGCTTATTTTACTCAACTTGGTTTTGGAATTCATTTGTGATTTTTGTTTTAATTGTAGTTCATTCATTTTATTGCTATATAGAGTTATCGTCTATGAGTTCCACAACATATTCATCCATTTACTATGCATACTCATTTGGGTTGTTTCTAGTTTGAGAGAATTTTGGAGAGAACATCCTTATACGTGTCTTTTCATGAACGTATCTATGCATTTGTGTATGGTATATACTAGGAATGGAATTGTGGGATCATAGGGAACCTGTATGTTCTATGTTTGGTACAATAGTTCTCCCTTATCCAGGGTTTCACTTTCTGTTGTTTTACTCATGGTCAACCACAGTCTGGAAATATTAAATGGAAAATTGCAGAAATAAACAACGCATAAGTTTTAAATTGCTAACTGTTCCGTGTAGTGCGATAGAATCTCATGTTATCCTGCTCCATTCCTCTAGGGACATGAATCATCCCATTGTCCAGCTTATCCAGGATGTATACACTCGCTACCCACCCATTAGTCACTTAGTAGACTTCTTCATTATCAGATTAACTGTTGGAGTATCACAGTGGTTGTGTGCAAGTAATACTTATCTTGCTTAATAATGGCCCCAAAGTGAGAGGGTAGTGATGCTGGCAATTCAGGTATGGCAAAGAGAAGCCATAAAATGCTTCCTTTAAGTGAAAAGATGAAAGAGCTTGACTTAATAAGGAAAGGAAAAAAAATCATATGATGAGGTTGCTAAGATTTACAGTAAGAACAAATTTTCTATCTGTGAAATTGTCAAGGAGGAAAAAGAAATTCATGCTACTTTGCTGTCGCAACTCAAACTGCAAAGTTACTGTCCAGTGCATGATAAGTACTTAGTTAAGATGAAAAAGGCATTAAAATTATGTATGGAAAACATGAACAGAAAACGTGTTCCAAGCTGATGGCAACTTGTTGTGCCATAAAACACTGAGCCTCTTCAAAGACTCCAGTAAAGGGTCCCCTGAAATGAGTGACACCAAGCCATTTACTGCCAGTCAGAGATGGTTACACAGATTCAGGAATAGGTTTGAATTGAAAAATATAAAAGCTACTGAGGAGGCTGTGTCTGCCAATGAAGAAGTTGCTACCACATTTCTGACAGAGTTGAGGTTAAGGAGAGAGACAACGTTCCTATAACTTTCATTACAGTATATTGTTATAATTGTTCTATGTTATTGTTGTTAATCTCTTATTGTGCCTAATTATAAATTAAACCTTATCATAGGTATGTATAAGAAAAAGCATGGTATATATAGGGTTTGGTACTGTCAACAGTTGCAGCATCCACAGGGTGTCTTGGAACACATCTCTCACGTATAAGGGGGAACTACTGTATTAGTAAACTGCCAAAGTGTTACCGAGAGCGACTGTACCAATCTGTACTCCGTGGTGAGAGATCTAGTCATCAAATATTCCTGCTTCTTTGTTTGAGCCTTTGAGGTGAGCACATAGAGAGAACCTATCATAGTTTTTTTGTGTGTGTGTGTGTGGTACGCGGGCCTCTCACTGTTGTGGCCTCTCCCGTTGCGGAGCACAGTCTCCGGACGCGCAGGCTCAGAGGCCATGGCTCACGGGCCCAGCCGCTCCGCGGCATGTGGGGTCCTCCAGGACAGGGGCACGAACCCGCATCCCCTGCACCGGCAGGCGGACTCTTAACCACTGCGCCACCAGGGAAGCCCCACCTATCATAGTTTTAATTTGCAGTGCTATGATGATTAATCAAATTGAGGACCGTTACATATGTTTATTAACCATTTGAATATCCTTTTACAAAGTGCTGGTTCAAATTCCTCTTTTTCTATTGAGTTATCTGTCTTTCTGTTTTTGTTATTGCATATATTTTCTGAATATTTCAAGTATCTTCTCCCATCCTGTGGCTTATCTTTTCACTGTCTTAATGGTTTCTTAACTATAGTGAAATGCAATTAATCAATCTTCCTCTTTGTTAGTTAGCCCTTTTCGTGTTTTAAGAAATATTTGTCCATCCTGAGGTCATGGGTCATGAAGTTACTATTATATTTTAAAAACATTTTTATTATACATAAATATTTTATGTATTATATATACAAATATGTTTTATATATGACTATATTTATAAATTTTATATTATTATATATGAAATATTTATATTAGATACTATTTTTACTATATACATATATATGTATATGTCTATATATACAGTATGTATAGCAGAGTGAGATGTGAGGGGAAAAATAGCAGTGTATAAGATTATGGAAATAGTGTTAGAATCTGTTGGGAGGACATTGAAACAGGCATTCATCAATCAAGGGCATAGACAGGGAAGGGAGGGAAGAACATCTGAAGTTTGTGTCATCTTTTCAGAGTTTAATACGCATTACCTTCTTTAATCAACTCTTGATAAAATGAACAAACCACCCTTTTTTTATCAAATTCATACAAAAATCATTTTTTGAGTTCTATCATCATGCATGTGGAAAGAGAAGTGATAAAACCTAAGAAAATTCTCACTATTATTATGAATACATTTTAGGAGCTCTGTCTGTCCCACACATTGTGCTGATTTCTCCTCATTTTAAATTTGAGGTAACTGAACAACGTGAAAAGTTAACTAACTTGCTTAACATTACTCAGTAAGTACTGGAAGTGGGATTCATATTAAGATTTTGTACATGCGTCATCGGTGATATTGGCCTGTAGTTTTCTTTCTTTGTGACATCTTTGGTTTTGGTATCAGGGTGATGGTGACTTCGCAGAATGAGTTTGAGAGTGTTCCTCCCTCTGCTGTATTTTGGAAGAGTTTGAGATGGATAGGTGTTAGCTCTTCTCTAAATGATAGAATTCGCCTGTGAAGCCATCTGGTCCTGGGCTTTTGTTTGTTGGAGGATTTTTAATCACACTTTCAATTTCAGTGCTTGTGATTGGTCTGTTCATATTTTCTATTTCTTCCTGGTTCAGTATCGGAAGGTTGTGCATTTCTAAGAATTTGTCCATTTCTTCCAGGTTGTCCATTTTATTGGCATATAGTTGCTTGTGGTAATCTCTCATGATCCTTTGTATTTCTGCATATACTTTCACTTTTGGCCTGTTTGTGTCTAGACCTAATTTGAGTGCTTTGTAGACAGCATATAGTTGTATCATTTTTCTCCCATCTGCCAGTCTCTGTATTTTGATCCAGGAGTTAAATATATTTACATTTAATGCAGTTACTGGTAAAGAGCCACTCCTGTCATTTTGCTCTTTGTATTCTATGCGTTTTATAGTTTTTTGTCCCTTATTTCCTGAATTACTGCCTTTTTTTGTGTTTAATTGATTTTTGTAGTGAAATATTTAAATTCCTAATTTCCTTTTTTGTAAATCCTATAGATCTATTTTTTATGGTTACAATGGAGATTACATTCAATATCCTGTAGTTATAACATTTGAATTTATACCAGCTTAACTTCAACAACATATAAAGCTTTGTTTCTTTACAGGTCCATCACTACCCCCTTTTAGTGATGATATCACAAAACTACATTTTATACACTTAATGCCCCCAAACAGGGATGAAGAATTCTTTTTAAACTCTGAAATTATGTAGAAAACACAGTTTGGAGTTACAAATCAATGTTACAATAATATTAGGTTTTAGACTAATACTATTTTTAAATGTGTTAGTCTCTTAAATCATGTAGAGAACAAAAAGTAGAGTTAGAAACTGTTACAATAATACCAGCTTTTATATTTGCCAATGTATTCACTTTTACAGAAATCTTTCTTTTTTCATATGGCTTTGAGTTACTGTCTAATGGCCTTTTATCTCAACCTTCAGGACTCCCTTGGGTAATTCTTACTGAACAATTCTTCCCTAAGCTTTTGTTTATCTGGGAATGTCTTAATTCTCCCTCACTTTTGGAGGACAGTTTTGCTAGAAATAGGATTCTTTGTTGACAGTTTTTTGTCTTTGTTTTTGTTTAGCGCTTTGAATATACTTGCCCACTGCCTTCTGGCCTGCAAACTTTCTGATGAGAAATCTATGGTAATACTGTTGAGGGTCATTTCTTTATGGTCACACCTGTCTTGTTGCTTTCAAGATTCTGTCTTTTTCCTTGGCTTTTGAAACTTTAAGTATAATGTGTCTCAGAGTGGGTCTCTGAGTTCATCTTACTTAGAGTTGATTGAGCTTATTGGATATTTATATTCATGTATTTCATCAAACTTGAGAATTTTTCAGTGATTTCTTCAAATATTCTATGTTCCTTTTTCCTCTTTTCCTTTGGACACTCCTGCGATGCATATGTTGGTCTTATTGATGGTGTTCCACAGGTCTTTTAGGCTCTGTTCACTCTTTTCCAGTCTTTTCTCTTTCTGTTCTCAGCCTCAGTAATTTTTATTGTAATGGAAATCTGAGTTACAAGCTTTGGAATTACACTTTATTCACATCATGCTTGCATAATCTTGTGTAATTGATGGCTAAATAATAGGAAACAAGAATAACTGTATACATTGATTTACCCTGACTCAAAAATGGTGTTGTCTTTGCATCAACTATTATAAAAAGAGGTCAGTATGCTGACTGATATTAGGAAGATACAATCTGTTTAGAGGAAAACAGATATGAGGCCATGTAATTATTTTCAGACAAATACACAAATCAAGAAAATGACATTCAGCTTATTGAATCATTCCATTGAAATGTGTACTCTACATTTAAAGGTAAGAAGTGCTAAAATTCAAAGTTTAATATGCTTCAGACTATAGAATCCACTGAAAGTCACTAAAGTTGAAATGTACAAAAGTCAAATTGATATTGATGAAGAAAGCAGAGATGTGAATTGATTCCATTATTTTAGACACTTGTGTTAGAACTTTACTGTTTGTGGGATTTATTTGACTAATGTAAGAGAATTAAACTGAGACAGTTTGTCATAATATTGAGTCATTATGCCTTCTCTGTGTTTGCATATTATATTTTAATTGTAAAAATATTAAAATATAGTTGAATTTATTGGTTATATTTACATTTAGTAAATAGTCACATATTAAACTATAAAATTTGGGATGTTGCTTATAGATTATCACAAGCTTAAGTTTATCTTTCTAGCATTATGTACTGGTAGAATTTTATTCAAATTTGTTCTTTAATTTTCTACAATGAAACTTGTGCTTGAAAGATATTTTGAAGGGAGAATCAGATGCTTTCAACTCATTAGAAAAGAGCTTTGGAAGAAATGCTCATTATTAATGAAAGTATTTACTTAACTCTAGCACAAATTAACCACCAATGTTATAAAAGGGAATAGATAACAAGATGCTTTTTGGAATGTCAAACTGTGTTCCTGCAGTTTTTTGCAAGTTTAATGGTTTTCTGGTAAACAAAGATAAACAGAAACGCACGAACTAACACTGTTACAAAAATATGCCACAGAAATACTAAGACTAAAGAATGTATTTTGATTTCCACTTACTCTTTCCTCAACTTGAAGTACAAACAACTTTAGGTAGGAAACATTTATGTTCTTTGATAATATATGTTCAGTAATATCATGCTTATTTATCCTAATTATTGTTGGTGTTATGGTCTAACTAGAATAATTATTTTTAAGATCAATCCTAACTACTACAAAGATCAGTTGGATTTTTAAGTGAATAAAATAATACGTGTAATATTTCTTATTAAGTAAAACTAAAATACTGCAAAATGCACAGGTTTTAATTTTGCAATTAATACATTTATATTAACTTATACACCCATGTTACTGCCAGGAATCAAGATATATAGCATTTTCATCACCTCAGAAAGTTGTCTCCTATCTCTTTCTGATCATCCCTCCCTCCAGCATACAATAACCTCTGTTCCGATCTCTGTCACCATAATCAGACTTTTATTGAAATTCACATAAATGGAACATTAAAATTTATACTCTTTGTTTCTGACTTCTTTCATTCACCATGGAGTTTTTGAAATTCCCCATGCTTTTGTGTGTATCAGTAATTCACCCCTTACTGCTGAAGAGTATTTTATTATATGAACATACATGTTTTCTTGTTCTCTTACTGATGGACATTTACATTATTTTTATTGTTTGTCTGTTATAAAAAAAATTTCTTGATTCTTGGAAAGGTTTTGGGGGGTCAGATAAGTTTTCTTCCTTTTTTTTTTTTGGTTTCATATCTAGGAGCAGAATTGCTTTGTCACAGAGCAGGTTTAATTTTATAAGAAACTGATTAACAGTTTTCCAAAGTGGTTGTAGCATTTTGTATTCCCATCAACAATTTCAAAACTACTTGTTACTTCACATCCTCCTCCCAAATTTAGTATTAATACTATAAAGCTCAGTCATTCTAATGTGTACAAGGGTGTCTAATTTTCCTGATGACCAAGGCCATTGAGCACCTATTAACTTTCCTAAGGGACATATGTATATCTATTTCTAAAATGTCTTTCCAAGTATATTGCCCATTTTTAATTGAGTTGTTTCTATGCTTATTTATTGATTTCTGAAATTTGTTTACTATTCTGTATATAAGGCATCTTCTGATTTTATTTCCCAATTTTTAACGTCTGCTGGGCAGATGTGGGTGTGTTACTTTCTTGGTTTCCACAGGACTAAGAGGTTTCCTGAAACATAGTAATTTCAGTGTTAAACCAGGCTAGTCCTAAAGATGGCTGTTCACCCTAAAAGTCAAATTTGTCTTTTTTCCTTTTATGTTTAGTTCTTTGTGTGTCACTTTTCAGAATTCTACGCCTAATTCTAGGTCATGAAGAAATTCTCCTGTATTATCTTTTAGAATCTCCAAACATTTAGGTTTTATGTTCACCCCTGAGACATGTTAAGTCAGTTTTTGCCCTGCAGCCCAACCCATACATTTGCAACACCATTTATTGAAAAGACTCCTGAGTACTGTTATCACAAAAACAATTAGCCATATATGTCCTACAACTTTTTTTTTTTGGTTGTTTAAAATACTGTTTTATCTATTTTAGGTCTTTTTTCATTTTCATATAAATTTTAGAATTAACATGTCAATTTCTTTTAAAAAATCCCATTTAAATTGTGATTGGGATTACATTAAATCTTTAGATCAATTTGGATAGAATATCCATCTTAATTTTTCCAATCTATGAACTTGGTGTATTTCTCTCTTTATTTAGTTCTTTAATTTCTTTCACAGTATTTAATGGGTTTTAGTGTGGAAGTCTTACATATTTTTTGTTGAATTTATTCCTAAATAGTGTGTGTTTTATGCTATTTATAAGTGGATTTTTAAATTTGTTTACTACTAGTTATTTATAGATAAAAATAACTTTCAATTTTTTTACCACATACTCTTTTTTGATCTATAAAAGAAATGTTTGGTTTCCTGATTTCACAGTAAGGTGAATACTTACAAAAAGTAAATGACTTGCACATTGACACAGGTTGTGGGTATTATTCATAAAGTTTATTGACTAATGAAGTTCATATAATGGGCTTAAAAATTCTATTTGTGCCACTTATTTGAATGTCGCTTGCTTTAGTGCTTGTATTTGTTTATTACTGGCTCAGATTTTGTTTTGTTGTACTAAGAATATCAGAAACTATTAAAACAGACTAGTATGCATCAGTGCAAACAGAATTGCAATGACTCTAAGATTTTTTAAAAATGTTTTAGTTACTGAGGCATTGCCATTTCTCTTTATATATTGAAGTATAGTCGATTTACAATATTATTTTCAGGCATACAACATAGTGATTCAGTATTTTTATAGATTATACGCCATTTAAAGTAATTACAAAATAATGCCTTTATTTCCCTGTGTTGTACAACATACCCTTGTTTATTTTATACATAGCAGTTTGTGTCTCTTGATTCCCTACCCCTATCTTGCCCCTCTTCTTTCGTTTTCCCCACTGGTAACCACTAGTTTGTTCTCTATATCTGTGGGTCTCTTTCTGTTTCTGTTTCATTCATTTGTTTAATTTTCTAGATTCCACATATAAGTGTTAACATACTGTATTTGTCTTTCCTTGTCTGACTTATTTCACTAGCCATAATACCCTCTAGGTCCATCCATGTTGTTGCAAATGGCAGAATTTAATTCCTTTTTATGGCTGAGTATAATTCCATTGTATACACATACCACATCTTCTTTATCCATTCATCTGTTGGTGGACACTTAGGTTGCTTTCATATCTTGACTGTTGTAAGTAATGCTGCTATGGACATTGGGGTGCGTGTTTCTTTCCAAATTAGTGTTTTCAGTTTCTTTGGCGATATACCCAGGAGTGGAATTGCTAGGTGCTCTGGTAGTTCTATTTTCAGTTTTTTGCGGAACCTCCATACTGTTTTTCATAGTGATTGTGCCAATTTACATTCCCACCAACAACGTACTAATGTTCCCTTTTCTCCACACCTTCAACAATGTTTGTTATTTGTAGACTTTTGATGATAGCTATTCTAAAAGGTGTGAAGTGTTATTGTGGTTTTGATTTGCATTTCTCTCATTAGCAATGTTGAACATCTTTTCATGTACCTGTTGGCTATCTGTATATCTTCTTTGAGAAAATGTCTATTCAGATTTTCTTCCCATTTCTTAATTGGGTTTTTTTTTGATGTTGAGTTGTATGAGTTATTTATATTTTTTAGATATTAACCCTTTATCAGTCATATTAATTGTCTCTTCTAAGGACAATAATTCTTAGCAGTTACTACTATTATAAAATTTCAATTTAAGCATTCCTTGATTCACAAGTTTTACTGAGGTTAGCAGGAAGGATTTACCTTTCAAAACTCACCTACCAGTGGGAATAAGCCCTATTAAACAGACTTTTAACTAGGGTAACTCTTTAAAATATTATGTAGGAGTTCTCTTCTCTCAGAACTGTGCTGGTTAGTATAATCTGTACATACATGGGTATGCAGTTTGGGTATGAGTAATTTTTCAATCAAAACAGCAATTCAAATTTAAATCCAAAATCATGGGAACTACTACATTTCTACTAGAATGCAATTTCTGTGAGCCATGACTTCCTCTACTGCATTTAAATTTTACTATGATTAGCCAAGATAATGGTTAAATATGGTGAATAGGTTTCTTTTGATTTAGGTGGTAGCTGTTAGTATTATTATCAAAACTACTTTCAGAGGGAGATGTTACATATGCTCTCAAAATTCAGTGTAGTAGGACAGAACTACGTATAATTAAGTCTTTTGCATAATGTACCATCTGATACCAAGGAAGAATGAGAAGCACCATCCAGAGGAAGAATAAAATGAAGTGGACTGGCAGATTATTTGCAGGAGAAGAATGTCTGAAGGTCATTTATATTCTCGGCTGAATTAACTTTTATATCTTTTTTGTCTGATTATCCTTGCATACCCAACATTTTTCCTAAGCCTGCTAATGGCAAATCAGCATACTGCCTGACATGCAAAATTTTTTGTCTTAATTGCACTTTCACAATATCTTCAAAGTGCCCTTTCAGGAGTGAAAAAAACATTAGGACTTCAGACATATTCCTTGCTTGCTTCATTCAATCTGCAGGACCAATAACAACGATTATTAACAAAGCCAATACTGTATTTGAGAAGCCTTCACCTCCACTTGAAAGAGTGAAAATATTACTTATTCTTGTTTGGTCTGTTAAGTGCTAATGTTCTTCTCAGTCTCCCGAAATGGAAATCCACCCAACAAGGGCAATTTTCCTGGCACCAAATGCTTCCTGTCTCTGTGGGCTTTATAAACAATAATTATTGGCTTCTAAATGGTTATCATAATATTCATTATATTTATCTTTGGTAAACACTGGGATGTGTGGGGCAGAGAGACATAGAAGCTGGAGTTTTGGTGAGTTGAAGCACTTTTTTACTTAGGGTTAATGAAACTCAGACAAATACCATCAAAGTATGTTTGTTCACAATCCTTACAGCCCACCATGAGCTATATATCAATGCATGATTGCTCCATCTGACATAAGTGTGTAAAGAGAATCAATGAATAATACTACTATTTATTAGAACTATGTGCCAGACAATTATAAAGGATTTATAGATATTATCTCATTAAATCATTCCCCTGAAAAGGTAGGTACTGTTACCCCTCAGCATTTTTTTTTAACTTGAGTAAAATGAGAAATTAAGTAACCAGTTTGCATACTAACAGAGGGGAGGGTCAAAACTGACCCTCAGAGTCCACTTTTAACTGCATTCTATTGGAAGTTTCTACCTTGGAGACTTAATGATGCATTCTTTGTTGTATACTAAAAACAAAGGAAAAATAGTAATTTAATTATGTTATAAATGTTTGGCAAATCTGGGTTTTATTCTAGAATTTGATTTTTGAATGCACTAATGTAAAAAATATTGCTAAATATATTTGTTAAATTTTTACATTTCCTAGAAAAACTTAAGAAAACAGATTTATTCATACAATTTTGAACTTTTCCAAAATAGTTTTAGTTTTTAAAGTATTATACTTTTGATTTGTTTACACCACTTTCTGGTTACATTTCCTAGGCATTCTTTGTTCTTACACATTTGAGCACCTAATTGTACTGCTATCTTTTTTGGATCAAGAATTTAAGTGGCTCTCAGATGAGGCAATTTCATTATTTGTTCATGCTTTTACTCTATGACACAGAAAATTAAGTGTCGGCCTCATTCTTGTCTTATTTCTTTGTACCTACCTAGACTAATCCTTCGTTACTTCATTATCTGCAAATATTTTCTGTCATTTCTGAAACAAGACTTTAGTAGATATTTTAGAATATTTAGTGATTTAGTGATTTACATCTTAATAGACAAGTTCATCCAATATAATTATTTCTTCACCTGTTGATTCTAATGCCTTTTTACAAATCTCAGCCCATCTTCCCCACCAAAAAATAAACATTAAAAACTATTACATTACTCATTTCCTCTTCATCTGTTGAATTAATCCTATTTAACTCAGTAATGGAGAAATTCAAGGATTTGGGAAGCAAAACACATTTTTTGTCTGAATTGTGAACATAAAGTTCCTTTTTATTTGCATGTGAAAATTCACATTTTAAGACATCTTTCAAGGTATTTAGACACCTTTTCTTAAAATCTTATATAAGAAAATACTCATATAAATTAAAAGAATTTTCATTTGATACCATTAAATAATAACGTAAGCATTTAGCGAGATTACTGTCTGGCACAATGCCAGTCATAGCAATGATTTTTTTTTTCAATCACTGCTGCAGATTAAGTATCTTGCAAATAAAATAATTTTCTTCAGAATTGAGAAATCTATTTTGAAAATAGCCATATATATGTATTCTTTAGTTTACAGTTAGAGGTTTTCCTCTGAATTTTTCCTATTTTCTTTAGTGTTTATTAGTCATTCCACGTGGTGATAGGAAAGTTATATAAGACACTCTTTTTTTTCTGTTATTCCATGATCATCCAGTTACATTTCTGATCAACATAATTTTAAATTTTGATGTGTCCCTAAGTTTAGTCTATTTACTGTCCATTCCTGTTGACATGTAAAATGTTCAAGTGTTTGTTTTTTTCTTCACATCTTTTTTTCTAAATTTTTACATGTTGTTGTTACAGAACACTGTTTCCTTTTTTTAAATTACCTGTGGAGGCTTCCTTAAATTTTCAGAGTATTAAGAACAGAAGTATATGTTTACCCTAAATACAAAACAAATATATAACAAAGGTAAAAAAAAAAAATGTGAATGGTTAAATACACTGCCTTGGAGGTAAAGAGAGCACTGGCTTCAATTCTCAGTATTCTAGTACTAATGAGGTGATCTTGGGAAGTTACTTGTCTGTATCTCAGTTTACCTGTCTTAAAACTGAATATAGTAACACCGAATATGTTAAAGGGTGATTGTAAAAGCTAAATCAAATAACATGAATGATATTAGCTATTATTATAAAAGGAAATTTCACAGAACTGATTTTTTTTTGATGAAGGAATACATGAATAGACGAAATTTATGTTCCCTTTGCTCATTTTATCCTTCTATTATAAACAGAACACTTAGTACTTTATTATCCTTCTGATTCAGGCTGGTTAAATTAGCAAAAAAACTGACCAGGCCATGTTTTTCGTGTCTATTGTACTCCAGATTTCACCCTCTCAGTGCCATGATATAACAACTGTATGAAGTACAAACATATGAAAGGATCAAAGAGGATCATAAATGACATTTTCCTTTTTTTATTCATCTTTCCCCATTTTTCCTTTTCTTCCTTCCCTCTCTCAATTCTTTCCCTTTCCCTCTCTCCCTCTCTCTCTCTCTCCCTCTACCCCTCAAACCTCTTGTTTTTTCTTCCTTTTCCTTTTAATATGAATTGTAAGAAATTAACAAAAATAAGGGATGCAGAAGGAGCAGAGTTTGGAAGGTGGTAATGAATTCAGAAGGTTGAACACTGAATTTGTTGTGTCACTATTAACAGTATAGTTGAAACAATATATCTAACACGTAATTGGTTTAAGACAGATGAAGAGTGATGGTAACTATTTCAGTTATCAGCAGAGAGTTTATTGCTATATCAGTTGTGATTGATTAGATAGGGGCTATTACAAAAATCCCTTGGCTCACTGTTTCCTGACCTTACTGTAGAACAGAGCATGTTAAAACAGGTTGAGAATTAATGAAGAGTTCTATTTTTTAAAATAAAGATTCCTGGGCATCACATCTAGAAATTGTGATTTAATAAGTCAAAGTGGGAAATGAGAATAGAGGTTAGAATCTGAATAACTTAAATGCCTTCTGGTCATAAAATTAAAAAAAAAAGCCAAAAAATTTGCTCTGTAAATGACACTGTTAAGGGAAATTAAAAAGTAAGTACAAGCTGGGAGAAAATATTTACAAATCACATATCTAACAAAGAACAGAATGTATAAAGAACTCCCAGCATTCAGTAGTAGGAAACAAACAATAATGAAGTAAAAATCCAGTTTTTAACGAATAGGCAAAAAACTTCAGACTCTGAATCGAAGAGAATATAAGCATGATAAACAATCCCATGAAAAGCTGTTCTGTATCATTAGCCATTAGAGAATTCATTAAAACCGTGTTGTGATACCACTATACATACTTAGAAAAATGCCTTTTTAAAAAAAATCTAACAATACCTAATGCTGTTGAGGATGTATAGCAACAGGTGCACTGTATATTGCTGTTGGGACTCTGGAAAACACGGTCATTTTCTTATAAAATTAAACACACACTTTCCGTATGATCCAGTAAGTCAATCCCAAGTATTGGCCTTACCTAGAGTAATGAACACACGTTCACACAAAAACCTATATGCGAACGTTTCTAACAGCTCTAGTCAGAATCATCAAAAACTAAACACAACCCAAATGTCCTGTAGCAGTTGAATGGATAAACAGTGTGCAGTACATCCATATAATAGAATACTATTCAAAACAAAATGAACTGTTGATAAACACAACATATTGGATAAATCTCAAAGGCAGTATGCTAAGTGAAATAAGGCAGTCTCAAAAAGTTAACTACTGTATGATTCTATTTATGTTATATTGTCAAAATGTTACATCTATTGTGACAGAGAAGAGACCAGTGACTGCCAGAGTTTAAGGATAGGAGGAAGTTGTGATTACAAAGGGTAAGCATGAAAGAATGTTTGGGGTGATGAAATTGTTCTGTATCTTAATTTTGATGTTGAATTCACAAATCTATATATATATTAAAATTTATAGAATTGTGTATTTCACAAAAAAGTTTTATTTCATGTTAATTTAAATACTAAAATGACATCAACAGCAACAGAAATTCCCTAGGTGGTTCTGAAGCACAACAAGGATTTGGAACCAGTGCTTTGAATGGTCCCAATTTCCCTGACAATTCTAGATCAGTGAGTCAGGGATATAGCTCAGACATTTATATCATTAATATATATTTCCAAGAACTGTTCTATGGTTTATGTAAATAAAAAAATTATCCCATTGAAGTCCAACTGGTAGAACTGTAAAAGATGAATATAGGGAAAATACTGATCTGAGAAATCATGAGGTCATCAGCGACCAGTACATTTGCATGTATCATGCCGCAGTGTTTATTCACAGATGTGTCCATTTCTCTGTCCCACTCTGAACTGCCTTGATTCAGAGACTGTGACCCATATTCTATTTTCCATTCCACTGAGCTCTGTGTGTGGCACAGACTGGACCCTTGACTCTTGGTCCTCATTCAGTGTTTATGAAATGGTTATTTTTAGGAATCAGAGGTGGAAGCCTGGTTACAATTATCCAAACTTACTGGAAAATGATTACTATGTAAATAAAAATAGTGAGGTCAAGCCCTGGATGTAACCTCTAGCTTGCTGCAAAATATAACTACCATTGTGTTTCCCACTGTTTTACTCTACTCTGTGATAAACTATCAATCACTACGTGGCTTCAACTGTTTCTTGATGGCCTCAGGAAGCAGAGCCTAGCTCAAAAGTTATACTGGGAAGTATGCACCCAGGCAGCTGGAGTGAGGGAGAAAGGGATGTTAGGCAGGGGAATATAGAGATCAAGTTTAAGGAGGTATTACTGAGCTGGCAAATGTAGAATACAAGCAATACCTCAGTTTTTCAGAATCGTCCTACAGGAAAACAAGTCAAATAACCATCTTAGAGTATTCTTCTTATAAGGGAAAAGGGGAAGATTTTAACCACTGATTTCATATCCCTTTGGACAAACATTCAACCCACAGGGCAGTAACTTTCTTTTCTTCGTATCTGGGCACCAAGGAGGGTTTTGTAGTATTTGATGGTTTGTGATCAGTGGAGAAGCCCTTGTTGTATGAAGTGCCATGTATGTGAAGAGGGACAAGGTTATGAAACAAGACTCAGGTGGCACATGAACATGATTAGTGCCTATGCAGGACTGGGTGTCATAACAACTGGAACAAGAGACAGGTGAGGCCCAGAAGATTTAAAGTTGCCAAAGAGGTAGATACCTGATATACCGACCTACTCTTTCACACCTGCCTGTAATGTAAAATATCAGTTTTGGTTTTACTGTTCTGTAGGCTCAAAAGTCTGGTTTAGAGCCAAGATCTTTATTACTGAATAGTGCAAACCTCCTTTTCCCAGTAGCATTTACTAGTTAGGTTCAAATCCTAGTTCAGCTACTTTGTAGCTCTCTAAACTTCAATTAAATTTTTCAGCATCTCTTTTCTCCTAACAGTAAAGAGAGGAACCAAAGATTTTTTGGGTAAATGAGTAGAATTAATATATGTAAAATACTTATTAACGTGTCTGGCAAAGGTAGGGGCCTCTCCAAAATTTATAACTATTATTTTACTTGTAATTAGGACAATATTTATAAAATAATGGGCCATTTTGAAGAGAGAGCAATGAGATTCAGCATTCAGGAACATGTAAATCTATTTGAATGGTGGAGACTTCATAGAGGAAATTTAAACTATTCAGGAGAGCAACTCAATGTTCTTTGAAAGTGAGAACATTTATTCCTTAAAAGACAAATGTAAGTAGCACAGATTTGGGAGCAGTGTATGCCAGATAGGATGGTCAGTGTGAAAAGAACCTACAGAAAGCAAGAGGATATAAAAGTTTCTCAGACATAAAGATAAACAGCTGGTGTTAAATGGAGAAAGTAAGTGGTGACAGTATAAAGACTTGAAGTGGCTGAGTTTGAATTTGAGACAAAGGGAGATTTTACAGAAAACATTGCAACAGAATGAAGAAGAAAGAGGATTAATGTTGAAACCCTGGAGAAGGCTTATTTATTGTTGTCTTATGTTCCGGATTACTTGAGCAACAACAGTGTAATGGGCATTGTATAAAATATAGTTTACGTCCCGCTTACAAGGTTAGTAGGAATAGAATCCATAGATAAAAGGCATCAGTTTCGTACTGAATACTGTTGAGAATTAAGTAATAGGCCACATTTTTTTTTCTTTTTCCTCTGGAACCAATCTCAGATAAAATTTGTCATTGAAAAGGATGCATATAGGAGTCACACATAAGGGAAGACGAATATAAATTAAAAACAGGAGCTAAAAATAAAGAATCAGTTTGGAGGAGTACAGAAAGACCATTAAGAGGAAATTCAGCAAGGAAAGCCACTATCTTGGTAGACTTAAGTTTGTCTGATACATGATAGAAAAGCAAGAAAAAATAAATACCATACAGTGCACACAACTTAAAAACAGATGAAATCGTGAATTTTATGATTTATTTTTAAATAATTGGTAAACAGCCAATTGAGGAAATCCAGCTAATTGAGTTAGGTCATCTTCCAGTATTACTAACAAAGAATTAAGATCCTTTGAGCATTTAATTTAAATCTGCATATTTACTCAAATTTTCTGTTAATGAAACATTTCACTGTATCTTTTTTATCATTTGATTTCTCATTGAATTCATTGTTACAAAACAATATGTGATGCATTATGAAAAGAGGAAATTAGAAGAAAACTGAAGCGTAGAATGTATAATATGTATTGGTGCACCTGAGGTAACCATTATCTGAAACATAAGAGTACTAGGAGGCAGTCATTTTGTAATTAGCAAAAGAAAAATGTTCATTAAGATAAAGGGTGTGAAGAGACTTATATCAACGTGGCTAGAAGGATACTATCATGGAATACTTTTCTTGAAACTGTTAATGACTGTAAGATATGAACATAGGTTTTGAAGTTGTTTTTAAATAACCCAGTGCCTTAGAGAGTTGGCAAGGTCTACTAGTACTGGCTATTAGTCAGGTTTGGGAATACTGGGGCTTTATAGCTCAACAGAAATAATAATCTAGCATAATATGTCTCCAGATACTGTCTTGGTGGTTCAAAACTAGAGTAGACACATAGGAGATACAATCAATACAGAAAAAGTGCATCAATCGTAACAAATCCAGTATTTCTGTTGCCTTCCATTGCTACTGTATTGATCCAGGTCACTACCATCTCCCTCCTAGACTCCCGCCCGGTCGACCCTCGAGCTTCCCTGTCCATTGCTGCCTATACTCACCATGTTGTATTCTCCTCACAGCAGTCAGAGTGATACTGTTAAAAAGTAAATGATATCACTTACTCTATGGGCTTATTGCTATTCCTTGACCCACATTAAGGAATAAACTGCCTCAGCATCTTTGTGGTTATTGCTCTCTCCACATGAAATATTCTGTCTAAATATTCTTAGTTTTTCCCATCCCTTCATTCAGATTTCCACTCAAGATAATCATCTCATACTTCACTGCCCAGCTTATCTAATATACCTTTCTGAGTCACTTATTATCACCTGTTTTAGTTTCTTCAAAGCACTTATCACTATATAAAACATTGTGTGTTTATTTTCTCATCCATTAGATTTAAACTATGTGAATACAGAAGTTTGTTTGGTGCATTACCAAACCCTATGTTCCAGAAAGAATAGGGTCTCAATTGTTTTTCTTGAATGAATGAAAGAATGAATGGGAAATGAAAAGAATAGAGAGCTAAGTGCTTTTCAAGCACAAATAACTGGAACAGCACTCTCAATATATCTTTCTGTAATTGTGGAAATATTCTATATTTGTCCTAATACAATAGCCACTAGAAAAAAATGAGTCTATTAAGCATCTAAAATGTGGCTAGTGAAACTAAGAAGTTGCATTTATTTTCTTTAATTAAATTTGAATAGCCATGTTTCTATCGTACTGGAAAGGACAGCATGGGACAATAACAGAGGCAGGTGAATAGGATAACTAGGCCTATTACATAGCATATTGACCAAAATATTTATTGTACAATTAACATTTTCAAAATTGTCCAACTGAAATTTTTATATCATTTGAAATGAGTGCCCTGGTGTTATTACATTATTAAAAATTTCAATTTTGACTCAAGAAACTTCATTTGACTTAGCCTTGTAGTTCAATTATGTGATATTGGAACATATAAGCTTATAAGTGAAAATTCTTTTTTTAACTACTGAGAATAAAATGAAAATAAAAAGAAACATGAGAATTTTGATTTCCAAATTTTTAAAACATCTACTAAACAGTTTTTGCTAGTGTTGGCAAAGATTTGGATGGATTTATGCAAAGGATTTACAGTTAAAGACTTTCTCCATTCAATGTCACGTTTGATTGGCCCTCCCTATCCACAGATGTAGAACCTGCGGACATGGAGAGCTGACTGTTCTGAGTATCCTTGGGGGTCCTGGAACCAATCCCCTGTGGATACTGAGGGATGACTATATACAAATTTGCCAATGAAATAATCAGATACAGGTTAAGTGTATTTGGTGTATGATAATTTTCAATGAAGCTATTATTGATAACTATGCAACCATATCTTTAACATCCAAGGACAATGGATTTACATGAACTAGAAATGTACTACATCCTATTGTTGAGTACATATGTGGGACTAAGCCACTAATTTTGTCCTAAAAAAGAGAATAACATATAATGCAATATATGTTGTTTATGTGTTAATATGTATATGATTTGATTGCATAAGCCATCAATAAGTACTTTTTATTAATTTATATGTTTCAGGAGACGAATGGCAATAACTGAACTGGCTAAGGTTAATAATTATCACTGTTTGAAGTAAAAACTAACAGTTTGTTAGTCCTTGGCCTTCTAAGTAAGCATATTACATAGCTTTGCATTTTCTTATGTAAAGCTCTTTTAGCTAACCTAAAAAATTTCCACTATACTCTCTTCATCCTCCTCTTAGATTCTAATTGCCTGTTCAGTGTATCTCTCTAATTTACCAACTTCTCCTTCAGTTTGTTCTCTATCACCTGTATCTTTAGCTCAGAGAAATGCTTTAATCAAGAAATGATTAGCCAGGGTAGACCTACATCAGTTAAGATGCTCTTGTTTGCAAGAAAGATAATGTACTACTTGTACTGACTTAAAACTGTACTACTTGTATTGACTTGTATTTTAATATGAATTTACTGACTCCAGAATTCAAAAGTCCAAACTTGGGGATAACTGGGCTTGGTTTAATGCATACCACATGATTCCAAAGTATATGTTCCTTTTTTCTTCTTTTTGCATTCATTGTAAAGGTCCTGGGATTCAATCCTTTCATCTTGATCACATGCCCAACGTTGAATCATTGAGTGGGATGTATGTGGTTAAAATTTATCGACCTGTTTTAACTTTAGAGTAAGGGGTGGGATCTTTTCTGGATCCACATAAACCTCACATTAAAACTGGAGTCTGGGGCTTCCTTGGTGGCGCAGTGGTTGAGAGTCCGCCTGCTGATGCAGAGGACATGGGTTCGTGCCCCGGTCCGGGAAGATCCCACATGCCGCAGAGCGGCTGGGCTTGTGAGCCATGGCCGCTGAGCCTGCGCGTCCAGAGCCTGTGCTCCACAACGGGAGAGGCCACAACAGTGAGAGGCCCGCGTACCGCAAAAAACAAAACAAACAAACAAAAAAAACCCCCAAAAACTGGAGTCTGTTAGACAGGTGGAAAGAAAAGTTTGTCCTAGGAAGAACAACAAAAACAACTACAGGGCTAGATTCCTACCTCCTGTATTCCTGACCTCAGCAGACCTCCTTGCTATAAGAGAATGATTCAGACACAACTTAGTGGTAAAATGAGTTTATTCTTCATTGTAACTTTATGCATAGAAGTATAACATTTCTCTGTTTGAAGCCACCACGTCTGCTCATTTGTCTTTGATACTTTTTCATGTCCACAACTGTTAAGCTCTTTGATTGGGGCTATTATTTACCTTTTTCACATAAGTATTTATGTTTCACTTGTGTGGGTTAGAAATGATAAATGAGCTGTAGTGTAGCATTAAGTGTGAAACCAGAGCAGGTTGTTATTTTAGCCAAGGTTTGTTAATCTGGCCTCACAGTTCTTTTCTGTAAGACTTCTTTTTGAAATAATCTTAGGTCTTATTTCATAGTACCTGCTTACTTATGAGCATTTATTCATGAGTTAATCACGGTAAGCCCTCTAATGCCCATTAATATCATCCACAATAGACAGAACAAACAGCATTATAAGCTATTTTTGTTAATACAGCAAAAGACAGTGTAATAAAAATACAATTATTTTGACGTGTATTTATGTAAAATTTGAAAAAAAAAAAAAGCCAAACATCTACTCTAAATTTTGGATGTTTTTCCACCAGGCTATATAAGAAAATTGTAAGAAAATAAAATACCTTATAAAGGCAAACTAAGCTACAATAGGAAATATCAGTATCTTCAACATAAAAAAGAGCATCATGAAACAAGAAAACAGGAGGGTAATACACAATTCACTATTGCAAATAAAATAAGAATTAGAAAAAAATTTGATTTTCCACCTACAAGTTTTAAAGATATTGTAAATTATAGCTTGCTGTTTTCTGAAATAAGTCTGATTTATAGAGTGCAGAACTGACAAGAGTGTGTAGGAATTGCCATAGCTCAACTCTGGCTTAGGGCTTTGAAGTGGTGTTATATAGTTTTTCTTCCAGTAAAATGGTTCACTTTTTATTTTATAGAGCATGATGATGGATGGCACTTTGGGAGCCTTGAAGTGATATGTGGCATCCCCAAACACTCAGATATACTTCCGGTGTTTAAATAGCAATCTACCACTGGGCACCACAGATGAATATGCTGGCTTTCAGTATGATTTAATTATGCCATGAGCAGCAAATGAAATTTTCCTGAAAAGATTAACTGACTTTATCAAAAGTAAATTTATCTAGCAATATAACATTATCATATTTTAATATTGTGGCATAGCATAGAGGAGAGATTGTTTATAAAAGAAATAGGAAGAAATTATATTGCTGGCACTGTGAAAAAGAGTTATATTGTGTTTAGGTCCTTACCTATGTTTCCTTCAACAGAAAACTTTAAATAATTTAACCCCTCTGAGGCTGATTTTTCTCAAAAATAAGGGCAGTCTCACCTGCCTTATTTGTTACCATTGTTTGTTGTTAAATACAAATGAGATAGTATGTGCAAAATCATTTCTATATTGATTCTGTTCCATTATCCTTTTCTCGTTTTTCTCTTGATCCCTTTTCAAATTATCTGAGCCTTAAAGGCTGTTTTTCTATAAGTTTCTATCCTTGACCCTCTTCCCTTTTATTTTTTTTCCCACCTCTGTGGGTAATTTTATTCACTTTCATTGATACAGATTTCAATATACACTCCTGATTTTCCAGCAACAATTTCCATTCAAGCTCCAGCACCCATGCACAGAACAATTTGCCAAGGATCCACCGCTGAATTTAGTTATGTCCCTTCCATTTCGGCCCAATTCTCATGTCACTTCCAGTAAACAAAACTACCATCTAAGTTAAAACTACCATCAAAGTGAGTAAACTGGGGCTTCCCTGGTGGCGCAGTGGTTGAGAATCTGCCTGCTAATGCAGGGGACACGGGTTTGAGCCCTGGTCTGGGAGGATCCCACATGCTGCAGAGCAACTAGGCCCATGAGCCACAACTACTGAGCCTGTGCATCTGGAGCTTGTGCTCCGCAACAAGAGAGGTCGCGACAATGAGAGGCCTGCGTACCGCGATGAAGAGTGGCCCCCGCTTGCCACAACTAGAGAAAGCCCTCGCACAGAAACGAAGACCCAACACAGATTAAATCCTACATATTTTATCTCATTTATGTACTTATAATTCATTCTATCTCCTCTGAACCTACAAACACAGCCTTAATGTAAACTATTGCAGTATTAGCTTCTAACTTGTCTTCCTGTCTCTTGACCATAGCACAAAAGGTAGATTGCTAGATCTTAAAGACAACTTCATTCGCATGCCTGAACCCCACTCAAATCCTTTAATGGTCCTCTCACACCGACAGCGAAGTGAGATCTTTAACAAGGCCCACGTAACTTCATCATCTGGCGGCTGCCCACAAATGTCAACTTAGGCACTGAAAATGAGGCGGGTACGAGGACATTCCCTATGTCAGTAATATGAAATTAAACTTGGTTCCCTGAACAGACTTTCTGTTCAGTTTCGTGCCTCAGTAGCTTTGCACATTATGTTTCCTATATCTGAAATGTCTTTCTCTTCTTATTCACCTAAATAATCTAGACTTACTGTAATATCCTTTTTCATGTACTTTCTCCTGTGGGAGATCATACTTACACATCTGAAGTTCAACGATAATCTAGCTATATGTTGGACGCCACAACACATTTATAAGTTTCTTGAGGGCATGGATGGATCATCCTGATGCATGTGGGCAAGGATTTTAATTTTAAAATTATATTATTATTTATTAAAACAGTTACTAAAGAAATTGGCATTTAAAATGTGACTTTGTATACTCACGCTTGCCACTTTTTAGTGAAAAACAGTTAAATCTGAATGTCTGAATTCAAAGCTAAATTCTCAAGTGTAATAATGAATATGATGTAATTTACATTTATACTGTTTATTTGTTAAAAATTAATTGGCCAGTTAATAGGCTATATACTGTTATCCTTATAAATAAAGTATATAATAAGTGAATATATTTTTAATAGATAAGAATTAAAATCAGAACTGAGGCTTTTTATCATTTAGGTAATTTCTTAGTTTTATAGATTCTAAAAGGCATTTTTACCTCAAACAGAGAACTTGTTAATGGTAATAATAACTAAACTATATTGAATACATAGTATGTACCAGGCATTGTGCTATCATACTTCAAAATTCACAAAATTCATATGAGTAAAGCACAGTTTAGGTAGCTATTTGCTACCTTACTTTAACTAGTAAGTGGTGGAGAAGGTTCTAGAGGATGCTGATAAGTAATGATATTTTTTAAAAATTACGTTCTGTAGTCACATAGGCTTGGAACATGGAGTAAACCATGTTAACTAGGTTTCTTTAAGCAGAACCCTTCAGAGTCCTTATATTGCTGATGTGCAATGGACAATTTGATTTTCCAAAAAGAAAATGTGTTTCCCAAGCTTATTTGACCACGTTATCTGCCCACATTTGCTGCAAGGGTATTTTGCAAAGCTACTGTCTCAAAAACACAATCTGGAAAATACTGCTTTGAAATTTCCATTTATAATTCAATATTTAGCTAAGCAGATGCAAAAAAGAAAAATCTCTTTATGTGAGAGATATTAATATTAGCTTAATATTATATTATATATATTATATTAATTATATTAGCTTAATATTATATTAAGCTTGTTTGGTATATTATGAAAGCTATTATCACAAATGTTAATCTCTGTATTCTAGAATATAATATGCTCTGCTTCCTGGAAAAATATTCAGGAAATATTTATGTTGATAGTCTCTCTAGTCTATGTTGGAAATATTAAGTAATTAGATGGAATCAAAGCATTATCTAAAAGCAAACATTCAAATCTATGACAAAGAAATTTAGGATATGCATTTTCAGTCTGTTTCATAAGATTTCTTATTTACCTTTCAAAATGGTTCAAATATTTCAGAAATAAATTAAAATAACATTTAGGCAATTCATGTATAAAAGTCAAAACTTATACACCACTGTGAGCTAATGGAAGTTACAGCCTGAAAGAGCTGTAGCAAATGCAGCTACTATCGGGAACATTTTCTGTTTTGAGAGAGGATAGAGATTGGAATAGAGTAAAAGCAGCATGGTGCAACACATAACCTGCAGGTGAACAGTTTCTTCAGCTGTTTACACAAGTGACTGGCAAGTACAGGTGTGAAGATCAACAGACATGAAGATATGAGAAGAGAGTGTGCAGGAATCTGCTAATAGAAGGGAAGAAATAGAAGGGAGCTGAGAAGGGAGGAAGTGTCACCGGAAATCATGACTGCTTTCTCATTTCTTGAGAATGAAAAAGGAGAAAGGACAGTGATAAAAGAAGGATGATGAAAGGAAGTGTAGTTACTTTGAATGGATTACTAGTCATGAAGATAAGGGCAAATCAGCAAGTCCTGATTATAAAATAATTGGGGTTAATTAGAAAGGATGCTTTAGTAATGATGAGTATAGTGGGGATGAAAGATACAATAGACTCAGAGAGGTGACTTGTCAATAACTTTTCAGGGAGAATAGAAAGGAAGAATGAGAACTGGTAGGTGAAATTTCAATAGATATTAATGAGTCAGTGAATGATGGCTGGAGATGAGTCATTTGGGTAAAAAGATAATGAAATATTACAAATTAGCTGAATAAGACACTGGACAGATATATTAGATGAATTCTTAATAAACTCTATTCCCAGATTATTTTCTTGAGGTGATCCAGAAAGTATTTATGCAAAATCCTTAAAAGATAGAAAAAAGAAGGTCAATAGAATACTTCTCTAATGTCATGCCTGATGTCACCCATGTGACATTACCATGCCCTCATTACTTCC